>NC_038246.2:18979966-19311012 GCF_000004515.6 Glycine max | reverse complement strand
TGTTGCTTCTGGAGGAAGCAACCCTGCTCGCCTGGGCGAGCTGAGCTCACCTGGGCGAGCTGAGCTCGCCTGGGCGAGCTGGGTGGCAAGCTTCTCCCCCAATTTTCTATAAATAGGGGGAGAAGTGAAGTGAAGAAGGGTTCAGCCCCTTAGGCACTTCTCTCTCTTTCGAATTTGCTTGGAAAAATTGTTTCCGTGAAGAAAATCCAAGCTGAGGCGCTTTCGAAATGTTTCCGTAATGTTTCCGTGAGGAATTTCGCGAAGGTTTCAACCGTTCTTCGACGTTCTTCATCGTTCTTCGATCTTCAACGGGTAAGTACCTCGAACCAAGCTTTTCGATTCATTCTATGTACCCGTGGTGGTCCACATTGTGTTTCGTGTATTTTTATTCTCGTTTCATTTACTTTTTATACCCCCTTTTGACGTGCTTAAGCCATTTTATTTAAGTCATTTCTCGCCTAACCTAAAAATAAAATAAATTTCCACCGATCGTTTGAATTGTATTATCCGTTAACTTCGGTTAAAATGAATTCCGACCGTTCGGTCGTGCCGTAACCACGTTGGAAATAAAAAAAGAGGTAAAATAATAATATAATAATCAAAAAACGTCTTTTAGTAAAATAAAGCGGAAAATCAATCGGACGTTTTCTCTTTGGGATTTCTCATTCTTAATTGAATTGACTAATAACTAAAGTGAAACTAAGACTAAAATCAATTCGCCTAGTCAAGCTCGTCCATAAAAATAGGTTTTTGAAGTTTATCATTTCAATTTCTTACTAAGTAAAATGGATCATTTTCAAGGTCCAACGCCTTAAAATGATCACCTTTTAAGTAAAAAAGAATCACTTGATAAGAAAGAACTACGTAGGTCAGATTTCCTCATCGCAATTGAGGAATACGTAGGAGCAAAGGGAAACACCCTTGTCGACCACAAAAAGAGAAAAAAATATAAAAAAGGTATAAAGGATATAAAGACATAAAAAGGGAACATAAAAATCAAGGTCATGTTTGCACATTCGATTGAAGGCTGCCGTCCCTTGGGACGGACGTGTGGGGTGCTAATACCTTCCCCGTGCGTAAATACAACTCCCGAACCATTCACTTAAAAGTTCGTAGATCACGTCTTTTATGGTTTTTCCAACGTTTTCCTCAAATAAACGTTGATGGCGACTCCGCGCGTATTCCTTTCGTGGAACACGCATCCCGCGAGTCACGCGTCGCCCTCCCGCCGAAGGGCAGGTTGCGACAGTTGGCGACTCCACTGGGGACATGTTTTTAGAGAGTTAGGCCATTTAATCTTGTGCAAAGTTTTGCCATGACTTACTCCTTTGTTGGTTTCCCTTTATTATGTTCTTGTATATATAACTCTTTGATGCTTTTAGTGCACTTTTGTATGCATGAGGTAAATATTTATTCATTCAATGCACACAAACACTAACACTATTTGCACACACGGTGAGTTGAAAAAGGGCCCTATACCCGGGTTCGTGGTAACATAAGGAGTGGAGGTGAATCCGTGATCATGCTAGGTCTCCGACTTGCTTGATTGCAGTGAACCCTCATCTAGAGTTTTTCTCTTTGAAAACATATTGTTGCTAGTAGTCCCTACTGATGCAGTATGTTCTTTGAAGGGGATGATACCTCTAGAAATCATCAAGAGAGATATGACTACCTTCGGGGTTATCACTAAAAGCCTAGTTAGCTCTCTCCCTTATAGGTCCCTTAAATAGGGGCACGGACCAAACACGCTGCGTGTCATTTTTCACACTGCCATGCATAAGTATCATATACCCTTTTAGTTATATTTGTTTGTGAATATTGTCGTACTATGTACATCCCCGTGTTGTGCCTTTCGCATATGCATCATGCGGGGGTTTCGTCTTTGATCCCCTCACTTTAGCAAACCGACGGAGGGTCTGTGTCGCCTTCTTAAAAACATACGTTGGGTGCCACGCTGCCCAAACGTTGTATCCAAGAAGGAAACAATTTCTCGGGCTCCCGTATTCATAAATTGCATCCGTGTCATATGCATTCCTTCGTGCATTCATCCATTCCACCCATGATAGATGTCGGAGTTTTGATTCGCACTAGATCTTGTTTCACTTTAGTAAAACATGGGATCAAGTCAAAAGCCTTCGCTTAAAAAGAGGTTCTATCAAGTCAAAATCAAGAGCTTAGAGGTCACTAGTTTACGAGAGTTGGGGCAATTAATGGGTCAACTTCAACGGCAAGCCTTCCGCAAAGCCTATGGTAAGATTTGGGACCTAGCTAGGGTAGAAGTCTCCATGGAACCGATTGCATCCCTTTCCCAGTATTATGACCAGCCCCTAAGCTGCTTCATATTCGAGGACTTCCAGCTAGCGCCGACTGTGAAAGAGTTTGAAGAAATCCTGGGATGCCCACTGGGAGGAAGGAAAATCTCAGCACAAGAGTTGGACCGGGTAAAGCAAAACAGTAATAGGGTAGTCGGAGTACCAAGGAAGTGTTTGGAGGAAAGGGCAAAGGCCTTGGAAAATCAAGGCAAATGGGCTTTCTTTTATTGACATCTTGGCACTTTTGATCTTTGGAGTTGTCCTCTTTCCGAATATGGAAGGGTTAGTGGACCTAGCAGTGATTGACGCTTTCCTCGCCTTTCATCATGGCGAGGAAAGCCCGGTCGTGGCCATTTTGGCCATGTATGACACGTTCGACCGGGGATGTGAAAAGAGCGGCGCAAGAATTGTTTGTTATGCATTGGCTCTCTATGTGTGGCTGGTTTCACACCCTTTTCTCCAAGAAGGTAGGCCCGTCTATCCGCTACAAGGTCACCGCTCGTGCGTCGAAAAAGGAAAGGCGAATTGGGACCAACTCTTGGCTAGCATGGAGGGGTGTCTGTTAATTGGTCCCCTCGCTAGAAGAAAGGAAGAATCAGGATTCTATCTTCATGCGAAGGATGTCCAAATGTTCCCTTGATGGGAACAAGGGGTTGTATTAATTATAATCCCGTCCTCGCCATAAGATAGCTTGGCTACCCCATGAGAGGAGTGCCATCAGACGAAAGCGTCACGCCTTTCATCGCACGGGGTTTCAGTGACCACAATGCGAGGGTACTCCAAGGAGTTCGCAAGGCATGGGATGCGGCGTGAAGAAAGGACAGAGAGCTTAGAGGAAGCAGTAATGGGATCATCGGCGGCTATCATAAGTGGCTGAGAATCCGAACACAAGGATTGGATTGGCTACCAAATCTAAAGACTTAGAGAGACGATGAGATTAAAGCTTCGGAAGAAAGTGATAAGGTACAAGCCCTAAAGGCAAAGCTTGAAAGATCCCGGGTAGTCAAAGAGAAGTTCAAGTCCATAGCCATCAAAGTCTGAAGAGAGTATGATGAACTGAGGGACGTCAATATGGCCACCGATGAAGCCTTGGAATGAGAAACCAAGAAGGCCCGAAAGGAAGAACACGACCAAAACAAGTTTCGAGGGGCTTTATAGGGCAGCAATAGTAAGCTCAAGCTCCGAAGAGGTGAAAGGAATCATCACGGGTCAAAGGCATGATCTTGAAGGACGAGCTAAAGGCTTGCCTTAGGTTGAAAAGAAATTTGTCCCAACAGTTAAGCGAGACTGAAGGGAATGTGTGGGCCATCATCGATGAGTGCAAAGAGAAGCTAAATCTAGCGGCGACTCACGAGCAAAGGCTAGAGGATGAGTACGCCAAGATATTAGCAGAAAGGGAAGCAAGGGAAAAGGTAATTGATTCGTTGCACCAAGAGGCAACAATGAGGATGGACCGATTTGCTCTTACTTTGAACAGGAGTCAAGAACTTCCCCGATTTCTAGCCAAGGCCAAAGTAATGGCGGACACCTACTCCGCCCCCGAGGAGATCCACGGACTTCTCAGCTATTGTCAGCATATGATAGACTTAATGGACCATATGATTAGAAACCGCTAGGAAGTTTGTATTGTCACTTAGATCTTGACTAGTTATAACTTTTTGAATAAAATGAGTTTATCCCACGTTTTTACTCCAAAAATCAGTGCGAATCAAGTCACTCCCGCATTTTATCTCTAGCATGCATTGTATGTTGGTCTCGTCCTTTGTCACGGGAAGCCGGAAGGTCCATATCACCTTCTTAATTGTACAGATGGGGCACTGCGCCCCCAAATGCGCAAGTAAGAAGAGATAATTTTCCGGGCTCTCATGTCCGTAAAATGCATTCATATCATGCATCGCATAAGCATCTCTTCATAACATCATAATGAACATATCGTTCCTGCATTTGTCCGTTATAATATTCCAGCCTCACATTTTGCATGAGTCATGGCATCATCATGCATATGCATTCAACAAACTTTTTGATCTGCAAAATTGCATACCATTTGTTTTCATGTTTGCTCATCCTTGCGTTTTCCTCTACAAAACAAAAACAAAAAAGGGGAAGCGTGAAACTTCACACTACATTCTTAGTTGCATGTGTTAGGCACCATGAGCCAACCATGTTGGGATCATAAACCCATTTCTAAAAAAAAAAAAAAAAAAAAAAACACACAACAACAAAACAAAATAATTGAACATGGTACCTAATGCATGGTTAACTAAGAAAGGATGTTTCTTCGGGCATCTCAATTTCATAATTACATTTTCCATGCATAACTTAAAGTATGCCCGAGTCATTCATCCCTATGAGATGTTGTTGAAGTATTGGCGATCAGAATTGTCATTCCTTGGATTATAGGGTTGAACCAAGCTCATGCTTTTACAAAAAGGTTCATCAAGTCAAGTTGAAATATGGAAGTAACCGTCTTGCAAAATTGGGGCAAAAGATGAATCGAGTCACATCGCTGCTTCGTCTACTGCCAAACATATTTAGGATTGTTGATGTCCTTGTTACTTCCAGTTTCACCTTGACAAAGATGTCATGGACCATGTTGAAAATCTAAATTGATTCAACCCCATATCCTGCGTAAAAATTCGTAATACTTCAACTGTACATCATTCGCATACATCCATGCTTTTCATTGGTTGCATTGCTCATTGCATTCTTTCCTTGAAAAATAAAATAAAATAAAATAAAATGAACTTAATCATTGTTATAAAAAAGAAAAGGACACGCTTTACGGCGCCCTTACCGAACTCGTGCTAGAGCTAGAGTAATGGGTGAAGCAGAGGAGGTGCAAGAGAAGATGAAGGCCGACATGGAGGCCATGAAAGAGCAAATGGCCACAATGATGGAGGCCATGAAAGAGCAAATGGCCACAATGATGGAGGCCATGAAAGAGCAAATGGCCACAATGATGGAGGCCATGATGAGCATGAAGAAGATAATGGAAGCCGATGCGGTTATAGTTGTCGCAACTAGCGCTGTCGCTAAGGTGAACCCGATGCTCCCATCTGGCCTCAAGCAAATGAATCATCCAACCTCAAATATGGTAGGCAAAGATTTGGGAAGTACGGATGACCCCATGATGTGCAAATTAAAAACAAGCACGCCTTCCCGCCGTATGGCTTGCCTCCCAAACTATACACCACCCAATGTGGCATACACTCTCAATGAAAATCTCAATAACTCCACTCCGATACTCATTGAGAACCAATAACCTCAATCTGATCAGGCACATATCTCTCAAACCATGGGGGAGACACATGAAATTCCCCACCACAATCTAGCTGACTTCGAGCCTTGGCTCGGATATGCCACTGAAGGGCAAGCAGTTGGTGGTATACCCTTTGAAAACACTTTGGAGGGCCCTCAGTTTCGCCCACAACCACAACCATTGCATTTTGCGGAGGGAAGAGCCCCTCTTGCTATGGCCGAAAAGGGAAAGGCGGATCATCAAGAGGAAAGGCTCAGGGCCATTGAAGGAGGTGAAGATTATTCCTTTGCTAACCTAGAAGAGTTGTTCCTAGTACCCAATATCATCACCCCTCCCAAGTTCAAGGTGCTGGACTTTGACAAGTACAAGGGGACTACTTGTCCCAAGAACCATCTAAAGATGTATTGTCAGAAGATGGGGGAATACGCAAAATATGAGGAATTGCTGATACATTCCTTCCAAGAAAGTCTTACTGGGGTAGCTGTTACCTGGTACACTAACTTGGAATCTTCCCGAGTCCATTCTTGGAAGGACCTAATGGTTGCCTTTGTTAGGCAGTATCAGTACAATTTTGATATGGTTCCGGATAGGATGCAACTACAGAACATTTGCAAAAAGGGGGACGGATCTTTCAAAGAACACGCCCAAAAGGTGGAGGGATCTGGCAGCCCGGGTGGTACCCCCAATGATGGAAAGGGAGACGATGATCGTGATGTTAGACACATTATCGATACTCTACTATGAAAAGATGGTGGGCTACGCACCCTCAAAGCTTTGCGGATTTGGTCTTCGCCAGTGAAAGGATCGAAGTGGATCTGAAAAGAGGCAAATTTAATCATCCTGCTTGGACGAATGAGAAAACTAGGGCAAATAAAGAGGGTGACGATGAGGGAGAAACCCATGCTGTGACTGCCATTCCTGTACGGCCAAGTTTCCCACCAACCCAACAATGTCATTACTCAACCCTTCTCCTTGCCTACCGCCCATTTATCCACAAAGGCCATCCCTAAATCAACCACAAAGTCTGTCTACCGCACTTCCAATGACGAACACCACCTTTAGCACAAACCAAAAACACCAACCAAAAAATGAATTTTGCAGCGAGAAAGCCTGTAGAATTCACCCCAATTCCAGTGTCCTATGCTGACTTGCTCCCATATCTACTTGATAATTCAATGGTAGCCATAACCCTAGCCAAGGTTCGTCAACCTCCATTTCTCCGAGAATACGACTCGAACGCAACGTGTGCTTGTCACGGAGAAGCCCCGGGGCGTTCCATTGAGCATTGTAGGGCTCTGAAGCGTAAGGTGCAAGGTCTAATTGATGCGGGCTGGCTGAAATTTGAGGAGAATTGCGTGTAAATCCTGACATTGACAAGAGATGTCACACATGGGGCAATTTTGAAGGCTGTTGTTAGGTGTCTCTAATGACTCATCAGGATTTCCAAGTTTATGCCATTATTGTAAACCACAGTTACAATGTTAAATGAAATGGATAAAGTTGATATCTTTGTCCCTCATCCTCTCACAAACGCATGTTTGCTTATTCAACTTTCACTGGAATGTGGGTGCAAGCCATTGGTCTGTTTGCTCAAGCGACCTGCGCTCCTGAGTGTTGACTTCTAAGACTGTTCAATCAGAGATTACTCATCTTGCACGTTGGTGGGGGTGCCGTAAAACAACGAGTAAAGTTCAAAACAAATAAGTTTCAAAATAAAAAATAAGTTTCAAAATAAAAAATAAAAAGGCATTTGATTGACTGTGTTTTCAAGTAAAAATATAGACGTTCATGTGACCTCATTTTGTCTTTTTAGAGAGAAGTGAGTTATCAAGAATAGGATGTTGGACAAATGGCCTCAGAAAAAAAAGGGGGTTGAATTAAGATACAAAGACTATTCCCCAATCAAACTTTCACTCTCTCTTTTCGGATTAACAATACACACAGGGACAACCCTTCCCTTGTGTTCAAGAATCCCCTACAACAAGAGACCCACGGTCTCTTAATCCCTTTTCAAAAATAAGAAGAAGAGAAGAAGAAATCTCTCTTAAAAGAGATAGATTGTAAAATGAAGATCAATCAAAATTCCTTATTGAATATGCAAGTGGTTGACCAAGGAATCTTTTTGAGAGGATAAAACATTTCAGTTCAAAAAAAAAACTCTTAATCTTTTGAAAGGATAAAATTTTTGGGAAATGAAAACTCCCTTTAAATTCGTGTTTCCAAGTCACCTTTGATGGCCATTCATAAAAAATTTGAATAGGTGTGACTCTTGGCAATTATTTTCTGAAAATCCCCTCTGGTAATCAATTACACATTATAAATTTTGAATTCAAATTTCTAGTGACTGTAATAAACATTTTCAGCTGTTGGTAATTGATTACCAGAGAGTAAATCTCAATTTGAAATGATTTAGATAGAATTCTTTGGCCAAACCTTTTACTTTTACAATTTGGAAACTTCTTCCTAAGATTCTAGAGATCAACTTGATCATATATCTTGATTTTCTTGGATTCTTGGATTCTTGTCTTGAATAAAACTTAGAAGCACTTGATCCTTTGGCATCATCAAAGCATCAAAACATCTTGCTTCTACATAGGAGTCATTTGACTTAATCCATCAACTGAAAAAATCCTTCGACTATTTCTCGTCCTTGAAAAAGTTCTTTTTGCAAAAATCAACTGCTTCTTTCATTCTCCCTTGCTACAAGGTTGTGAAAACAAAACAACGATGGATACCTTAGAGCCCTACACTGGGGCAATGAAAGGCACTATGCATAAACCTCAAACGAACCTAGGGGAAGATTAGAAGTTCTCACCCAATAGGTTCCTTGCTACAAGGTCATTACGAAAGATAACAATTGGTAACTCAAAGCCTTACACTGGGGCAATGAGGGGCATCGTGCATGAACCTCAAGTGAACCTAGGGGCAAATCAAAAGTTCTCACCCATCGATGTTTTTTTTTTTAAAAAAATAATAATAAAAATAATAATAAAAAAAAGGGGACAAACCCTGGAATTTCGATGGATTGGTTAAACATCAAATGGCTCCATTTCCGTCACTCCAAAATGGTCAAGTGACTAAATCAAAAAGAACATACACTCTGAGGGAGTTCCCGGAGAGATTTGCAAAAAGATAGGATGAGGTTGCATGAATTATCAACTTTTTCAAAAGGACAGTCAATTTGTGTTTTCCAAAAAAAAATCAAATCAAAATCAAAATCACAAAATAGGGAAAGAATGTCATGAACATTGTACAACTTTCCATTACATTGCATTGTTTCATATAAAGTCCGCTTTTACCCAAATTTCACAACAAAGGTTGCATGCATTTGCATCCCTCGAAATCATGTTAACTACATAGATTCCCTACATCTAAATGTCCAAATCTTTTGAATTTGGGATGACCGGCTCTCTCGATGAGTCGATCTCTTGCTTTCTCATAAGGATGGACCCTCGGGTACTAGTACCCTCGTCTTCAGAGGACTACACGTCCTCGCCAACAGAGGGATACACGCCCTCACCTTCAGAGGACTGTGTGTCCTCACTTTCAGAGGACTGCATGTCCTCACCTTCAGAGGGCTACACGTCCTCGCCATCAGAGGACTGCATGTCCTCACCTTCGTAGGGCTACACGCCCTCACCTTTAGAGGACCACACGTCCTCACCTTCAGAGGGCTACACGCGCTCGCCATCAGAGGACTGCATGTCCTCACCTTCAGAGGGCTACACACCCTCGCCATCAGAGGACTGCATGTCCTCACCTTCGTAGGGCTACACGCCCTCACCTTTAGAGGACCACACGTCCTCACCTTCAGAGGGCTACACGCCCTCGCCATCAGAGGACTGCATGTCCTCACCTTCAGAGGGCTGCACGCCCTTGCCATCAGAGGACTGCATGTCCTCACCTTCGTAGGGCTACACGCCCTCACCTTTAGAGGACTACACGTCCTCGCCAATAGAGGGCTGCACGCCCTCACCTTGAGAGGACTACACGTCCTCGCCAACAGAGGGCTGCACGCCCTCACCTTGAGAGGACTACTCGTCCTCGCCTTGAGAGGACTACACGTCCTCACCATCAGAGGGCTGCACGCCCTCACCTCCAGAGGACTACACGTCCTCGCCTTGAGAGGGCTACCTGCCCTCGCCTTGGGTACTAGTTACTCTCACCTCCAGAGGACTACATGTCCTCGCCTTCAGAGGACTACACGTCCTCGCCTTCAAAGGGTCATGTACCTTCAACTTCAGAGGACTACACGTCCTCGCCGTCAAAGGGTCATGTACGTTCACCTTTGTAGGGCTACACGCCCTCACCTTCCGAGGACTACATGTCCTCATCTTCAGAGGACTACATGTCCTTACCTTCAGAGGGCTACGCGCCCTCGCCTTCGTAGGGCTACACGCCCTCACCTTCCGAGGACTACATGTCCTCACCTTCAGAGGGCTACGCGCCCTCGCCTTCGTAGGGCTACACGCCCTCACCATCAGAGGACTGCATGTCCTCACCTTCAGAGGGCTACACGCCCTCGCCATCAGAGGACCACACGTCCTCACCTTCGTAGGGCTACACGCCCTCACCTTTAGAGGACCACCCGTCCTCACCTTCAGAGGGCTACACGCCCTCGCCATCAGAGGACTGCATGTCCTCACCTTCAGAGGTGTCATACCCTAATTTCGTCCGGGGACCTTTGCTTGATGACATGCGACTTTTCTTTGGTCCTTGTGAGGTGCTTGGCACCCATCATTAGGCAATTTGTGAAATTCCGGGACGTGCCGAAAAACAAAAGAAAATATTGATGCACAATCCGTAAGGTTCTGTGATACACCGGAAATCAAATGGAAGCATCGTTGCACAGTTAGTGAGGTTCCGTAACATTCCGTAATTCAAAAAGGGGATGATTATGTAATCCACATGGTTCCGTAACATTACGGCAAGAAAACAAGTATAGTTACGAAATTCGTAAGTTTCCGCAACTTTACGAAAAAAGAATCACAAAAAAAAAGCAGAGGGGGGTGTACTTAGTTAAAATGGGGGTGCAAATAGCACCTAGGCCCACTGGGGCCCTCCAGAATATTCCTCCAGAAGGCTGTTGCTTCTGGAGGAAGCAACCCTGCTCGCTTGGGCGAGCTGGGCGGCAAGCATCTCCCCTATTTTGCTATAAATAGGGGAGGAAGTGAAGAAGAAAAGCGTTCAGCCCCTTAGGCACTTCTCTCTCTTTCAAATTTGCTTGGAAAAGCGTTCTTCGACGTTGTTCATTCGTTCTTCATCTTTCTTCGATCTTCAACGGGTAAGTACCTTGAACCAAGCTTTTTGATTCATTCTATGTACCCGTGGTGGTCCACATTGTGTTTCGTGTATTTTTATTCTTGTTTCATTTACTTTTTATACCCCCTTTTGACGTGCTTAAGCCATTTTACTTAAGTCATTTCTCGCTTAACTTAAAAATAAAATAAATTTCCACCGAACGTTTGAATTGTATGATCCGTTAACTTCGGTTAAAATGAATTCCGACCGTTCGGTCGTGCCGTAACCACGTTGGAAATCAAAAAAAGAGATAAAATAATAATATAATAACAAAAATATACCTTTTAGTAAAATAAAGCGGAAAATCAATCGGACGTTTTCTCTTTGGGATTTCTCATTCTTAATTGAATTGACTAATAACTAAAGTGAAACTAAGGCTAAAATCAACTCGCCTAGTCAAGCTCGTCCATAAAAATAGGTTTTTGAAGTTTGTCATTTCAATTTCTCACTAAGTAAATGGATCGTTTTCAAGGTCCAACGCCTTAAAATGATCACCTTTTAAGTAAAAAGAATCACTTGATATGAAAGAACTACGTAGGTCTGATTTTCTCATCCCAATTGAGGAATACGTAAGAGCAAAGGGAAACACCCTTGTCGACCACAAAAAGAGAAAAAAAATATAAAAGGGGTATAAAGGATATAAGGACATAAAAGGGAACGTAAAAATCAAAGTCATGTTTGCACATTCGATTAAAGGATGCCGTCCCTTGTGATGGACGTGTGGGATGCTAATACCTTCCCCGTGCGTAAATACAACTCCCGAACCTTTCACTCAAAAGTTTGTAGATCGCGTCTTTTCCGGTTTTTCTGACGTTTTCCTCAAATAAACGTTGGTGGCGACTCCGCGCGTATTCCTTTCGTGGAACACGCATCCCGCGAGTCACGCGTCGCCCTCCTGCCGAAGGGTAGGTTGCGACAGTTGGCGACTCCGCTGGGGACTGTTTTTTGAGAGTTAGGCCATTTAATCTTGTGCAAAGTTTTGCCATGACTTACTCCTTTGTTGGTTTCCCTTCATTATGTTCTTGTATATATAACTCTTTGATGCTTTTAGTGCATTTTTTGTATGCTTGAGGTAAATATTTATTCATTTGATGCACACAAACACTAACACTATTTGCACACACGGTGAGTTGAAAAAAGGGGGCCCTATACCCGGGTTCGTGGGAACATAAGGAGTGGAGGTGAATTTGTGATCGTGCTAGGTCTCCGACTTGCTTGATTACAGTGAACCCTCATCTAGAGTTTTTCTCTTTGAAAACATATTATTGCTAGTAGTCCCTACTGCTGCAGTATGTTCTTCGAAGGGGATGATACCTCTAGAAACCATCAAGAGAGATATGACTACCTTGGGGGTTATCACTAAAAGCCAAGTTAGCTCTCTCCCTTATAGGTCCCTTAAATAGGGGCACGGAGCAAACACGCTGCGTGCCATTTTTCACACTGCCATGCATAAGTATCATATACCTTTTTGCTTATATTTGTTTGTGAATATTGTTGTACTATGTACATCCCCGTGTTGTGCCTTTCGCATATGCATCATGCGTGGGTTTCGTCTTTGATCCCCTCACTTTAGCAAACCAACGGAGGGTCCGTGTCGCCTTCTTAAAAACATACGTTGGGTGCCATGCTGCCCAAACGTTGTATCCAAGAAGTAAACAATTTCTCGGGCTCCTGTATTCGTAAATTGCATCTTTGTCATATGCATTTCTTCATGCATTCATCCATTCCACCCATGATAGATGTCGGAGTTTTGATTCGCACTAGATTTTATTTCACTTTAGAAAAACATGGAATCAAGTCAAATGCCTTCGCTTAAAAAGAGGTTCTATCAAGTCAAAATCATGAGCTTAGAGGTCACTAGTTTACGAGAGTTGGGGCAATTAATGGGTCAACTTCAACAGCAAGCCTTCCGCAAAGCCTATGGTAAGATTTGGGACCTAGCTAGGGTAGAAGTCTCCATGGAACCGATTGCATCCCTTTCCCAGTATTATGACTAGCCCCTAAGGTGCTTCACATTCGAGGACTTCCAGCTAGTGCCGACTGTGAAAGAGTTTGAAGAAATCCTGGGATGCCCACTGGGAGGAAGGAAGCCATATCTTTTCTCTGGTTCTATCCCTCCACGACAAGAGTTGCCAAGGTAGTGAAAATCTCAGCACAAGAGTTGAACCAGGTAAAGCAAAATAGGAATGGGGTAGTCGGAGTATCAAGGAAGTGTTTGGAGGAAAGGGAAAAGGCCTTGGAAAATCAAGGCGAATGGGCTTTCTTTTATTGACATCTTGGCGCTTTTGATCTTTGGAGTTGTCCTCTTTTCGAATATGGAAGGGTTAGTGGACCTAGCAGTGATTGACGCTTTCCTCGCCTTTCATCATGTCAAGGAAAGCCCGGTCGTCGCCATTTTGGCCATGTATGACACGTTCGACCGGGGATGTGAAAAGAGCGACGCAAGAATTTTTTTGTTGTGCACTGGCTCTCTATGTGTGGCTGGTTTCACACCCTTTTCTCCAAGAAGGTAGGCCCGTCTATCCGCTACAAGGTCACCGCTCGTGCGTCGAAAAAGGAAAGGCGAATTGGGACCAACTCTTGGCTAGCATGGAGGGGCGTCTGTTAATTGGTTCCCTCGCTAGAAGGAAGGAAGAATCAGGATTCTATCTTCATGCGAAGGATGTCCCATGAGAGGAGTGCCATCAGACGGAAGCATCACGCCTTTCATCGCACGGGGTTTCAGTGACCACAACGCGAGGGTACTCCAAGGAGTTCGCAAGGCATGGGATACGGCGTGAAGAAAGGACAGAGAGCTTAGAGGAAGCAGTAATGGGATCATCGGCGGCTATCATAAGTGGCTGAGAGTCCGGACACAAGGATTGGATTGGCTCCCAAATCTAAAGACTGTGAGAGACAATGAGGTTAAAGCTTCAGAAAAAAGTGATGAGGTACAAGCCCAAAAGGCAGAGCTTGAAAGAGCCCGGGTAGTCGAAGAGAAGTTCAAGTCCATAGCCATCAAAGTCTGAAAAGAGTATGATGAACTAAAGGACGTCAATATGGCCACAGCTGAAGCCTTGGAACGAGAAACCAAGAAGGCCCGAAAGGAAGAACACGACCAAAGAAAAGTTTTGAGGGGCTTTATAGGCCAGCAATAGTGAGCTCAAGCTCCGAAGAGGTGAAAGGAATCATCACGGGTCAAAGGCATGATCTTGAAGGACGAGCTAAAGGCTTGCCTTAGGTCGAAAAGAAATTTGTCCCAACAGTTAAGCGAGACTGAAGGGAATATGTGGGCCATCATCGATGAGTGCAAAGAGAAGCTAAATCTAGCGGCGACTCACGAGCAAAGGCTAGATGATGAGTACGCCAAGATATCAGCAGAAAGGGAAGCAAGGGAAAGGGTAATTGATTCATTCAACCAAGAGGCAACAATGTGGATGGACCAATTTGCTCTTACTTTGAACAGGAGTCAAGAACTTCCCTGATTGCTAGCCAAGGCCAAAGCAATGGCGGACACCTACTCCGCCCCCGAGGAGATCCACGGACTTCTCAGCTATTGTCAGCATATGATAGACTTAATGGACCATATGATTAGAAACCGCTAGGAAGTTTGTATTGTCGCTCAGATCTTGACTAGTTATAAACTTTCTGAATAAAATGAGTTTATCCCACGTTTTTACTCCAAAAATCAGTGCGAATCAAGTCACTCCCGCATTTTATCTCTAGTATGCATTGTATGTTGGTCTCGTCCTTTGTCACGGGAAGCCGGAAGGTCCATATCACCTTCTTAATTGTACACATGGGGCACTGCGCCCCCAAATGCACAAGTAAGAAGAGATAATTTTCCGGGCTCTCGTGTCCGTAAAATGCATTCATATCATGCATCGCATAAGCAACTCTTCATAACATCATAATGAACATATCGTTCCTGCATTTGTCCATTATCATATTCCAGCCTCACATTTTGCATGAGTAATTGCATCATCATGCATATGCATTCAACATACTTTTTGTTCTACAAACTGCATACCTTTTGTTTTCATGTTTGCTCATGCATGAGCCTTGCATTTTCCTCTACAAAACAAAAACAAAAAAGGAAGCATGAAAATTCATGATGCATTCTTGGTTGCATATATTCAGTACCATGAGCCAACCATGTTGGGATCATAAACCCGTTTCACTTAAAAACAAAATGACTGAACATGGTACCTAATGCATGGTTAACTAGGAAATGGTGTTTCTTCGGGCATCTCAATTTCATAATTACATTTTCCGTGCATAAGCTTAAAGTATGCCCGAGTCATTCATCCCTATGAGATGTTGTTGAAGTATTGGCGACCAGAATTGCCATTTCTTGGATTATAGAGTTGAACCAAGGTCATGCTTTTACAAAAAGGTTCATCAAGTCAAGTTGAAATATGGAAGTAACCGTCTTGCAAAATTGGGGCAAAAGATGAATCGAGTCACATCACTGCTTCGTCTACTGCCAAACATATTTAGGATTGTTGATGTCCTTGTTACTTCCAGTTTCACCTTGGCAAAGATGTCATGGACCATGTTGAAAATCTAAATTGATTCAACCCCATATCCTGCGTAAAAATTCGCAATACTTCAACTGTACATCATTCGCATACATCCATGCTTTTCATTGGTTGCATTGCTCATTGCATTCTTTCCTTGAAAAATAAAATAAAATAAAATAAAATGAACTTAATCATTGTTATCAAAAAGAAAAGGACACGCTTTACGGCGCCCTTACCGAACTTGTGCTAGAGCTAGAGTAATGGGTGAAGTAGAGGAGATACAAGAGAAGATGAAGGCCGACATGGAGGCCATTAAAGAGAAAATGGCCACAATGATGGAGGCCATGATGAGCGTGAAGAAGATAATGGAAGCCAATGCGGTTGCAATTGCCGCTACCAGCGTTGTTGCTAAGGTGAACCTGATGTTCCCATCCGGCATCAACCAAATGAATCATCCAACCTCAGATATGGTAGGCAAAGATTTAGGAAGTACGGGCAGCCCCCATGATGTGCAAATTCAAAACAAGCACACCTTCCCGCCATATGGCTTGCCTCTCAACTATACGCCACCCAATGTGGCGTACAGTCCCAATAAGAATGTCAATAACTCCACTCCTATACCCATTGAGAGCCAACAACCCCGAACTGATCATGCACATGTCTCTTAAACCGTGGGGGAGACACATGAAAATTCCCCATCACAATCTAGCCGACTTCGAGCCTTGGCTCGGATATGCCGCTGAAGGGCAAGCAGTTGGTGGTGTACCCCTGCAAAACACTTTGGAGGGCCGTCAGTATCACCCCCAGCTACACCTCTTGCATTCCACAACAAGTAAAAACCCTCGTGCTATGGCAGAAATGGAAAAGTTGGATCATTTAGAGGAAAGGCTCAGGGCCATTGAAGGAGGTGAAGATTATGCCTTTGCTAACCTAAAAGAGTTGTTCCTAGAACCCAATATCATCACCCCTCCCAAGTTCAAGGTGCTGGACTTTGACAAGTACAAGGGGACTACTTGCCCCAAGAACCATCTAAAGATGTATTATCGGAAGATGGGGGCATGCGCAAAAGATAAGGAATTACTGATACATTCCTTCCAAGAAAGTCTTATTGGGTAGCTGTTACCTGGTACACTAACTTGGAACCTTCCTGAGTCCATTCTTGGAAGGACCTAGTGGTTGCCTTCGTTAGGCAGTGTCAGTATAATGTCTTCGGATAGGATGCAACTACAAAACATGTGCAAAAAGGGGGCACAAATCTTTCAAAGAATACGCCCAAAGGTGGAGAACCTGGCAGCTCAAAGTGGCACCTCAATGATGAAAAAACAATGACAATGATAGTAGACACATTACCAGTATTCTACTATGGAAAATGGTGGGCTACGCACCTTCAAAGCTTTGAGGATTTGGTCTTTGCCAGTGAAAGGATCGAAGTGGATCTGAAAAGAGGCAAATTTAATCATCCTGCTTGGACGAATGAGAAAACTGGGGCAAATAAAGAGGGTGACGATGAGGGAGAAACCCATGCTGTGACTGCCATTCCTGTACGGCCAAGTTTCCCACCAACCCAACAATGTCATTACTCAACCCTTCTCCTTACCTACCGCCCAGTTATCCACAAAGGCCATCCCTAAATCAACCACAAAGCCTGTCTACCGCACTTCCAATGACGAAGACCACCTTTAGCACAAACCAAAAAACACCAACAAAAAGGAATTTTGCAGCAAAAAGCCTGTAGGGTTCACCCCAAATTCCGTTGTCATATGCTAAACTTGATCCCATATCCACTCAATAATTCAATGGTAGCCATAACCCCAACCAAGGTTCCTCAACCTCCATTTTTCTAAGGATACGACTCGAACGCAACGTGTGCTTATCATGGAGGAGCCCCTGGGCATTCCATTGAGCATTGTATGACCCCAAAGCATAAAGTGTGAAGTCTAATTGATACGGGCTGGCTGAAATTTGAGGAGAATCGCGTGTAAATCCTGACATTGACAAGAGATTCCACACATGGGGCAATTTTGAAAGCTGTTGTTAGATGTCTCTAATGACTCAACAGGATTTTCAAGTGCAAGCCATTGGTCAGTTTGCTCAAGCGACCTGTGCTCCTGAGTTTGGACTTCCAAGACCGTTCAATCAGAGATTACTCGTCTTGCACGTTGGTGGGGGTGTCGTAAAACGACGAGTAAAGTAAAAAAAAAAAAAAAGAAGAGGGGGCATTTGATTGACTGTGTTTTCAAGTAAAAATATAGACGTTCATGTGACCTCATTTTATCATTCCAGAAAGTTTGAAGCGAGTTGTCAAGAATAGGATGTTCGACAAATGGCCTCAGTTATCTTAAGAAAAGGGGGGGGGGTTGAATAAAGATACAAAGATTATTCCCCAATTAAATTTTCACTCTCTTTTCGGATTAACAATGCACACAGGGACAACCCTTCCCTTGTGTTCTGGAATCCCCTACAACAAGAGACCCACGGTCTCTTAATCCCTTTTCAGAAATAAGAAGATGAGAAGAAGAGATCTATCTTAAAAGAGATAGATTGTACAATGAAGATCAATTAAAATTCCTTATTGAATATGCAAGTGGTTGACCAAGGGATCTTTTGAGAGGATAAAACATTTCAGTTCAGAAAAACTCTTAATCTTTTGAGAGGATAAAACTTTTTGGGCAATGAAAACTCCCTTTAAGTTCGTGTTTCCAAGTCACCTTTGATGGTCATTCATAAAAAATTTGAATAGGTGTGACTCTTGGCAATTATTTTCTGAAAATCCCCTATGGTAATCAATTACGCATTATAAATTTTGAATTCAAATTTCTAGTGGCTGTTATAAACATTTTCAGCTGCTGGTAATCGATTACCAGAGAGCAAATCTCAATTTGAAATGATAGAATTCTTTGGTCAAACCTTTTGTTTGTTTTCAATTTGGAAACTTCTTCCTAAAGATTATAAGAGATCAAACTTGATCATATATCTTGACTTTCTTGGATTCTTGTCTTGAATAAAACTTAGAAGCACTTGATCCTTTAGCGTCATCAAGACATCAAAACATCTTGCTTCTACATAGGAGTCATTTGACTTAAATCCATCAACTGAAAAATCCTTCAACTATTTCTCGTCCTTGGAAAAATTATTTTTGCAAGAATCAACTGCTTCTTTCATTCTTCCTCACTACGAGGTTGTGAAAACAAGACAAACAATTGGTACCTCTAAAGCCCTACACTGGGGCAATGAAAGGCACCATGTAAAAACCTCAAGCGAACCTAGGGGCAGATTAAAAGTGTTCACCCAATAGGTTCCCAGGTACAAGGTCATGACGAAAGATAACAATTGGTACCTCAAAGCCTTACACTGGGGCAATGAGTGGCATCGTGCATGAGCCTCAAGTGAACATAGGGGCAACTCAAAAGTTCTCACCCATCGATGTTTTCAACAAAAAAAAAGGGGGATAAACCCTGGAATTTCAATGGATTGATTAAACATCAAATGACTCCATTGCCGTCACTCCAAAATGGTCAAATGACTAAATCAAACAAAACACACACTCTTAGGGAGTTCTCGGAGAGATTTGCAAAAGATAGGATAAGGTTGCATGGACTATCACCTCTTTCAAAAGGACAGTCAATTTGTGTTTTCCAAAAAAAATCAAATCAAAATCAAAATCACAAAATAGGGAAAGAATGTCATGAACATTGTAAAATTTTCCATAACATTGCATTATTGCATACAAAGCCTGCATTTACTGCATTTTCAAGATGAAGGTTGCATACATTTGCATCCCCAAAAAAATCATCATGTTCATAATAGGTAATAAGTGAATAGATGAGATGCCCTCTCAAAGAGTCAACCTCTTGCTTTCTTGTAAGGTTAAAGTCCTTTGGTACTTATACCTATTGGCTCGCCTTCAGAGGACTGCATGTCCTCACCTTCAGAGGGCTACACGCCCTCGCCATCAGAGGACTGCATGTCCTCACCTTCAGAGGGCTACACGCCCTCGCCATCAGAGGACTGCATGTCCTCACCATCAGAGGACTACACGCCCTCACCTTTAGAGGATCACACGTCCTCACCTTCAGAGGGCTACACGCCCTCGCCATTAGAGAACTGCATGTCCTCACCTTCAGAGGGCTACACGCCCTCGCCATCAGAGGACTGCATGTCCTCACCTTCGTAGGGCTACACGCCCTCACCTTTGGAGGACTACACGTCCTCGCCAACAGAGGGCTGCACGCCCTCACCTTCAGAGGACTACACGTCCTCGCCTTCAGAGGACTACACGTCCTCGCCTTCAAAGGGTCATGTACCTTCACCTTTGTAGGGCTACACGTCTTCACCTTCAAAGGACTTCATGTCCTCGCCTTTAGAGGACTACACATTCTCACCATCAGAGGACTACATGTCCCCCATTTTCAAAGGGGGACATGCCCTCACCTTTAGAGGATTGCATGTCCTCGCCATCATAGGACTACACTCCCTCGCCTTCAAAAGGCGACACGTCCGGAACTTCAGAAGGCTACACGCCCTCGCCTTTAGAGGGCTACGCGTCCTCATTTTCAGTGTGCTCCACATCCGCACCTTAAGAGAATTTAAGGTCCTCTATCCTTAAATGCTTAACCGAGACTTGCACTCCCGGTTAAGGGACCAGTAGTTTCCTTTTAACGGTTCCTGGGCCACCCCCGAAACGTTGGAGGATACGTAGGAGCAAGAGCCTCGCTTTTGTCGACCACACCACCTTTTGTTGCCATGACCCAAGAGCTGGTAACCCGCGGAGACACCTTGCAGTTATCTGCACCTCGTCATTCAGTGACCCCAAGTGTGATTGATGAGCAGAGGCCAGTATGGTCATCTGCGCCCTTTCCGGAGATGTCAACATCTTCCGGTGGAGACTTTTTCAAGTCTCACAAGTTATCTAGAATTACGTAGGTCTGAGTTCCTCATTGGAGGATACGTAGGAGCAAGAGCCTTGCTTTTGTCGGCCGCCCCACAAGATCTGTCATACTGACCCTGAGGTCATGTGACATGCGGAGACAAAATTTGGTCATTCTGCACCCCTTTGTCATTCAGACACAGTCGTGTCCGATGGCGCGCAGAGACAAAATTTGGTCATTCTGCACCCTTTGTCATCCAGAGGCGGCGGGCCCGATGACATGCGGAGACAAAATTTGGTCATTCCGCACCCCTTTGCCATTCAGACACAGTAATGTCTGATGGCACGCAGAGACAAAATTTGGTCATTCTACACCCTTTGTCATCCAGAGGCGGCGGGCCCGATGACATGCGGAGACAAAATTTGGTCATTCCGCACCCCTTTGCCATTCAGACAGTCATGTCCGATGGCACGCAGAGACAAAATTTGGTCATTCTGCACCTTTTGTCATCCAGAGGCGGCGGGCCCGATGACATGCGGAGACAAAATTTGGTCATTCCGCACCCATTTGCCATTCAGACACAGTCGTGTCCGATGGCACGCAGAGACAAAATTTGGTCATTCTGCACCCTTTTGTCATCCAGAGGCGGCGGGCCCGATGACATGCGGAGACAAAATTTGGTCATTCCGCACCCCTTTGCCATTCAGACACAGTCGTGTCCGATGGCACGCAGAGACAAAATTTGGTCATTCTGCACCCTTTTGTCATCCAGAGGCGGCGGGCCCGATGACACGCGGAGACAAAATTTGGTCATTCCGCACCCCTTTGCCATTCAGACACAGTCGTGTCCGATGGCGCGAAGAGACAAAATTATGTCATTCTGCACCCTTTTGTCATCCAGAGGCGGCGGGCCCGATGACAAGCGGAGGCCAATGTGGTCATTCTGCACCCTTCGTCAATCGCGGCCAACAAGCCCGTTGACACGCGGAGATTTACATCATCTTCCGCACTTACAAGATCTGTCATACTGACTTTTGAGTCACGCTGACGGGCGGAAATACCCGAGTGGTTATCCGTATAAACATTCTTTTGCTATCTGTAAGACAGAACGCTTGATAGCAGGCAGAGACTGACACCGTCTTCTCCACCTTTTGTTCCCCCGGGAACAACGAGTCATTTGCATGCGGAAATTTTATGGTCACCCGCGACTCTCGTCAACCGAGAGGAACGAAATTAGTGTCTTATCTTTACTTTCCTTTTATTTTCAATAAAAGACAAGTAAAGAGGGGCAACTGTCATACCCTAATTTTGTCCGGGGACCTTTGCTTGATGACATGCAACTTTTCTTTGGTCCTTGTGAGGTGCTTGGCACCCATCATTAGGCAATTTGTGAAATTCCGGGACGTGCCGAAAAACAAAAGAAAACATTGATGCACAATCCGTAAGGTTCCGTGACACACCGGAAATCAAATGGAAGCATCGTTGCACAATTAGTGAGGTTCCGTAACATTCCGTAAGTCAAAAAGGGGATGATTATGTAATCCACAAGGTTCCGTAACATTACGGAAAGAAAACAAGTATCGTTACGAAATTCGTAAGTTTCTGTAACTTTACGAAAAAAAGAATCACAAAAAAAAAGCAGAGGGGGGTGTACTTAGTAAAAATGGGGGTGCAAATAGCACCTAGGCCCACTTGGGCCCTCCAGAATATTCCTCCAGAAGGCTGTTGCTTCTGGAGGAAGCAACCCTGCTCGCCTGGGCGAGCTGGGCGGCAAGCATCTCCCCTATTTTGCTATAAATAGGGGAGGAAGTGAAGAAGAAAAGGGTTCAACCCCTTAGGCACTTCTCTCTCTTTCGAATTTGCTTGGAAAAATTGTTTCCGTGAAGAAAATCTAAGCCGAGGCGCTTCCGAAACGTTTCCGTAACGTTTTCCGTGAGGAATTTCGCAAAGGTTTCGACCGTTCTTCGACGTTCTTCATTCATTCTTCATCGTTCTTCGATCTTCAACGGGTAAGTACCTTGAACCAAGCTTTTCGATTCATTCTATGTACCCGTGGTGGTCCACATTGTGTTTTGTGTATTTTTATTCTCATTTCATTTACTTTTTATACCCCCTTTTGGCGTGCTTAAGCCATTTTATTTAAGTCATTTCTCTCTTAACCTAAAAATAAAATAAATTTCCACCGATCGTTTGAATTGTATTATCCGTTAACTTCGGTTAAAATGAATTCCGACCGTTCGGTCGTGCCGTAACCACGTTGGAAATCAAAAAAGAGGTAAAATAATAATATAATAATCAAAAAACGTCTTTTAGTAAAATATAGCGGAAAATCAATCGGACGTTTTCTCCTTGGGATTTCTCATTCTTAATTGAATTGACTAATAACTAAAGTGAAACTAAGACTAAAATCAATTCGCCTAGTCAAGCTCGTCCATAAAAATAGGTTTTTGAAGTTTGTCATTTCAATTTCTCACTAAGTAAATGGATCGTTTTCAAGGTCCAACGCCTTAAAATGATCACCTTTTAAGTAAAAAGAATCACTTGATAAGAAAGAACTACGTAGGTCTGATTTTCTCATCCCAATTGAGGAATACGTAGGAGCAAAGGGAAACACCCTTGTCGACCACAAAAAGGGAAAAAAAATATAAAAGGGGTATAAAGGATATAAGGACATAAAAGGGAACGTAAAAATCAAAGTCATGTTTGCACATTCGATTAAAGGCTGCCGTCCCCTGTGATGGACGTGTGGGGTGCTAATACCTTCCTCGTGCGTAAATACAACTCCCGAACCTTTCACTCAAAAGTTCGTAGATCGCGTCTTTTCCGGTTTTTCCGACGTTTTCCTCAAATAAACGTTGGTGGCGACTCCGCGCGTATTCCTTTCGTGGAACACGCATCCCGCGAGTCACGCGTCGCCCTCCTGCCGAAGGGTAGGTTGCGACAAGAGGGCTACACGCCCTCGCCATCAGAGGACTGCATGTCCTCACCTTCGTAGGGCTACACGCCCTCACCATCAGAGGACTGCATGTCCTCATTTTCAGAGGGCTACACGCCCTCGCCATCAGAGGACTGCATGTCCTTACCTTCGTAGGGCTACACACCCTCACCTTTAGAGGACTACACGTCCTCGCCAACAGAGGGCTGCACGCCCTCACCTTTAGAGGACTACACGTCCTCGCCAACAGAGGGTTGTACGCCCTCACCTTGAGAGGACTGCACGTCTTCGCCAACAGAGGGCTGCACGCCCTCACCTTGAGAGGACTACACGTCCTCGCCAACAGAGTGCTGCACGCCCTCACCTTGAAGAGGACTACACGTCCTCGCCAACAGAGGGCTGCACGCCCTCACCTCCAGAGGACTACACATCCTCACCTTCAGAGGGCTGCACGCCCTCACCTTTAGAGGGCTACGTGTCCTCATTTTCAGTGGGCTCCACATCCGCACCTTAAGAGAATTTAAGGTCCTCTGTCCTTAAATGCTTAACCGAGACTTGCACTCCCGGTTAAGGGGCCAGTAGTTTCCTTTTAACGGTTCCTAGGCCACCCCCCTGATATTGGAGGAGGGCCAACTGTGCGAGCACAACCAGAGAAGGAGGCTGTCACACAGCTACTATGCATACCGGGGCAAGATTTCACCTGTGCCGCTGTCGCAACCTACCCTTCGGCGGGAGGGCGACGCGTGACTCGCGGGATGCGTGTTCCACGAAAGGAATACGCGCGGAGTCGCCACCAACGTTTATTTGAGGAAAACGTCGGAAAAACCGGAAAAGACGCGATCTACGAACTTTTAAGTGAAAGGTTCGGGAGTTGTATTTACGCACGGGGAAGGTATTAGCACCCCACACGTCCGTCACAAGGGACGACAGCCTTTAATCGAATGTGCAAACATGACTTTGATTTTTACGTTCCCTTTTATGTCCTTATATCCTTTGTACCCTTTTTATATTTTTCTCTTTTTGTGGTCGACAAGGGTGTTTCCCTTTGCTCCTACGTATTCCTCAATTGCGATGAGGAAATCAGACCTACGTAGTTCTTTCGGAACAAAGTGTTTGGTTAAGTTGTTTTTTATCTTTTTGCAAGATATATTTTGATTGAACAAAAAGGTCATTTAAGGTGTTGGACCATTAAATGATCTTTTGATTTTGAAAGGAGAGAAACGTTAAGGTGTTGGACCATTAACGATCTCTCGGGGTGGTCGACAAAAGCGGGGCTTTTGCTCCTACGTATCCTCAATCGCGATGAGGAAATCAGACCTACGTAGTTCTTGCAAAAGCGGTAAAGTCACATGTTGATTTTATGCTTTTGAACGGTCCATGTTAACCGATAAAAGCAAAGAGGACCGTTTAAGGCGTTGGGCCTTAAAACGGTTTTTAGTGATTTTTCGGACAAAACTTGATTTGTGAGTTGATTTTAGTCTTAGTTTCACTTTGATTATTAATCAATTCATTCAAGGAAACTTCCAAAGAAAAACGTCCGATTGATTTTTTTTTATTATTTTATTCAAAGATATTTTGATTATTTTATTATTATTTTTCAAGATATTTTGATTATTTTATTATTATTTAACTTTTTTTGGTTTAACCGAGGTTATAGCGTGAACGATCGGTTAGATTTCGTTTTAATAGTGATTAAACGAGATTACAACACAAATGATCGGTTGAAATTCATTTTATCATTTATTAGACGAGAAAACGGCTTAAATAAACGGTTAAAGCACGTTAAAAACGGAAGAAAAGAAAACTGAAAGTAAACGAAATTAAAGTGAAAGTACACAAAACAAGAAATGAATTGAAAGTCTCGGATTCGAAAACTTACCCGTTGAAGAACGAAGAATGAACGAAGAACGGATGAAGAACGGTGAAGAACGACGAAGAACGATGAAGAATTTCCACAGAATCGCTTACGGAAGCGTTACGGAAGTACTTCGACTTGATTTTTCTTCACGAAAACGTGTTTTTTGCCCAAAATAGCCGAAATGCATAGCCAAAGGGGTCTTGAACATTTTGAAACAGCTCCCCCCTCCCCTATTTATAGAAAAAAAAGGGAGGTGCTTGCCGCCCAAAGACTTAATGAAGAAGATTTCTAAGCGCACCCGAATTACTAAGTTCACCCCCTTTTCGTATTTTACGGAAAAGTTACGGAAGCCTTACGGAACTGTTTTCGAATTTGATTTTCATCTTTTTTCTCTTCCCTTTCACCAATGTTAAGTGGAATATGCTTACCCAAGGTTTTCGGAAATTTTACGGAAGTATTACGGAAGCCGCGGAAGCCCCGAAAACCATTTTTCAAAAACGTGGCGGAGCTTGCCGCCCAGTTGCTTCCTCCTTAAGCAACCCAACTTCCAAAATGTTCTGGAAGGGCCTAGATTTGAATTGCTATTTACACCCCTATCTTGATAAGTTCACCCCCTTACCTTTTTTGGTGATTCTTTTTTCGTAAAGTTACGGAAACTTACGAATCTCGTAACGATACTTGTTTTCTTTCCGTAATGTTACAGAACCTTGCGGATTACATAATCATCCCCTTTTTGACTTACGGAATGTTACGGAATCTCACTTAATTATGCAACGATGCTTCCATTTGATTTCCGGTGTGTCACGGAAACTTACGGATTGTGCATCAATATTTTTTGGTTTTTCGGCATGTCCTGGAATTTCACAAATTGCCTAATGATGGGTGCCAAGCACCTCACAAGGACCAAAGAAAGGTCGCATGTCATCAAGCAAAGGTCCCCGGACGAAATTAGGGTATGACAGTTGCCCCTCTTTACTTGTCTTTTATTGGAGATAAAAGGAAAGTAAAGACAAGACACTAATTTCGTTCCTCTCGATTTGACGAGAGTCGCGGGTGACCATAAAATCTCCACATGCAAATGACTTGTTGTTCCCGGAATTTCACAAATTGCCTAATGATGGGTGCCAAGCACCTCACAAGGACCAAAGAAAGGTCGCATGTCATCAAGCAAAGGTCCCCGGACGAAAATTAGGGTATGACACTAATTTCGCTCCTCTCGGTTGACGAGAGTCGCGGGTGACCATGACTTGTCGTTCCCGGAATTTCACAAATTGCCTAATGATGGGTGCCAAGCACCTCACAAGGACCAAAGAAAGGTCGCATGTCATCAAGCAAAGGTCCCCGGACGAAAATTACTGTATGACACTAATTTTGCTCCTCTCGGTTGACGAGAGTCGCGGGTGACCATGACTTGTCGTTCCCGGATTTTCACAAATTGCCTAATGATGGGTGCCAAGCACCTCACAAGGACCAAAGAAAGGTCGCATGTCATCAAGCAAAGGTCCCCGGGCGAAAATTAGTGTATGACACTAATTTCGCTCCTCTCGGTTGACGAGAGTCGCGGGTGACCATGAAATTTCCACATGTAAATGACTTGTTGTTCCCGGAGGAACAAAAGGTGCAGAAGACTATGTCAGCCTCTGCATGCTATCAAGCGTTCTGTCTTACAGATAGCAAAAAAATGTTTATACGGATAACCACTCGGGTATTTCCGCGTATCATCGGGCCCGCCGCCTCTGGATGATACAAGGGTGCAGAATGACCAAACTTGGTCTCTGCTTGTCATCGGGCCCGCCGCCTCTGGATGACAAAAGGGTGCGGATAACCGTAAGGTATCTCCGCGTATCATCGGGCCCGCCGCCTCTGGATGATACAAAGGTGCAGAATGACCAAACTTGGTCTCTGCTTGTCATCGGGCCCGCCGCCTCTGGATGACAAAAGGGTGCGGATAACCGTAAGGTATCTCCGCGTATCATCGGGCCCGCCGCCTCTGGATGATACAAGGGTGCAGAATGACCAAACTTGGTCTCTGCTTGTCATCGGGCCCGCCGCCTCTGGATGACAAAAGGGTGCATGTCACATGACCTCAAAGATTATGGGGCGGCCGACAAAAGCAAGGCTCTTGCTCCTACGTATCCTCCAATGAGGAACTCAGACCTACGTAGTTCTGGATAACTTGTGAGACTTGAGAAAGTCTCCACCGGAAGATGCTGACATCTCCGGAAAGGGCGCAGATGACCACATTGGCCTCTGCTCATTAATCACACTTGGGGTCACTGAATGACGAGGTGTGGATAACCGTAAGGTGTCTCCGCTGGCTACCAGCTCTTGGATCATGGTAACAGAAAGCAGTGTGGTCGACAAAAGCGAGGCTTTTGCTCCTACGTATCCTCCAATGAGGAACTCAGACCTACGTAGTTCTGGATAACTTGTGAGACTTGAAAAAGTCTCGGTGTTTTCTCCACTAAAATGCAAACATGCTTTAGCAAAGAGACAAATATTCCAACTGATTAGAGCAGCATATGCTTTTTTGAGTGAAAAACAATGCATCTACCGGGGAAGGAGAGTCTGCTGATGAAACCCCCCATAACCATAAATGAGATTTTGGATGTTAGCATTTCGTTTCTAAATGACCATTTAGAGGAAACACTGGGTTCGACAAAAATAGAAGAAAATCACTCAAAGTGTATCAATCTCGCACAGGTAAGTGTTTCATCCTAATTCCGAACCATAGATATGTCATGACTTGACTTTGCAAATTATTTCCTATCAAATCAAAAATTACATGTGTGATCATGGATCAATAGGGCTTCCCTTGGGAATGGGTTCTTTTGGTGGGTTTTTTTTTTCGGCTTTTGTGTGTTTTTGGCTTTTCCTTTTCTATTTTGGTTTTGCGCGAGGCGAACAAGTCACCGACGCACAGGATTTTGGTTGGTAATCAAAGGGAGAAGACCACTTTAGGTCATGGTTTCCCTTTCTTTCTTTTGTTCATTTGATGACAATTCTGTACTGTTCAAATATTGTCTGGTCCAAAGACCTCTCTGCACATTTCTTCTGGTTTCTTTGACCAGGAGCTTTCTTCTTTTTTACTTTCTCCCATTCTTTGGTTGGGAATTTTCTTTCTTTTCTTTTCTTTCTCCCACTCTTTGATTGGGAATTTCCTTGTTTCCTTTTTTCCTTTGATTGGAAATTTTCCCTTCTATTCTTTTTTG
The DNA here is from genome assembly GCF_000004515.6 of Glycine max. Classification (NCBI taxonomy): domain Eukaryota; kingdom Viridiplantae; phylum Streptophyta; class Magnoliopsida; order Fabales; family Fabaceae; genus Glycine; species Glycine max. The sequence continues at coordinate 19,282,765 of NC_038246.2, read as the reverse complement.
CTTCCGAGGGTAAGGATTGACATTCTCACCCTGGGTCAAGGTTTATGGTGAGTCAGGATCTTGGCTCAAGACTTGTAGAATGGCTAGGCATGGTACATGTCAGGGTTTGGTTTGGTTCAAGGATAAAAAGGGATGCCCCACATTATTTCCATGACACAAATGCAAAAATGATGATTTGGAAACTTCATGCAAAACTGGTTATGCATGCACCTATGCGGACACTCAAGTGTCAAATTTTTATGGTCATGTGATGCTAGGGCTCAGGATTCATTTCCTCTATTTTAGTCAACCCAATGTTTCCAAAATATGTTCTTTTATCAATTTATGCATTCCCCGAGTCCATTTTGGGCGTCTGGGAAAATCTTCACAGCATTCACCCTTCAGGTGTATACACATTTTTTCAAAAACTAGTTATGATCAGTGAATTTTTCCAAAGAAAAGTTGGAAGTCATCTCTTTTCAAAAGCATGTTGGTTTTTCAGCTTGACAACTTATTTTTTCTTTTTTCTCCTTCTCTTTTTTTTTTTATCATTATCATTTGTTTATTTCTTTTTCTTGTTTGTTTTTTTTTTCTTCTTTTTTTTTTCATGAGGTATTTTGCTACCTAAACATGTGCATATTTTTGTGAGGTATTTTTGCTATATACATGCATATCCAAGGTATCTTGCCACCTAAACATACATATATATGTTTTGTGAGGTATTTTTTTGCTACATACACGCACATCTAAGGTATCTCTCTACCTAAACATACAAATATATATTTTGTGAAGTATTTTTTGTTTACATACACGCACATCTAAGGTATCTCTCCACCTAAACATACATATATATATTTTGTGAAGTATTTTTTTGTTTACATACATGCATATCTAAGGTATTTTCACTACCTAAACATACATATATATATTTTGTGAGGTATGACTACCTTCCGAGCTTGCGCTTGTTTTATTTAAATCCCCAGGATCATGAGCAACTAGGTGCGTCCTACTATAAAAAGTGATCAAATAACAAGCATAGATTCAAAAGGTACTAGGTTGCCTCCTAGTAGCGCTTCTTTAACGTCTTTAGCTGGACGCGTCGCTCCCGGAGAAATGACCATCCCTTGATGGCCTCAAAGCGCTGCTGGTGTACAGCGCTCCTAAAGCGGTGACTGTCATACTCCGGAGCGGAACTAGTTCCTTCGGCTGCCTTGTCCTTCCTGGACCTCTTTGAGGCAAGCTTCCTCGGGGCCATTTCTTGTTGGTGATGAACAAAAGCGCAAAACGGAATCAAAAAATGCGAAAAAGGATGACCCTAGGGCTGCAAACTCGTCAATCCCGTGGGTATGGCTTTTGAAAGGGGGGAAAAGAAGTTTTTGAATGTAAAAACGCCCCCCCTTTCGTGATTCTTATAATTTGGTGCAGGGGTGGCTCGCCCAGGCGAGCCCAGCTCGCCCAGGCGAGCTAACCTGCACTTTTTTTTTTTTTTTTTTTTTTTTTTTTTTTTTGAGGGGAACATTAACCATGTCCCCTCCCTTCTCATGGATTAGCATCTCGCCTAACTTGAACTTACTTAGGCGTTGATTACTTATTTTATTATTATTATTTTTTTTTCTTTTTAAAACAAACAAATAGTAAAAGAAAGCTGCAAAATACACAGGATACGGGGCTGCCTTGCAGCGACATTCTCTGCTTGTTTCGCACAGAGAAGGGCAACGATCGGTCGGTCGTGACCCCATCCCCACTTGCGTTCGTCCTTAAGTACCTGCAAGTAATAAACAACCAGGTATGGCCAATCTTGACCGCGTCATTACCCTACCTTGATTGGTTTCTGTCGTTCATGTTTTGTCTCTACTCCAGAAGGTAGCCCAAGGTGATCCTGCCCCTGTTTTACCACAACAATATACATGCGTATGCGTATGCGTATGCATGAATGTTTTCAAACGCAGAAAATTTAGGGAAAGTTGGTTCAGGTTCAATTCTAATTAAGCGCTTGGGGGATCCCATGAACTGAGCGGAAGGGCTCAGGTGATCACAGATTAACGCAAGGTGTGAAACTAACGTGAGGACTAAAAGCCTCGAATCCACGTTCATTTCTTTGAAAGATTGTAACGATAGATACAACAGACAGGAAATCCCTGGGGGAAATCCAGAAAACGCATAAAGATAAAGAACATGCAGCGACATCCTTAATTGCCCCAGCTTCTAAGCATAATATTGTTTGACGACATCAGAGTTCACGGGTGAAGGTAGCTCTTCGCCATCCATGTTGGTAAGCACCAGGGCTCCTCCGGAAAAAGCCCTCTTCACAACAAAAGGCCCTTCGTAGTTCGGGGCCCATTTCCCTCGATGGTCCTTGACAGCATGGGACATTTTCTTTAGCACAAGGTCTCCCTCATGGAACTTGCGTAAGCGTACTTTCTTGTCGAATGCACTCTTCATTCTTTGCTGGTATAAGCGCCCATGACTCATGGCCGTTAAGCGCTTACCCTCAATGAGGTTGAGCTGATCGTAGCGTGTTTGAGCCCACTCTGATTCCTTTAATCCGGATTCTGCCAAGATCCTTAATGACGGGACTTCTACCTCAAACGGTAACACAGCCTCCATCCCATATACCAATGAGAACGGCGTTGCCCCAGTTGACGTTCGCACTGAAGTCCGGTAACCGTGTAACGCGAATGGGAGCATCTCGTGCCAATCCTTGTATGACACGGTCATCTTTTGGATAATCTTTTTGATATTCTTATTGGCCGCTTCCACGGCTCCATTCATCTTTGGTCGGTAGGGCGTGGAATTGTGATGCTGGATTTTAAACTCCTCGCACATTTCCGCCATCATCTTATTATTCAGGTTGGTGCCGTTGTCCGTGATAATCTTCCTTGGCAAACCATATCGGCAGATGATCTCTTTCTTAATGAACCTGACCACCACATTCCTCGTGACATTGGTATATGAAGCCGCCTCGACCCACTTGGTGAAATAATCTATCGCTACGAGGATGAAGCGATGACCATTCGAGGCCTTGGGCTCAATGGCCCCGATGACATCTATTCCCCACATGGAGAAAGGCCAAGGGGCGGACATGACATTCAGAGGATGTGGTGGGGCATTGACATTATCTGCGAATGCTTGACATTTGTGGCACTTCCTTACATGGACACAACAATCACTTTCCATGGTAAGCCAGTAATAACCTGCTCTTAAGATCTTCCTGGCCATAGCATGCCCGTTGGCGTGCGTTCCAAACGAGCCCTCATGGACTTCCTCGATCATGTGATTTGCCTCCTTGGCATCCACACACCGCAGGAGTGTCATGTCGTGATTTCTTTTATACAGTATGCTTCCGCTCATGAAGAAACCGGCTGCCAACCTCCTCAATGTCCTTTTATCGTTGTCGGCAATCTCTGGCGGGTATTCTTTGCTTACGACATATCGCTTGATGTCGAAATACCAAGGCTTTCCGTCCCGTTCCTCTTCCACTTGGCAACAATGTGCGGGTTTACCATGACACCAAAATTCAATGTAGGGTAGATCCCCGTGCGGTGTTAGCTGGAACATAGACGCCAACGTAGCAAGTGCATCCGCCATTTGATTTTCCTCGCGGGGAACATGATGGAAGGAGATCTCATCGAAAGTCTTAGCCAATTCCTTGATATAGGCTTTGTAGGGTATCAGCTTGGGATCTCTAGTTTCCCATTCCCCTCTCAGCTGATGGATTACCAACGCTGAGTCGCCGTACACCTTGAGTAGTTTGACATTGGAGTCAATTGCTGCCTGGACGGCTAGGGCACATGCTTCATATTCGGCCATGTTATTGGTGCAGTCAAATCCTAGCCTAGCTGTGAAAGGTACACATTGATTGTCCGGGGAGACCAACACTGCCCCAACGCCATGACCTAGAATGTTTGACGCTCCGTCAAACCATACAGTCCATTTGTCCCGATCTTCGTCCAACTTTTCCTCGAACAAGGCCATGATGTCCTCATCCGGGAATTCCGGATGCATGGGCTGGTAGTCGTTAAGAGGCTGTTGAGCCAAATAATCTGCCAAAGCGCTTCCTTTTATCGCCTTTTGGGTGATGTAGACTATATCAAACTCAGATAGCAAGACCTGCCACCGGGCGATTCGTCCTGTGAGAGCTGGCTTTTCAAAAATGTACTTAACCGGGTCCATTTTGGATATCAACCAGGTAGTATGGCTCAGCATGTACTGCCTTAGGCGATGGGATGCCCATACTAAAGCACAACACGTTCTTTCGAGCAAGGAGTAATTCATCTCACAGGTCGTGAACTTCTTACTTAGGTAGTAAACAGCGCGCTCTTTCTTCCCGGATTCGTCATGTTGCCCCAGCATACACCCCATTGACTCGTCCAAGATTGTCATGTACAAAATGAGAGGCCTTCCCGGTACTGGTGGCATAAGCACGGGAGGATTCATTAGGCACTTTTTGATCCTTCCAAAAGCCTCTTGGCAATCCTCATTCCACCGATCAGTTTGGTTTTTGCGCAAGAGTTTAAACAACGGCTCACAAATGGCGGTGAGCTGCGATATGAATCTGGCAATATAATTCAAGCTCCCCAGGAAACCTCGGACTTGCCTCTCTGTACGGGGTTCTGGCATCTCAAGGATAGCCTTCACTTTTTCGGGGTCTACCTCTATCCCTTTCTGGCTTACAATGAAACCAAGCAATTTCCCTGATTTGACCCCGAAGGTACACTTAGCGGGGTTCAACCTTAATTGATATTTCTTAAGCCTTTCGAACAATTTCTGCAGGTTGACAAGGTGTTCTTCCTCGGATTTAGATTTAGCAATTATGTCGTCCACGTAGACCTCGATCTCTTGATGCATCATATCATGGAACAAAGCTACCATGGCCCGTTGATAAGTTGCCCCGGCATTCTTGAGTCCAAAGGACATCACCTTGTAACAGAACGTTCCCCACAGGGTGACGAAAGTAGTCTTTTCCATATCCTCGGGCGCCATCTTTATCTGATTGTAACCAGAGAAACCGTCCATGAAGGAGAATAAAGCGAAATTGGCCGTGTTATCCACGAGGATATCGATGTGTGGTAAAGGAAAATTGTCCTTGGGACTGGCCCGATTCAGGTCCCGATAATCCACACACATTCGTACTTTTCCATCTTTCTTAGGAACTGGTACGATGTTGGCAACCCATTCTGGATACCGAGCGACGGCCAGAAATCCAGCGTCAAATTGCTTCTTTACTTCTTCTTTTATCTTCAAGGATGTTTCGGGCTTCATCCTTCTCAGTTTCTGTTTTACCGGGGAACACTCGGGATTTAGAGGTAATCGGTGCTGTACAATGTCAGAACTCAAACCGGGCATATCTTGGTATGACCAAGCAAAGATGTCTTGGTAGTCTTTTAGCAGGATTATTAATTCTTCACGGATAGGTGCGGTAATACCTGTACCTATCTTTACTTCCCTCTTTCCACTGCCAATTCCTAAGTCTACTAGCTCTGTTTCTTCTTGATGAGGCCCCGTTTCTTGGTCCTCATGGGCGACCATTCTTTCTAGTTCTGGGGGAAGTCCCACATCCTCATTTCCTTCATCGTCCGTTTGATTCATTTCTCGCTCGAAGTCGGTAGGCGGGTCCCAGGTATTAGTACCTTCGGGGGACTCGTCATCGGATCTGCCGTTTCAGAAAAAGAAGTAAACATGCAAATGAATGAGAATGGGTAGAGACCAGGAACAGATGAAGAAAGATCCTTGTATTATAAATTCAAAAACAAAAGACACAAAGCCTTAACAAAAGGAAAAACTCTAAAGCCTAGTCCTAACTATAGAGCTTTTAAAACCGTAAAGGTTTACATTATGCTCGTTGCGTAAATGCCGGGGCGTTCCTCCACTCGCCAATTTCCTAGCTGGAAATCAGGAGGGCATGGTCGTACCAAATCCAAAGTACTCGGAATATCATCCTCGCATATCGCGAACGCTTGACCTTTGTCTCCCAGACCCGCGCTTATAAAGCTTCTACTTATATGGCAGGGCGGGCTTCCTTCACTTTCTTGTCTCCAACGCGAGCTTTGACCACTGTTCTTCCTTCCCGCGATACTTCTTTTCATGTCCGCCTGAGTGGGCTTATAGCCTAAACCATACTTCCCACGATTTCCTTGGGTATTTATCAGGCTAGTTATGCCGCCGTTGTTTTTGCCTAAACCCATCCCGGGTTCATAACCGTTCCCCAACATAACTCGGGCCATCATTACCGCTGCATCGGACAGACAAGGCTGCCCAAAGAGGGAGTCCACGGAGGAAATGCTGACCACCTCAAAAGACTGGAAAGCAGTTTCTAACGATTCTTCTGCGGCTTCCACATAAGGCATGGAGGATGGGCAGCTTACCAAGATATCTTCCTCGCCTGACACGATGACCAAGTGCCCCTCCACTACGAATTTCAGCTTTTGGTGGAGTGTAGAAGGCACAACTCCCACTGAGTGAATCCACGGGCGCCCCAACAGGCAGCTGTAGGGGGGGTTAATATCCATTATTTGGAAGGTGACTTGACAGGTGTGAGGGCCTATTTGTACTGGGAGATCGATCTCTCCCCTAACCTCTCGGCGAGTGCCATCGAAGGCCCGAACCACCATTGAACTTGGTTTTAAGTGGGAAGCATTGAATGGTAACTTCTCCAAAGTGCTCTTAGGCATCACGTTTAAACTGGAACCATTATCGATGAGCACCTTGGCTACGATATGGTCCATACACTTGACTGATACGTGTAAAGCCTTATTATGCCCTCTCCCCTCGGCGGGGATTTCTTCTTCGGCGAAGGCAAGATAGTTGTTGGCAGTGATATTGTTGACCAGCCCTCCGAAACCTTCTACCGAGATATCTTGGGCCACGTGAGCCTCGTTCAACACTTTTACTAGCAGAGCCCGATGAGGCTCGGAGCTCATAAGTAACTCCAACAGCGAGACCCTAGCCGGGGTTTTGTTGAGCTGTTCGATAACCTTGAATTCGCTCTGCTGAATTATCCGAAGGAACTCGCTGGCTTCCTCTAGCGACACCTCCTTTCTACCATCCTTTTTCTCCGGGGGCCCCTTTGCTGGAATATCTTTATTCGAAGCGTGGGGTGCTTCGCCATCTTGTTCCTCCACCACTTTTCCTTTTCCCTTGACGTCGGCGGGTTGGACTGGTAGGTCCGGAGGTGCGAACACACGACCACTACGGGTCACACCACTCAGTCCCGTGATATTTGTTACTTTAGCTGACAGCGAGCTGACGTCAGTGACTTCTTCTTCCTTCTTCCCCGGAGGTGTATATCTCCACGGGACCGCGTGGCTATCTTGGTACGGGAAAGGAACAGGTTTGGCTATTAAAGGGTGTCCGGGCTTTTGCGAAGCTGCGCTTTTAGTGAAGTATATCACCAAGGGTTTGGGCTTCACAACACCGCTCCCCTCCGTAGATTGCATGCATATATGCTGCTCTTCTTTTCCTTCAATGCCGACTTCTAGTCGACCTTGATCTATCATCCGCTGTAATAATTCCTCTACTTCCAAACACGTCTCCATGTCATGCATCTCGCCGGAGTGTAGCAGACAGGAATCCTCCTTACACCCACTATGGGGAATCACACCTCCTTTTTGTAGGGCCTCAAAGATAAACCTCCTAGGGGTTGCCACATCCCTTAAAGGTTTAGACCTGTGCGGCCTATCGGACTCAACTGCATTAACCGCTCCCCCTCCATGATTGGCGAGCGGGTTGGTTCTCACATTGGGCCGATCCTCTTGGAAAGTCAGCCATCCGGCATCCATTAAATGTTGGACCTTGTATTTAAGGGCCAAGCATTTTTCGACGGAATGCCCCGGGACACCCCCATGGTACTTGCAAGTTGCGTTAGGGTCATACCACTTCGGGAAAGGGGGTTCGAGGACCCTTCCGGGAGTTACCACGGCCAAATGATTGGCGATGAGGGATGGTAGAAGATCTTCGTACGTCATTGGGAGCGGGGTGAATTCCGGCAATGGCCTCGGAGGGAAGTTCCTTGTCGTGTTGGAATTACCGGCCGGTCGAGTCGTGTTCGGAGTTGGAACTTGGGGAGCTTCCCTCTGGGTGGGTGCCTTAGGCTGCACGGGTGTTGAACTAGAGGCGTTCCCAGCATGAGCCGAGAAACTTGGGTGATGTTGCGCGTACTGATGGGTACCATGAGGTGTTTGCTGGGGTTTGACCCACGCGGGTGTTGAAGAGACGGCATGGGCATCTCCTTCCTTCCTTTTTGCCCCTGTTGCCCCGATTCTTTTGGCATTCGCGTTTGTGGAGGAAACGTAATCAAACTTTCCTCTTTTCAATCCAACCTCGATTCTTTCCCCGGCAAACACCAGATCCGCAAAGCTGGACGGCATGTAACCCACTAGCTTCTCATAGTAGAATACTGGCAGAGTGCCTACCATCATGGTGATCATCTCTCTCTCAACCATGGGAGGAGCTACTTGTGCCGCCAAATCCCTCCATCGCTGCGCATATTCTTTAAAGGTTTCACCCTCTTTTTTGAACATATTCTGCAGTTGAGTACGGTCAGGAGCCATATCAGAATTGTACTGATACTGCCTTAGGAAGGCGGTAATTAGATCCTTCCAAGTACGGATACGAGAAGCTTCCAAATTAGTGTACCACACTACCGCAGCTCCGGCCAAGCTATCCTGAAAGAAGTGTATCAACAGCTTTTCATCTTTAGAGTGGGCGCCCATCTTACGGCAGTACATTTTGAGATGGTTTTTGGGACAAGTCGTCCCTTTATACTTGTCGAAGTCCGGCACTTTGAACTTCGGGGGAATAACAACATCGGGTACTAAGCAAAGATCCGTCATGTCTGCAAACGGATAGTCCCCAAATCCTTCCACAGCCCTCAATCTTTCCTCAAGGAGATCGAGCTTCCTCCTTTCTTCAGTTGCCGGGGGCGGCCCTTCCGTGGACAAAACTATTGGTGATGCTGCGATGTTGGGTTGAGGCAACGTGCCTGGTGCCGGCCCTTCGGGGATCGGGGGATAGAACTCGACATCCCTTCGAGCATAATCTTGAGGGTCTTTGTGGACTTCGTCGGGCTGCTGAGGAGGCTCTCTTTCATGGACGGGAGAAGCAATGTGGCCCGCATCTTCTTGCAAGACGGGTGGTGAATAGTTTGGCGGCAATCCATAAGGGTAAGCCGCTCGGTTGTATCCCAGGTGAGGGCCGCCATCGTGCCCCAGTGTGTCCCTTCCCCGTCCTACTATGTTTGAGGGAGGATGGTGCGTAGTTGCCAAGAGAGTCGGGTCTGCTTCGGCAGCCGAACTGACAGCGGCGGCGGTGGCCGCGTTCTTCTCTATGAGCTGCTTCATACTTAACATGGCCTCCATCATGGAGGCCATTTGTTCTTTCAGAGCCGACATGTCGGCTTTCATCTGTTCCTGCGTCTCCTCTTGATCACCCATCGTTCTAGATTTGGATCTGGTGCGATAGGGATCCCTTGCGGCGCGTTTAGTTATGGTGTTTTTCCCTAAAAAACCAAACGTGAGGAGTGGGTAAAGAAAGAAAATGCATGCTAGAGATGAAACGTAGGAGTGATTTGATTTGCACAAGTTTTTGGAGTAGAAACATGGGACCAACTCATTTTATTTCAAAAAGGAAGTCATATCTAGTCAAGGTCTGAGAGACCATACAAGTTTCCTAATGATTTCTAATTATGTGGGCCATTAAGTCTATCATATGCTGACAATAGCCGAGAAGCCCGTGAATCTCTTCGGGGGCGGAGTAGGTGTCTGCCATCGCTTTGGCCTTGGCTAACAATCGGGGAAGTTCTTGACTCCCGTTCAAGGTAAGAGCAAACCGATCCATCCACATGGTTGCCTCTTGGTGTAAAGAGTCGATCACCCTTCCTCTAGCCTCTTTTTCCGCGTATACTTGGACATATTCGTCCGCAATCCTATGCTCGTGGGCCGCGGCTAGACCTAACTCTTCTTGGTACTTGGCGATGATAGCTAGCATGTTGGTCTCTGTCTCGCATAAACGCTGAGACAAGCTTCTTTTGGACCTTGAACAGGCAACTAACTCCTCTTTCAAAACCATGCTATGTGCTCGCGACTGGTCCCTTTCTTCCCTTCGCAACTTGAGTTCACTATTGCTACCCCATAGAGCTCCGCGAAATTTGTTCCGGCCATACTCTTCCTTGCGAGCCCTCTTGGCCTCTTGTTCAAGGGCTCTTGCGGTAATTGCATTCTCTTCCCGTAACCCGGCACACTCCTTCCGAACGTGTGTAGCGGCCAACTTGAACTTCTCCTTGGCAAGTTTTGCCTTTCCTAACTCGCTTTTGAGAGCTTGGACTTCTTCGTCCTCTTCCGGTGCTTCAAAATTCTCTTCGCTGACGACTTTTAACTTGGCGAGCCAATCTAAACCTCGTATATGAACTTTCAGCCATTCGTGGTACCCACCAATGATGCCGTTACGAATGCCTCTAAGCTCTTGATCTTTCCTTAACGGGGTTTCCCATGCCTTATGGATTCTTTGTATAGTCTTGGAATTTTGTGCGCCGAGATCCCTCACAAGGAAAGGAGACATGCTTTCTTCCGTCGGTGCTCCCCTCATGGGGTACCCTAGTTGTCTTATAGCGAGCGCGGGATTGTAGTTAATACAACCCCTCGTTCCTACCAGCGGAATGTTTGGGTATCTTCCACATGAGAAAAGGACTCCTTCTTTTCCTTTCTTCCATCGGGGGAACCAACTGATTGTTCTACCTCCTATCCCGGCCAAAAGCTGGTCCCAATCTATTCTCCCCTTTTCAGTACACGAGCGATGGCTCAGGAGCGGACATGGATGTCTTGTGTCTTGTTGGAACAAGTGCGAAACCAACCAAACACAGAGGGCGGGTAAGCAACAGATGATTTGTGCGCTACTCTTTTCGCACCTTCGGTCAAATGTGTCAAATAGATCTACCAAGACAGCTACCACCGGACTTTCCTTGCTATGGTGGTAGGCAAGGAAAGCGTCGATTGCTGCCAGGTCTACCAAACCATCCACATTCGGAAAGAGGACGACCCCAAAAATTAGCAAAGCTAACACATCCATAAATGGGACCCAGTCTCCTTGATTGGCCATACCCCTTGCCTTGTCTTCTAGGTACTTCTGTGGTAGGCCTGCTATGCCGTTCCGAGTCTGTTTTATGCGGTCCAAACCTCTTGCTGAATCCTTGACCACAGTTGCAATTCTGCTCAAAGAGGGGAGACACCCGGAGGAAAGATATGGTTTTCTTCCCCCGAGAGGACATCCTAGAATTTCCTCAAATTCTTCAATGGTTGGTACTAATTGGAAGTCTCCGAATGTGAAGCATCTCAAAGGTTGGTCGTAGTATTGGGTGAGTGATGCAATGGCTTCTATGGACACCTCTGCTAAGATCAATTCTAAGATCTTTCCGTAAGTCTCGCGGAAAGCTTGCATTTGGAGAGGTTCCATCAACCGCCCTAATTCCTTGATGCTGGTGGTATCTAGGCTTTTGACCTTGACTTGGTAGAACCTCTTGCCGGTTTGATTTGTTCCCATGCTTACTAAAGTGAGACAAAAGCTGGTGCAAATCAAAACTCCGATATCTCATGGGTGGGATGGATGAATGCATGATGGAATGCATATGAAACAGATACAATCTAGGAATGCGGGGGTCCGGGGAATTTGTCCCCTTCTTAGATACGACGTCTAGGGGTAGCAAAATGCCCCAACGCACGTTTTTAAGAAAGCGACACGGACCCTCCGTTGGTTTGTTTACAGTAGGGATCAAGACAGAACCCATATGCAATGCCTATGCAAAAGACACAATGCGGGAATGTACACAGTATGACAATACTCACTGAATATAAGCAAAAGGGTACATGACACTTATGCATGGCAGTGTGAAAAATGGCACGCAGCGTGTTTGCTCCGTGCCCCTATTTAAGGGACCTATAAGGGAGAGAACTAACTAGGCTTTTAGCAATAATCCCCAAGGTAGTTATATCTCTCTTGATGGTTTCTAGAGGTATCATCCCCTTCGAAGAACATATTGTAGCAGTAGGGACTACTAGCAACAATAGGTTTTCAAAGAGAAAAGCTCTAGATGAGGGTTCACTGTAATCAAGCAAGTCGGAGACCTAGCATGATCACAGATTCACCTCCACTCCTTATGCTCCCATGAACCCGGGTATAGGGCCCTTTTTCACTCACCGTGTGTGCAAATAGTGTTAGTGTTTGTGTGCATCAAATGAATAAATATTTACCCCATGCATACATTTTAAAACGCACTAAAAGCAACAAAGAGTTTATATACATAAGAACATAATGAAGGAAAACCAACAAAGGGATAAGTCACGGTAAAACATTGCACAAGATTAAATGGCCTAACTCTCTAAAAACAGTCCCCAGTGGAGTCGCCAACTGTCGCAACCTACCCTTCGGCGGGAGGGCGACGCGTGACTCGCGGGATGCGTGTTCCACGAAAGGAATACGCGCGGAGTCGCCACCAACGTTTATTTGAGGAAAACGTCGGAAAAACCGGAAAAGACGCGATCTACGAACTTTTAAGTGAAAGGTTCGGGAGTTGTATTTACGCACGGGGAAGGTATTAGCACCCCACACGTCCGTCACAAGGGACGACAGCCTTTAATCGAATGTGCAAACATGACTTTGATTTTTACGTTCCCTTTTATGTCCTTATATCCTTTGTACCCTTTTTATATTTTTCTCTTTTTGTGGTCGACAAGGGTGTTTCCCTTTGCTCCTACGTATTCCTCAATTTGCGATGAGGAAATCAGACCTACGTAGTTCTTTCGGAACAAAGTGTTTGGTTAAGTTGTTTTTTATCTTTTTGCAAGATATATTTTGATTGAACAAAAAGGTCATTTAAGGTGTTGGACCATTAAATGATCTTTTGATTTTGAAAGGAGAGAAACGTTAAGGTGTTGGACCATTAACGATCTCTCGGGGTGGTCGACAAAAGCGGGGCTTTTGCTCCTACGTATCCTCAATCGCGATGAGGAAATCAGACCTACGTAGTTCTTGCAAAAGCGGTAAAGTCACATGTTGATTTTATGCTTTTGAACGGTCCATGTTAACCGATAAAAGCAAAGAGGACCGTTTAAGGCGTTGGGCCTTAAAACGGTTTTTAGTGATTTTTCGGACAAAACTTGATTTGTGAGTTGATTTTAGTCTTAGTTTCACTTTGATTATTAATCAATTCATTCAAGGAAACTTCCAAAGAAAAACGTCCGATTGATTTTTTTTTATTATTTTATTCAAAGATATTTTGATTATTTTATTATTATTTTTCAAGATATTTTGATTATTTTATTATTATTTAACTTTTTTTGGTTTAACCGAGGTTATAGCGTGAACGATCGGTTAGATTTCGTTTTAATAGTGATTAAACGAGATTACAACACAAATGATCGGTTGAAATTCATTTTATCATTTATTAGACGAGAAAACGGCTTAAATAAACGGTTAAAGCACGTTAAAAACGGAAGAAAAGAAAACTGAAAGTAAACGAAATTAAAGTGAAAGTACACAAAACAAGAAATGAATTGAAAGTCTCGGATTCGAAAACTTACCCGTTGAAGAACGAAGAATGAACGAAGAACGGATGAAGAACGGTGAAGAACGACGAAGAACGATGAAGAATTTCCACAGAATCGCTTACGGAAGCGTTACGGAAGTACTTCGACTTGATTTTTCTTCACGAAAACGTGTTTTTTGCCCAAAATAGCCGAAATGCATAGCCAAAGGGGTCTTGAACATTTTGAAACAGCTCCCCCCTCCCTTATTTATAGAAAAAAAAAGGGAGGTGCTTGCCGCCCAAAGACTTAATGAAGAAGATTTCTAAGCGCACCCGAATTACTAAGTTCACCCCCTTTTCGTATTTTACGGAAAAGTTACGGAAGCCTTACGGAACTGTTTTCGAATTTGATTTTCATCTTTTTTCTCTTCCCTTTCACCAATGTTAAGTGGAATATGCTTACCCAAGGTTTTCGGAAATTTTACGGAAGCATTACGGAAGCCCCGAAAACTATTTTTCAAAAACGTGGAGGAGCTTTTGCTTCCTCCTTAAGCAACCCAACTTCCAAAATGTTCTGGAAGGGCCTAGATTTGAATTGCTATTTACACCCCTATCTTGATAAGTTCACCCCCTTACCTTTTTTGGTGATTCTTTTTTCGTAAAGTTACGGAAACTTACGAATCTCGTAACGATACTTGTTTTCTTTCCGTAATGTTACAGAACCTTGCGGATTACATAATCATCCCCTTTTTGACTTACGGAATGTTACGGAATCTCACTTAATTATGCAACGATGCTTCCATTTGATTTCCGGTGTGTCACGGAAACTTACGGATTGTGCATCTATATTTTTTGGTTTTCCGGCATGTCCTGGAATTTCACAAATTGCCTAATGATGGGTGCCAAGCACCTCACAAGGACCAAAGAAAGGTCGCATGTCATCAAGCAAAGGTCCCCGGACGAAATTAGGGTATGACAGTTGCCCCTCTTTACTTGTCTTTTATTGGAGATAAAAGGAAAGTAAAGATAAGACACTAATTTCGTTCCTCTCGATTTGACGAGAGTCGCGGGTGACCATAAAATCTCCACATGCAAATGACTTGTTGTTCCCGGAATTTCACAAATTGCCTAATGATGGGTGCCAAGCACCTCACAAGGACCAAAGAAAGGTCGCATGTCATCAAGCAAAGGTCCCCGGACGAAAATTAGGGTATGACACTAATTTCGCTCCTCTCGGTTGACGAGAGTCGCGGGTGACCATGACTTGTCGTTCCCGGAATTTCACAAATTGCCTAATGATGGGTGCCAAGCACCTCACAAGGACCAAAGAAAGGTCGCATGTCATCAAGCAAAGGTCCCCGGACGAAAATTACTGTATGACACTAATTTTGCTCCTCTCTATTGTTTGCAGGGATTGCACCCACAAAGACACCCAGCGGACCTGAAGAAGTCCGACAGGGCCCTGGGGTTTCCAGCTCTGGTTACGGGCCTCTATCAGTCCTACAGGGTGCCTGTACACCCCCGGCAAGGTCACGTCATCATAGGTAAGTATGCACATTGCTCAACTGATTTCTGATTTCATCTATTGTTTGCAGGGATCGCGCCTGCAAGACACCCAGTGGACCCGAAGAAGTCCAACAGGGTCTTGGAGGGTTCAAGCTCTAATTACGGGTCTCTGTCAGTTCTACGGAGTACCTGTCACCTCCAGCAAGGTCATCAGGCCCCCCTACCAATCGAGCTTTCATCAAGAAGTACTGCGCCCCTGGCAGGCGCAGGGCGAAACACCACATCAGCATTGGGATGGCCGGTAGTGGGCAATAGACACACCGCCACCACCTCTAGAGTTCACCTCAGCTCATCCATAAAAAGGTTAAAGTGTTGCCTACGACACATGGTCGACCAATAGGCGACCAAGTCCGAAGCCAAAGGTAAGCAAAGTACTAGGTCAGTGACCGACAAGTCATAAGGCGTCCAGCTCAAGACGTTAAAGAAGCGCTACTAGGAGGCAACCTAGTAACTTTTAAATTTCTGCTTGCTATTTGATCACCTTTTGTTTCTCAAGTCATATTGGGACACACTTAGTTGCTCATGATCCTAAGAATTTAAATAAAACGAGCACAAGCTCGAAAGGTAGTCATACCTCACAAAATATATATATGTATGTTTAGGTATAATGATACCTTAGATATGCATGTATGTAAACAAAAAATACTTCACAAAATATATGTATGTATGTTTAGGTAGAAAGATACCTTAGATATGCATGTATGTAACAAAAAAATACTGCACAAAATATATATATGTATGTTTAGGTAGAATGATACCTTAGATATGCATGTATGTAAACAAAAACACACTTCACAAAATATATATATGTATGTTTAGGTAGCAAGATACCTTAGATATGCATGTATGTAGCAAAAAGATACTTCACAAAATATGTATATGTATGTTTAGGTAGCAAGATACCTTAGATATGCATGTATGTAGCAAAACGATACCTCACAAAATATATATATGTATGTTTAGGTAGCAAGATACCTTGGATATGCATGTATATAGCAAAAATACCTCACAAAAATATACATATGTTTAGGTAGCAAAATACCTCATGGAAAAAAAGGGAGAAAAAAAAAACAAAAACAAACAAGAAAAAGAAATAAACAAATAAAAAAAGGAAAAAGAGAGAAAAAAGAAAATAAGTTGTCTAGCTGAAAAACCAACATGCTTTTGAAAAGAGATGACTTCCAACTTTTCTTTGAAAAAATTCACTGATCATAACTAGTTGTTGAAAAAAAAGTGTGTGTACACCCGAAGGGTGAACGCTGTAAATTTTTCCCGGACGCCCAAAATGGACTCGAATGAATGCACAAATTGATAAAAGAACATATTTTGGAAACATTGGGTTGAGTAAAATAGAGGAAATGAATCCTGAGCCCTCGCATCACATGACCATAAAAATTTGACACTTGAGTGTCCACATAGGTGCATGCATGACCAATTTTGCAAAAAGTTTCCAAATCATCATTTTTGCATTTGTGTCATGGAAATAATGTGGGGCATCCCTTTTTATCCTTGAACCAAACCCAAACCCTGACATGTATCATGACTAGCCATTCTACAAGCCTTGAGCCAAAATCCTAACTCACCATAAACCTTGACCCAGGGTGAGAATGTCAATCCTTACCCTCGGAAGTGAAAAAAAAAAGAGAAGGAAAATTTCCAATCAAAGAGAAAAAAAGAGAAGGAAAATTTCCAATCAAAGAAAAAAAAAAGAAGGAAAAAAAGGAGAGAAGGAAAATTTCTAATCAAAGAAAAAAAGAGAGGAAAGGAAATTCCCAATGAAAGAGTGGGAGAAAGCGAAAAGAAAAGAAAGAAAATTCCCAACCAAAGAATGGGAGAAAGTAAAAAGGAAGGAAAGAAAGCTCCTGATCAAGGATCGAAAGAAAACAGAAGAAATGTGCAGAAAGGTCTTTGGACCAGACAATATCTGAACAATACAGAATTGTCACCAAATGAACAAAAAGAAGGAAAGGAAACCACGACCTAAAGTGGTCTTCTCCCTTTAATTACCAACCAAAATCCTTTGCGTCGGCGACTTTTTCGCCCCGCACTAAACAAAAATAGAAAAGGAAAAAAAAAGCCAAAAAAAACACACAAAAGCCGGAAAAAAAACCACCAAAAGAACCCATTCCCAAGGGAAGTCCTATTGATCCATGATCACGCATGTAATTTTTGATTTGATAGGAAATAATTTGCAAAGTCAAGTCATGACATATTTATGGTTCGGAATTAGGATGAAACACTTACCTGTGCGAGATTGATACACTCTGAGTGATTTTCTTCTATTTTTGTTGAACCCGGTGTTTCCTCTAAATGGTCATTTAGAAACGAAATGCTAAACATCCAAAATCTCATTTATGGTTATGGGGGGTTTCATCAGCAGACTCTCCTTCCCCGGTAAACGCATTGTTTTTCACTCCAAAATGCATATGCTGCTCTAATCAGTTGGAATATTTGTCTCTTTACTAAAGCATGTTTGCAGTTTAGAAGAGAAAACACCGAGACTTTTTCAAGTCTCACAAGTTATCCAGAACTACGTAGGTCTGAGTTCCTCATTGGTGGATACGTAGGAGCAAGAGCTTCGCTTTTGTCGACCACACCACCTTTTGTTGCCATGACCCAAGAGCTGGTAGCCCGCGGAGACACCTTACGGTTATCCGCACCTCGTCATTCAGTGACCCCAAGTGTGATTGACGAGCAGAGGCCAATGTGGTCATCTGCGCCCTTTCCGGAGGTGTCAGCATCTTCCGGTGGAGACTTTTTCAAGTCTCACAAAGTTATCCAGAACTACGTAGGTCTGAGTTCCTCATTGGAGGATACGTAGGAGCAAGAGCCTTGCTTTTGTCGGCCGCCCCACAATCTCTGTCATACTGACCCTGAGGTCATATGACATGCGGAGACAAATTATGGTCATTCCGCACACCTTTTTGCCATTCAGACACAGTCGTGTCCGATGGCACGCAGAGACAAATTATGGTCATTCTGCACCCTTTTGTCATCCAGAGGCGGTGAGCCCGATGACATGCGAAGACAAATTATGGTCATTCCGCACACCTTTTTGCCATTCAGACACAGTCGTGTCCGATGGCACGCAGAGACAAATTATGGTCATTCTGCACCCTTTTGTCATCCAGAGGCGGCGGGCCCGATGACATGCGGAGACAAATTATGGTCATTCCGCACCCCTTTTGCCATTCAGACACAGTCGTGTCCGATGGCACGCAGAGACAAATTATGGTCATTCTGCACCCTTTTGTCATCCAGAGGCGGCAAGCCTGATGACATGCGGAGACAAATTATGGTCATTCCGCACCCCTTTTGCCATTCAGACACAATCGTGTCCGATGGCACGCAGAGACAAGTTATGGTCATTCTGCACCCTTTTGTCATCCAGAGGCGGCGGGCCCGATGACATGCAGAGACAAATTATGGTCATTCCGCACCCCTTTTGCCATTCAGACATAGTCGTGTCCGATGGCACGCAGAGACAAATTATGGTCATTCTGCGCCCTTTTGTCATCCAGAGGCGGCGGGCCCGATGACATGCGGAGACAAATTATGGTCATTCCGCACCCCTTTGGCCATTCAGACACAGTCATGTCCGATGGCACGCAGAGACAAATTATGGTCATTCTACGCCCTTCGTCAATCGCGGCCAACAAGCCCATTGACACGCGGAGATTTACATCATCTTCCGCACTTACAAGATCTGCCATACTGACTTTTGAGTCACGCTGACGGGCGGAAATACCCGAGTGGTTATCCGTATAAACATTCTTTTGCTATCTGTAAGACAGAACGCTTGATAGCATGCAGAGACTGACATCGTCTTCTGCACCTTTTGTTCCCCCGGGAACAACAAGTCATTTGCATGTGGAAATTTTATGGTCACCCGCGACTCTCGTCAACCGAGAGGAACGAAATTAGTGTCTTATCTTTAATTTCCTTTTATCTCCAATAAAAGACAAGTAAAGAGGGGCAACTGTCATACCCTAATTTCGTCCGGGGACCTTTGCTTGATGACATGCAACTTTTGTTTGGTCCTTGTGAGGTGCTTGGCACCCATCATTAGGCAATTTGTGAAATTCCGGGACATGCCGGAAAACAAAAGAAAATATTGATGCACAATCCGTAAGGTTCCGTGACACACCGGAAATCAAATGGAAGCATCGTTGCACAATTAGTGAGGTTCCGTAACATTCTGTAAGTCAAAAAGGGGATGATTATGTAATCCACAAGGTTCCGTAACATTACGGAAAGAAAACAAGTATCGTTACGAAATTCGTAAGTTTCCGTAACTTTACGAAAAAAAGAATCACCCAAAAAAGGCAGGGGGTGTACTTAGTAAAAATGGGGGTGCAAATAGCAAGCAGGCCCACTTGGGCCCTCCAGAAGATTCCTCCAAAAGGCTGTTGCTTCTGGAGGAAGCAACCCTGCTCGCCTGGGCGAGCTGGGTGGCAAGCTTCTCCCCCAATTTTCTATAAATAGGGGGAGAAGTGAAGTGAAAAAGGGTTCAGCCCCTTAGGCACTTCTCTCTCTTTCGAATTTGCTTGGAAAAATTGTTTCCGTGAAGAAAATCCAAGCCGAGGCGCTTCCGAAACGTTTCCGTAACGTTTCCGTGAGGAATTTCATGAAGGTTTCGACCGTTCTTCGACGTTCTTCATTCGTTCTTCGATCTTCAACGGGTATGTACCTCAAACCAAGCCTTTCAATTCATTCTATGTACCCGTGGTGGTCCACATTGTGTTTCGTGTATTTTTATTCTCGTTTCATTTACTTTTTATACCCCCTTTTGGCGTGCTTAAGCCATTTTATTTAAGTGATTTCTCGCTTAACCTAAAAATAAAATAAATTTCCACCGATCGTTTGAATTGTATTATCCGTTAACTTCGGTTAAAATGAATTCCGACCGTTCGGTCGTGCCGTAACCACGTTGGAAATTAAAAAAGAGGTAAAATAATAATATAATAATCAAAAAACGTCTTTTAGTAAAATAAAGCGGAAAATCAATCGGACGTTTTCTCTTTGGGATTTCTCATTCTTAATTGAATTGGCTAATAACTAAAGTGAAACTAAGACTAAAATCAATTCGCCTAGTCAAGCTCGTCCATAAAAATAGGTTTTTGAAGTTTATCATTTCAATTTCTTACTAAGTAAAATGGATCATTTTCAAGGTCCAACGCCTTAAAATGATCACCTTTTAAGTAAAAAAGAATCACTTGATAAGAAAGAACTACGTAGGTCTGATTTCCTCATCGCAATTGAGGAATACGTAGGAGCAAAGGGAAACACCCTTGTCGACCACAAAAAGAGAAAAAAATATAAAAAAGGTATAAAGGATATAAAGACATAAAAAGGGAACATAAAAATCAAGGTCATGTTTGCACATTCGATTGAAGGCTGTCGTCCCTTGGGACGGACGTGTGGGGTGCTAATACCTTCCCTGTGCGTAAATACAACTCCCGAGCCTTTCACTTAAAAGTTCGTAGATCACGTCTTTTCCGGTTTTTCCGACGTTTTCCTCAAATAAACGTTGGTGGCGACTCCGCGCGTATTCCTTTCGTGGAACACGCATCCCGCGAGTCACGCGTCGCCCTCCCGCCGAAGGGCAGGTTGCGACACCAGTCACCAGAGGCTCCGCGCTTGATAACAGAGGACACATGAACAGCGCTAGGCAATGAATTCATGGGTCTCCGAATAAAAAGTGGAGAATGGAGAATTGGCGAACAGCGCTACGCAATAACTTCGCGGGGCTCCAGACTCGAAGGTGGAGGATGCATGAACAGCGCTAGGCAATGACATTCATGGGGCTCCGAAAAAAAGTGGAGAATGGAGAATTGGCGAACAGCGCTACGCAATAACTTCGCGGGGCTCCAAACTCGTAGGTGGAGGACACATGAACAGCGCTAGGCAATGACATTCATGGGGCTCCGAAAAAAAAGTGGAGAATGGAGAATTGGAGAACAGCGCTATGCAATAACTTCGTGGGGCTCCAGACTCGTAGGTGGAGGACACATGAAAAGTGCTAGGCAATGACATTCATGGGGCTCCGAAAAAAAGTGGAGAATGGAGAATTGGCGAACAGCGCTACACAATAACTTCGCGGGGCTCCAGACTCGTAGGTAGAGGACACATGAACAGCGCTAGGCAATGACATTCATGGGGCTCCGAAAAAAAGTGGAGAATGGAGAATTGGCGAACAGCGCTAGGCAATAACTTCGCGGGGCTCCAGACTCATAGGTGGAGGACACATCAACAGCGCTAGGCAATGACATTCATGGGGCTCCGAAAAAAAAAGTGGAGAATGGAGAATTGGCGAACAGCGCTACGCAATAACTTCGCGGAGCTCCAGACTCGAAGGTGGAGGATGCATGAACAGCGCTAGGCAATGACATTCATGGGGCTTCGAAAAAAAGTGGAGAATGGAGAATTGGCGAACAGCGCTACGCAATAACTTCGCGGGGCTCCAAACTCGAAGGTGGAGGATGCATGAACAACGCTAGGCAATGACATTCATGGGGCTCCGAAAAAAAGTGGAGAATCGAGAATTGGCGAACAGCGCTACGCAATAACTTCGCGGGACTCCAGACTCGTAGGTGGAGGACACATGAACAGCGCTAGGCAATGACATTCATGGGGCTCCGAAAAAAAGTGGAGAATGGAGAATTGGCGAATAGCGCTACGCAATAACTTCGCGGGGCTCCAGACTCGTAGGTGGAGGACACATGAACAGCGCTAGGCAATGACATTCATGGGGCTCGGAAAAAAAGTTTGTTGGCAGGACCAAACGGTCCACCGTTTTTTTCCACCTAAAAGGCAAACATGCTTTTTTGCAAAGAAAAATAAATCATTCGCGAGAGCATCACATCTTAGATAAACAATATACTTGTGCCAAGGGTAATCTTCCTTGTAAACGAGAATGAAGGGCAGGATGTCAACTTTTAGCTTTTAAATGAACATGCAGGGGAAACATCGGGCTAAGCTTAAAATAAATCACTCATAGTGTATAAAACTCACACAGGCAAGTGTTTTATCCTATTCCCAAACCATAACTGCACCACGACTTTATTTTGCACACGATTTCCTATCGAATCAAAGATCACACGTACGATCACGGATCAATAGGATTTTCTTGAGGGTAGTGTTTTTTGAGAGGAAACTGGGTGTTCCGGTCTTTTCCTCTTTGTTTATGTGTGGTGGGATATCGCCAGTCGAGAATGACTTTGAATGGCAATTCGAAAGGAAGAGACACCAAAAATGGGTTTTCCTTTGCCGACAGTCACTTATCTTGCCGAAAATTTATCTGGTTGGAAGGTTCTCTGATCTTTTTCTTTCATTGATCAAGAATTACTCTATTTTCCTCCGATCTTTTCCATTTTCACTTTCTTTCAATCTTCAATCGGGAATCCTTCTTTTTCTTTCTTTTTTATTGTTCTTTTTCTTTCTTTTCTTTTCATTTCTTCCTTTTCTTTTCACTTCCTTCTTTCCTTTCTTTGGGAAATCGGGTTTTAGCATTCTATTTTCTCTCCCTCGAGGAGATTCCGCTGTCCTTTGCTTCGGGGGAAAGGATGAGGATTCTTTTGATAGGCCAAGGTCCAAAATAGTTTAAGGTTGTGTCAATGAGGTCTTTTATCGTAGGAACCCAATCTTGATATCCGGGGCAAACCAATTTTGGGTGTCAAGACGTCGGTCTCGGGCCGAACTCCCATATTACTCCACAAGGCACTCGTGACAAAGATGATTTGAAAACAACGTGCAAAATTAGTCATGGCTACAGCCAGGTGGGCACTCAAGCATCCCGTTTATGGCATTGTGATACTACGGTTGGGAATTTACACAAACAGACCCAACGTTTCCAAGTTATGTTCCTTCATCAGTTCAATGAATTCATCCATTCTTATCTCGGTTATTCCGGAAAATAAACTCTTAGCGTCAGTCCCTTGTTTCCAGAAGATATGTTTGCTCTTTACGAATGATTTATACTTCTTAACTATAACATGTCGACCTTCGCGGTCTTTCTTTCTTTTTCCTTTTTGTTTCATTTTTATATATTCACAAAATTATACACCTATGGTCCTCTATGAAGAAATCTTTCTTTGTATATCTACACTCTTATACATGACAAACTTTTTCTGTATACGCATTGGAACTCTCTCTCTTTACGTCACACGGTCAAACCCTATTTACATTCAAAGATCTTTTTCTTTTTTCTCCAACGCACACCTATGGTTCATACAAAAGTTTCTTTATATACACACACAAGAATTTCTCTACATGTATTTTTTTTTATAAAAACCCTTCTATGCACATTTTCCTTTTTCTTTATATACGCAGACATTTTATTCACTACACTTCTCTCCTTTTTTATCATGATTTTGGTTCATTTTATTTTTAGGACGACTTTCCTAAATGAAAAAATTCTACGCGATTCCGAAATTTCTAAAAACACTATTGACAACAACGAAACAAGTACTGACGTAACAACTCAAACGATATGTATGTTCAAAACAAAAGTCAGTCAACACGAAACAAACGTTAGTCCCTTAGTCAAACAAAAATAGCTTACAAATGATAAATGATGGAACATACGAATTTGGGGATCCCACGGTCATGTGGCTCCGCATGCCCCCAGACTCTTGGGTCATGGTAACAAAAGGTGGGGTGGTCGACAAAAGCAGGGCTTTTGCTCCTACGTATCCTCAATTTGTGATGAGGAACTCAGACCTACGTAGTTCTTGCTAACTGTGAGACTAAAAATAGTCTCGGTGTTTTCTTCACTAAAATGCGAACATGCTTTAGTAAAGAGACAAAACTTCCAACTGATCAGAGCAACATATGCTTTTTTTGATGAAAAATGATGTGTCTATCGGGGAAGGAGAGTATGCTGATGAAATTTTCTCATAACCGTAAATGAGATTTTGGATATTAGCATTTTGTTTCTAAATGACCATTTAGAGGAAGCACTGGGTTCAACAAAAATAGAAGAAAATCACTCAAAGTGTATCAATCTCACACAGGTAAGTGTTTTATCCTAACTCCGAACCATAGATATGTCATGACTTGATTTTGCAAATCATTTCCTATCAAATCAAAGATTACATGCGTGATCATGGATCAATAGGACTTTCCTTGGGAATGGGTTCTTTTGGTGGGAAATTTGGCTTTGAGTGTTTTTGGGCCTTTTCCTTTTCTATTTTTGTTTAGTGCGGGGCGAGAAAGTCGCTAGCGCACAAGATTGTGGTTGGCAATCAAAGGGAGAGGACCACTTTAGGTCGTGGTTTCCTTTCTCTCTCTTTTTTTGTTTATTTGGTGACAATTCTGTATTGTTCAGATATTGTCTGGTCTAAAGACCTTTCTGCATGTTTCTTCTGTTTTCTTCCGATCCTTGATTGAGAATTTTTCTTTCTTTTTTGCTTACTCCTACTCTTTGATTGGGAATTTTCTTTCTTTTCTTGTGTCTTCTCCCTTTCTTGGATTGGGAATTTTCCTTCTCTTTGTGTTTTCTTCCGAGGGCAAGGATTTACATTCTCACCCTGGGTCAAGGTTCATGATAAGTTGGGATTTTGGCTCAAGGCTTGTAGAACGGTTGGTCACGATATATTTCAGGGTTTGGCCAACGGTTAGGGGATAAAGGGGACGTCCCACATTATTTCCATGATATACATGCAACAATGATGATTAGGAAATTTTATGCAAAACTGGTCATGCTGGCATCTACGTGGACGCTCAAGTGTCAAATTTTTATGGTCATGTGATGCTAGGGCTCAAGATTCATTTCCTCTATTTTTAGTCAACCCAATGTTTCCAAAAATATGTTCTTTTATCAATTTGTGCATTCATCTGAGTCCATTTTGGGCGTCCGGGAAAATTTTCACAGCATTCACCCTTAAGGTGTACACACATTTTTTTCAAAAACTAGTCATGATCAGTGAATTTTTTCAAAGAAAAGTTGGAAGTCATCTCTTTTCAAAAGCATGTTGGTTTTTCAGCTAGACAACCTTTATTATTTTTTATTTTCTATTTTTTTCTTCCTTCTTATTCTTTTCTTGTTCGCTCTCTTTTTTCCCATGAGGTATTTTGCTACCTAAACATACATATATTTTTGTGAAGTATTTTTGCTATATACATGCGTGTCCCAGGTATCTTGCTACCTAAACATACATATATATGTTTTGTGAGATATTTTTTCTATATACATGCATATCCAAGGTATCTTGCTACCTAAACATACATATATATACTTTGTGAAGTATTCAACGTATCTTTCTACCTAAACATACATATATACATATTTCTTTTTGTGAGGTATGACTACCTTCCGAGCTTGTGCTTGTTTTATTTAAATTCCTAGGATCATGAGCAACTAGGTGTGTCCTGCTATGACTTGAGAAACAAAAGTGATCAAATAACAAGCAGAGATTTAAAAGGTACTAGGTTGCCTCCTAGTAGTGCTTCTTTAACGTCTTGAGCTGGACGCGTGATGGCTTGTCGGTCACGGACCTAGTACTTTGCTTACCTTTGGCTTTGGACTTGGTCGCCTATTGGTCGGCCATGGGTCGTAAGCAACGCTCTAACCTTTTTGTGGATGAGCTGAGGTGAACTCTAGAGGTGATAGCGGTGCGTCTGTTGCCCGCTGCTGGCCATCCGCAGGCTGTTGTGGTGTTTCGCCCTGCGCCTGCCTGGAGACGCAGTACTTCTTGATGAAAGCTCGATAAGTAGGGGGCCTGATGCCCTTGCTGGAGGTGACAGGCACTCCATAGAACTGATAGAGACCCATAATTAGAGCTTGACAACTCCAAGACCCTGTTGGACTTCTTCGGGTCCACTGGGTGTCTTGCAGGCGTGATCCCTGCAAACAATAGATGAAATCAGAAATCAGTTGAGCGATGTGCATACTTACCTATGATGACGTGACCTTGCCAGGGGGAACGGGCACCCTGTAGGGCTACAGAGGCCCGTAACCAGAGCTGGAAACCCCAGGGCCCTGTTGGACTTCTCCGGGTCCACTGGGTGTCTTTGTGGGTGCGATTCCTGCAAACAATAGATGGTATCAGAAATCAGTTGAACCATATGTATACTTACCTAAGTCACGATGGCATGACCTCGCTGGGGGAACGGGCACCCTGTAGGACTGACAGAGGCCCGTAACCAGAGCTGGAAACCCCAGGGCCCTGTTGGACTTCTTCGGGTCCATTGGGCGTCTTGTGGGCGCGATCCATGCAAACAATAGATGACATCATAAATCAATTGAGCCATGTGCATACTTACCTATGTCATGACGGCACAGACCAACTGATACATCTGTAGGGGGAGATTGGCATTGTGGTCGCTGGGCAGAATGTTGCTAAATAGCAACGTCATCCATATCCACGTAAGAGTGGTCATGTTGGTGCGCATGATCCGCACTTGTCTCTTTGCAGCGGCACAGGTGAAATCTTGCCCCGGTATGCATAGTAGATGCATGATAGCCTCCCTCTCTGGATGTGCTCGCACAGTTGGTCGCCCTCTAATATCAGGGGGTGCCCCTTAACCGAGAGCGCAAGTCTCGGTGAAGCATCTAAGGGCAAAGGACCTTATATTCTCTTAAGGTGTGGATATGGAGCACACTAAAAACGAGGACGCGTAGCCCTCTAAAGGCGAGGGCATGCAGCCCTCTACAGGCGATGATGTGAGTCCTCTGATGGCGAGGTCATATAGTCCTCTAAAGGTGATAGGTACTAGTACCCAAGGGTCCACCTTTATGAGAAAGCAAGAGATTGACTCATCGAGAGGGCCGATCATCCAAAAAGATTGGACACTATGTGGGAAATCTATGTAGTTAACATGATTTTTAGAGATGCAGACGCATGCAACCTTTGTCGTGAAATTTGGTAATGCTGACCTCATATGAAACAATGCAATGCAATGGAAAGTTGTACAATGTTCATGACATTCTTTCCCTATCTTTTGATTTAATTTTTTTGGAAAACACAGATTGATTGTCCTTTTGAAAAAGGTGATAATTCATGCAACCTTATCCTATCTTTTGCAAATCTCTCCGGGAACTCCCTCAGAGTGTATATTCTGTTTGATTCAGTCACTTGACCATTTTGGAGCGACGACAATCGAGCCGTTTGACGTTTAATCCATCTATTGAAATTCCAGGGCTTGTATCCCTTTTTTTCTTGTTTAAAAACATCGACGGGTGAGAACTTTTGATCTACCCCTATGTTCACTTGAGGCTCATGCACGATGTCCCTCATTGCCCCAGTGTAAGGCTTTGAGGTACCAATCGTTGTCTTTCATCATGACCTTGTAGCTGGGAACCTATTGGGTGAAAACTTCTAATCTGCCCCTAGGTTCGCTTGAGGTTTTTGCATGGTGCCTTTCGTTGCCCCAGTGTAGGGCTTAGAGTTACCAATTGTTGTCTTGTTTTCACAACCTCGTAGTGAGGAAGAAGCAGTTGATTCTTGCAAAAAGAATTTTCCAAGGACGAGAAATAGTTAAAGGATTTTTCAGTTGATGGATTAAGTCAAATGACTCCTATGTAGAAGCAAGATTTTTTGATGATGCTAAAGGATCAAGTGCTTCTAAGTTTTATTCAAGACAAGAATCCAAGAAAATCAAGATATATGATCAAGTTGATCTCTAGAATCTTTAGGAAGAAGTTTCCAAATTGAAAACAAACAAAAGGTTTGACCAAAGAATTCTATCATTTCAAATTGAGATTTGCTCTCTGGTAATCGATTACCAGCAGTTGAAAATGTTTATCACAGTCACTAGAAATTTGAATTCAAAATTTATAATGTGTAATTGATTACGCATGGATGGTAATTGATTACCAACAGTTTATTGAACGTTTTAATTCAAATTTTAAAGCCTGTAATCGATTACACAAGTCTTGTAATCGATTACCAGAGGGGATTTTCAGAAAAATTTCCAAGAGACACATCTATTCAAATGTTTTATGAATGGCCATTCAAATGTTTTAAAGAGAGTTTTCATTGCCCAAACAGTTTTATCCTCTCAAAAGATTAAGAGTTTTTCTGAACTGAAATGTCTTATCCTCTCGAAAAGATTCCTTGGTCAACCACTTGCATATTCAATAAGGAATTTTGATTGATCTTCATTGTACAATCTATCTCTTTTAAGAGAGATCTCTTCTTCTCTTCTTCTTATTTCTGAAAAGGGATTAAGAGACCATAGGTCTCTTGTTGTAGGGGATTCTTGAACACAAGGGAAGGGTTGTCCCTGTGTGCATTGTTAATCTGAAGAGAGTGAAAGTTTAATTGGGGAATAGTCTTCGTATCTTAATTCAACCCCCCTTTTTCTTAAGGTAACTGAGGCCATTTATCCAACATCCTATTCTTGATAACTCACTTCTCTCTAAAAAAGACAAACTTTCCGGAATGATAAAATGAGGTCACATGAACGTCTTGAAAACACAGTCAATCAAATGCTCTTTTTTTTTCTTTTTCTTTTTGAACCCCTTTTTTTTATTTTGGAACTTATTTGTTTTGAACTTTACTCGTTGTTTTACGGCACCCCCACCAACGTGCAAGACGAGTAATCTCCGATTGAACGGTCTTGGAAGTCAACACTCAGGAGCGTAGGTCACTTGAGCAAACAGACCAATGGCTTGCACTCACATTCTAGGGGAAGCAAAGATGTAATTATGAGGGGATAAGAGAGACAAGAATGTCAAATTTATCCATTTTATTTAGCATTGTAATTGTGGTTTACAATAATGGCATAAACTTGAAAATCCTGATGAGTCATTAGAGACATCTAACAACAGCTTTAAAAATTGCCCCATGTGTGGTGTTGTTCGTCAATGTTAGGATTCAACAAGCAATTCTCCTCAAATTTCAGCCAGCCCGCATCAATTAGACCTTGCACCTTACGCTTCAGAGCCCTACAATGCTCAATGGAACGCCCGGGGCTTCTCCGTGACAAGCACACGTTGCGTTCGAGTCGTATTCTTGGAGAAATGGAGGTTGATGAACCTCGGCTAGGGTTATGGCTACCATTGAATTATCAAGTAGATATGGGAGCAAGTCAACATAGGACACTGGAATTGGGGTGAATTCTACAGGCTTTCTCGCTGCAAAATTCATTTCTTGGTTGGTGTTTTGTTTTATGCTAAAGGTGGTGTTTGTCATTGGAAGTGCGGTAGGTAGGCTTTGTGGTTGATTTTAGGGATGGCCTTTGTGGATAACTTGGCGGTGGGTAAGGAGAAGGTTTGTTATTGGCTGAGTAATGACATTGTTGGGTTGGTGGGAAACTTGGCTGTATAGGAATGGCAGTCATAGCACGGGCTTCTCCTTCATCCTCACCCTCTTTATTTGCCCCAGTTTTCTCATTCGTCCAAGCAGGATGACTAAATTTGCCTCTTTTCAGACCCACGTCAATCCTTTCACTGGCAAAGACCAAATCCGCAAAGCTTTGAAGGTGCGTAGCCCACCATTTTCCATAGTAGAATACTGGTAATGTGTCTACTATCATTGTCATCGTTTTTTCGTCATTGAGGTGCCACTTGAGCTGCCAGGTTCCTCACCTTTGGGCGTATTCTTTGAAAGATCCGTGCCCCCTTTTTTTGCACATGTTTTGTAGTTGCATCCTATTCGAAGCCATTATACCGACACTGCCTAACGAAGGCAACCATTAGGTCCTCCCAGGAATGGACTCGGGAAGGTTCCAAGTTAGTGTACCAGGTAACAACTACCCCAGTAAGACTTTCTTGGAAGGAATGTATCAACAATTCCTCATCTTTTGCGTATGCCCCCATCTTCTGACAATACATCTTTAGATGGTTCTTGGGGCAAGTAATCCCCTTGTACTTGTCAAAGTCCAGCACCTTGAACTTGGGAGGGGTGATGATATTGGGTACTAGGAACAACTCTTCTAGGTTAGCAAAGGCATAATCTTCACCTCCTTCAATGGCCCTGAGCCTTTCCTCTAGATGATCCAGCTTTCCCATTTCTGCCATAGCATGAGGGTTTTTACTTGTCGTGGAATGCAAGAGGTGTAGTTGTGGGTGATACTGAGGGCCCTCCAAAGGGTTTTGTAGGGGTATACCACCAACTGCTTGCCCTTCAGTAGCATATCCGAGCCAAGGCTCGAGGTCGGCTAGATTGTGATGGGGAATTTCATGTGTCTCCCCCACGGTTTAAGAGACATGTGCATGATTAGTTTGGGGTTGTTGGCTCTCAATGGGTATGGGAGCATAGTTATTAACATCCTTATTGGGAGTGTATGCCACATTGGGTGGTGTATAGTTGGGAGGCAAGCCTTATGGCGGGAAGGCGTGCTTGTTTTGATTTTGCACATTATGGGGGCCGTCCCTACTTCCTAAATCTTTGCCTACCATATCTAAGGTTGGATGATTCATTTGGTTGAGGCCAGATGGGGGCATCGGGTTCACCTTAGCAACAGTGCTGGTAGCGGCAATTGTAACCGCATTGGCTTCCATTATCTTCCTCATGCTCATCATGGCCATCATCGTGGCCATTTGCTCTTTCATGGCCTCCATGTCGGCCTTCATCTTCTCTTGCACCTCCTCTGCTTTACCCATTACTCTAGCTCTAGCACAGGTTTGGTAAGGGCGCCGTAAAGCGGGTTCTTTTCTTTTTTATAACAATGATTAAGTTCTCCTTTTTTTTTTAAGGAAAGAATGCAATGAACAATGCAACCAATGAAAAGCATGGATGTACGCGAATGATGCACAGTTGAAGTATTATGAATTTTTACACAGGATATAGGGTTGAATCAATTTAGATTTTCAACATGGTCCATGACATCTTCGTCAAGGTGAAACTGGAAGTAACAGGAACATCGACAGCCCTAAATGTGTTTGGCAGTAGACGAAGCAGCAATGTAACACGATCCATCTTTTGCCCTAATTTTTGCAAGATGGTTACTTCCATACTTCAACTTGACTCGATGAACCTTTTCGTAAAAGCAAGAGCTTGGTTCAACCCCATAACCCAAGGAATGGCAACTTTGATCGCCAATACTTCATCAACATTTCATAGGGATGAAAGACTCGGGAATACGCATGCTATGCATGGAAAATGTAATTATGAGATTGAGACGCCCGAAGAAACATCCTTTCTTAGTTAACCATGCATTAGGTACCATGTTCAAAGATTTTGTTTTTAAGTGAAATGGGTTTATGATCCCAACATGGTTGGCTCATGGTACCGAATATATTCAACTAAGAATGCAGCGTGAATTTTCGCGCTTTCTTTTTTTGTTTTTGTTTTGTAGAGGAAAACACAAGGATCATGTATGAGCATACATGTAGAACAAAAAGTATGTTGAATGCATATGCATGATGATGCAATGACTCATGCAAAATGTGAGGCTGGAATGTGATAACGGACAAATGCAGGAACGATATGTTCATTATGATGCTAAAGAGATGTTTATGCGATGCATGATATGAATGCATTTAAGGACACGAGAGCCCGGAAAATCATCTCTCCTTACTTGTGCATCTGGGGGCGCAATGCCTCATGTGTGCAGTTAAGAAGACGATATGGATCTTCCGACTTCCCACGACAAAAGACGAGACCCACATACAACGCATGTGTGACGGTATGATGCAGATGCGTATGCATGAAACGGAAAGAAAACACAACAAAGGGGTAATTTACATATACGAGACCAAAAAGATCCATCTTTTTAATACTACATTTTAGGCATTATGGCGCCTCAATGTGTGTATTAAAAAGTGATGTATTACTCTAGAGAAACAAAATATCACTAGCAAAAAGTGCTATTCGCAGAAAAATGCATGAGAACAAATGGCACGGAGCGTGTTTGCTCTTTGCCCCTATTTTGGGAACCTATAGGACAATATCTAGGGGTCTCTAATAACTACTCCCCAAAAATTCATAACTCACACGGCTGTTTTCTAGAGGTATCATCACTCAAGATAATAATATTGTGGCGGTATGGAATACCAGCGA
Organism: Glycine max; assembly: GCF_000004515.6. Taxonomy (NCBI): domain Eukaryota; kingdom Viridiplantae; phylum Streptophyta; class Magnoliopsida; order Fabales; family Fabaceae; genus Glycine; species Glycine max. Next base: position 19,250,758 of record NC_038246.2, on the reverse strand, counting down.
CAACACATTATAAAGAGAGAAAGCTCTAGACGAGGTTTCACTATTATCAAGCAAGTCGGAGACCTAGCATGATGATAGATTCACCTCCACTCCTTAAATTCCAATGAACCTGGGTGTAGGGCCCCCTTTTTTACTCAAACCCGTGGGTGCTTAGAATGCAGTGTAAAGAATGTGAAATAGACAACATTTTACACAGTTCAACAAATGCACACACGAAGTTTCACAAATCCACAATTCCTTAAAATAGGCCTAACTCACAAAAAGGTCCCCAGTGGAGTCGCCAACTGTCGCAACGTGCCCTTTTGCGGGCGAACGAAGGCGAGGCTCACGGGTGCGCTTTCCAAAGGAGGAAAGATGCGCGAAGTCGCCACCAACGTTTATTTGTGGAAAACATCGGGAAAACCGAAGGAAACCGGTCAAAATGAAAATTCTAAGTTCGGAAGTTGTATTTACGTTGGAGGAAGGTATTAGCACCTCTCACGTTTGTCTCAAAGGAAAACAACCTATTTTTTAGAATTGTGAAATTGTGTTATCTTAACTTTTATTTCTTTTTATTTTTTGAGGTCGACAAAAGCGGGGCTCTTGCTCCTACGTACCCTCCATCAAAGAGGAAATCAGACGTACGTAGTTCTTTTTTAAGCGTGAATCAAATGATTCTTTTTACATGAAAGGTGATCATTTTTAAGGTGTTGGACCTTAAAAATGATCCATTTTACTTGGTAAGAAACCGAAATGATAAACTTTCAAAACCCTTTTTTTAGTGATTTTTTGTGGACGAGCTTGACTTGGCGAATTGATTTTAGCCTTAGTTTCACTTTAGTTATTAGTCAATTCAATTTAGAATGAGAAATCCCAAAGAGAAAACGTCCGATTGATTTTTTTCGCTTCATTTTACTAAAAGATATTTTTTATTATTATATTATTATTTTACCTCTTTTTTTATTTCCAACGTGGTTACGGCACGACCGAACGGTCGGAATTCATTTTAACCGAAATTAACGGATGATACAATTCAAATGATCGGTGGGAATTTATTTTATTTTTAGATTAGGCGAGAAATGACTTAAATAAATGACTGAAGCACATCAAAAGGGGGTATAGAAAGCGAATGAAAACGAGAATAAAATTACATGAAACAAAATGTGGACCACCACGGGTACATAGAATGAATTGAAAAGCTCGGTTTGGGGTACTTACCAGTTGAAGACTGAAGAAAACGAAGAACGAACGATGAATGTTGAAGAACGGTCGAGAATCTTCGCGTAATTACTCACGGAAACGTTACGGAAGCGCCTCGGCTTGGATTTTCTTCACGGAAACAATTTTCCTCAGCAATTTCGAGAGAATAAGAAGTGCCAAGAAGGCTGAACCCCTTCTCCCTTCATTCCTCCCCCTATTTATAGCAAAATAGGGGAGGAGCTTGCCACCCAACTCGCCCAGGCGAGCTCAGCCCGCCCAGGCGAGTAAGGTTGCTTCCTCCAGAAGCAACAACCTTCTGGAGGAAGAATCTGGAAGGCCCAAGTGGGCCTGATTGCTATTTGTACCCCCCCTTTTTTTTACTAAATGCACCCTTCCTTTACCTTTTTTGGTAATTCTTTTTCCGTAACGTTACGAAACTTTATGAATTTTTTTAACGATACTTATTTTCCTTCCGCAAGGTTACGAATCTTCACGGATTATGTATTTACTCTTTTTTAGATTTCAAAGAAGTTACGAAAACTCACGGATTGCGAAAAACACCTCCTTTCAATTTCCGTCACATTACGGAATTTTCACGGATCGCGTTAGCTTGCTTCCTTTTGATTTTCGGCACGTCTCGGGACTTCACATATCGTGCAACAAAGGGTGCCAAGTATCTCGAAGCGGCCAATCAAAGGTTGTATATCATCAAATAATAATCTTCGGACGAAATTAGGGTATGACAGGCCCAATTGGTAGTTTTGGCATCAGCCTTTGGAAATGATGATTGGCTTGATGGCTTTTGGAGTGACTTTTTGTTGCCACAATTTCAGTTACACTCAGCCATTAAGTTCTTTCATTCCCTATGTTAATGGCTCATTACTAAATTTAAGTGGATTGAAATTTCCTTTGATGAAGCATATGTAAAATATGATGGTAAAGCTTCTTTATAAGCTGAACCATTTTATCAATGAAAACAAGTTGAGTTTTATTCAGAAAAATTAGAGTTTATCTCTTTTATCTTAGTGACAGTGATTCTCCTAAGTTCTTGAGTGATTCAAGAATACCCTAGCTATATCAAAGGACTTTCACATCCTTTGTGTGTTTCCCTCGCTAGAAAGAGTGATTCTTTCATTCCACCATTTCATCTTCAACCTTATTCTTTCAAACCACAATTCCAAAAAATCCAATTTTACCCAGAATTATCTCATGACCATAATGTTGGATCAAGTGACCTCAGAATAATTAAGAAGGGGGGGGGGTTGAATTAATTATGAACGTGTCTTGACTAATTAAAAATCTATCCTTCTTAATGTTACTAGATTCAATAAGGCTTTTACTACTAAGTTGAGAAAATAAAGAACAGAAATAGAAACTTAACCAAAAGTAGAAGCGATAATTAAAAGTACACAGCGGAAATTAAATAGTGTAGGGAAGAAGAAGACATACACAAGATTTATACTGGTTCGGCCACAAACCATGCCTACATCCAGTCCCCAAGCAACCTGTGGTTCTTGAGATTTATTTCAACCTTGTAAAATCCTTTACAAGCCAAAGATCCACAAGGGATGTACCCTCCCTTGTTCTCTTTGAATAACCAAGTGGATGTACCCTCCACTTGAACTGATCCACAAGAGATATACCCTCTCTTGTTCTCAGTATAACAACCCCAAGTAGATGTACCCTCTACTTGTACCACAAAGGATGTACCCTCCAATGTGTTGGGACAAAGAATCCTCAGGCGGTTAGTCCTTTGAACCTTTGTAAGGGGAAACAAAAGATATCTCAGGCGGTTAGTCCTTTGAAATCTTTTGTTTAAGGGGAAGGGAAGAATCAAAAGAATTCTCAAGCGGTTAGTCCTTTGAATCTTTTGGAAAGAGAGAAGGGAGACACAAAAGAATTCAGGCGGTTAGTCCTTCTGTTCTTTTGGCAAAGGGAGAAGAGAATGAAATAGCCCAAGTTTTTTATCAAAGAACTTTTCTTGAAAGAGAAAGGATTCAACAAAAACTTTTAGAAAGATGAGGAGAAATGAATCTAAAAGATTTGTAAAGAACTTGTTATGAAACTTGTTGAAAGATCATTGAGAAATGAGTTAGAAAGTTTTGCAGAAAACATTGAAAGATGTTGTGAAATTCATGCCATGGTCACATATTTATAATCTCTTGATGACTCAAGTTAAAGTTTGTGACTCTTGGAAATTTCTTTAAAACTAGTCACCTTTTAAAAATTGTGACTCTTTTGAAAACTAGTCACTTAAAAAGTTGTGACTTTTGAAAAAATATTCAAAAACAAGTCACTTGAAGAATTGTGACTTTTGGAAATTTATTTTTTGAAATCAGTCACTGGTAATCAATTACTATCAAGGTGTAATCGATTACACATCAACATATGTGACTTCATGTTTAAATTTTGAAAATCAAAACATTTAGAACTATGGTAATCAATTACAAGTATTGTGTAATCGATTACACAAGTTTAAAATGATTTGAAAATGTTTAAACACAAGTTGTGACTCTTGAAATTTGAAATCTAACATTTTAAAACACTGGTAATCGATTACATGCTGATGGTAATTGATTACAGCTTTGTAAATCAGTTTTGAAAACAATGCTAGCTACTGATAATCGATTACTACTGATTGAGGCCATACCCAAATCAAATAAACATTAAAAATGCAGTATCTTGGAAGTGATCCTAGGTTGTCTCCCAACGAGCAATGGTCAACCGAACGTTCATAACAGATAGTAGGAAAATAGTAACGAATTGGGGGGGGGGGGTGTTTGCTTTTGTAAATTAAATAGCGAATATATGTGAATTAGAAAATATCAGAATTAAAACACGTTGCTTCCCCTTGATTCACAAGCAACTCTCTTATCCTAGGTTATGAGAGTTTATCCTTTTTCAGTTCAACCACTTAATCCAACCCTAAATTAAATTACTAAGCGAAATTTAACATAAGGAATTCATTATGTGATTAAGCAATACATACACCAATTAATCATGAACGATCATTAAGCATGAAAGTAATATAAGTGCAGAGACAATTAATCAAGAATTAAGCATGCATGAATTAATAGCAACAAATACAGAGTAATTGGTGAAGAGGAAAAACTGATCAGAATTTAATAGTAATAATAGAACCTCAAAGAGAGTTGTGCTTGATCCTCAAGAGAAAACAACGCTGGAGACTTAGCCTTCCATTAATCAATAGAAAACGAAATTGTAGTAGAAACAAAGAAAACTAGAATTATTCTCCAAAACGAAAAAGAAACTAAAACGAATTGAGAGTAGCACTCTAAAGCTAAAATGAAAAAGAGAGAGAAGAGGAGAGAGAGAAGAGACTAGAGAGAGAAAAGAAGAGAGAGAGAGAGAAGAGCCTTAAACTAGAACCTTGGTGCGGTTATATATTCTTCAGCCCCAAGGCTTACAAATCTGTTTTAAATCCATGCCCATAAATAAAATAAAATCTAGATAAGATAAGGTAAGATAAGATCTAGATGAAATGATATCTAGATGAGATCAAATCTAGATAAGATAAGATAAGATAAGATCTAGATGGAATAATATCTAGATGAGATCAAATCTAAATAATATCTAGATGAGATAAAATCTAGATAAGATAAGATTTGGTAGAATAAAATAGTCTGCTCTCTTCAAGTCCAAGCCTAATTTTGGATTCAAGCCCAAGCCCAATTCTGGATTCAAGCCTAATTGCTTATAATTCTCCTGAAATTAAATTAAAAACACAAATTAATCCAGTAGGCCCAACTGATAAAAATGCATAATTAATTTGACAATTAAGGCTAATCAGTAATTAAAATAGTGACAAAAAGGGTTAAGAAATATGAGAAAATGATGACACATCAACTACCTTCTGGTAATCATTACCAGAGAGTAAAACTCTTTGGTAATGATTTTGTGAAAACTTCTTGTGCTACTCAATGTTTTGAAAAACTTTTTTAGTACTTATCTTGATTGAGTCTTCTCTTGATTATTGAATCTTGAGTCTTGCATCTTGATCTTGATTATTCTTGATTCTTGAAACTTTGGAATTTGCTTAACTCTTGATTCTTTGGCATCATCAAAATAACCTTGGAAGGTATTGCTTCCACACATAACTCTCATTTTACTCACTCAAATTAAGTGATTCTTCAGTCTAAATTGAAATTCAAAATGAGAGCTTTCACCTCATTTTGGAATCACCTCATTTGGAGCCCTGTAGCTTGAGTTATAGCCATTTCTATATTTCTATCCAGTCACCACTTAACCTACGTTTTTACCATCTCATTCATCCATTTTACATGATAAAAGAATGAAGCAAAGTTCCCTTATCACTTGTCTTTCACAAAGCATGCAGTCATTCAAAGAGAAGAATACAATGTAACCTGTACAATTAGATGAAATTAGGCATAAGATAGATATCAAGGAAAGTAGCTTAAACCACAGTCTCATGACTTCTGTTTCACTCAAGCACAAGTGTTTAAGCTATTCATTAATAACAACTAACAAGAGGTCCAATCTTTGAACTTCATCTCATGTCATCAAGTCAGAAATGCATAAACAGAATCAGAAGGACTTTTACAGGCTTGTAGTGAGGCTTGGCTACAAAAGTAATTGGTTTTTTTTTCTTTGATTTCTTTATTTTTTATTTTATTTTAACACAACTTATTTGTTATGTGTGCTGATGCTTTACCTTTCACTTTACATCCCAATCAACTTCCCCGAATTTGGGGTAATTTACCTTGAACTATCTGCTCTCCTAGAATCTAAACAAGGTATCTGGAGATATTTATTTAAGTTCAGGGTTCAATTTTGAAAATGTAATTCATCTCACAAAGGGTGCAAAGGATACAAGTATACTTCAAGATAAGCTTTTTGGTCAATTGGTTTGTATATACAATCTTGGCCTTCATCATGTCCTCATTCATGCATTTCATTCTAAATTTCAGAGATTGATGCAAAGACTATTACTTAAACCTAGTCGTTCACTCACAGTTTAAGATCACACTCTCACCGGTGATGGTTCAAGCTTTTCTTTCTCAATCAACTTGTCTATTGCCTAAAATTCTAATTGCAAGTTCACATTCTTGTTCTTTCTTTGTCTAACATACATACTTGCTCAAACTTGTGAAAAGAAACACAAACTCCATCACAATCATGCATTCAATCCAAAATCAAATCATAACACTAATTTTCACAAAAAGATAAAAGTGTTTAACTGCAATATCATCAAAGTCAAGTTTAACTGTTTCATATGCTTCAAAATAAGCATACTAGCTAACCACAAACACAATAGAAGTGTATATAAACATTAACCAAAATAACTGACACAATGTACTGAAACTATAATCATTTTAATAATAATCCAAAAAGATGTAGAAACAAGCTTCATGATGATGAATCAAGTTGATTCAAGTAGTTTTGATGATGACAAAAAGCCCAAAGAATGATTTCAAGATTGAGTCAACAAGTTCAAGATCAAGATTAATTTCAAGTTTCATGAGAAGAAATCAAGAAGATTCAAGAATCAAGAGAAGTTTGATTTCAAGATTCAAGAGAAGAAATCAAGAAGACTTCACAAGGGAAGTATTGAAAAGATTTTTCAAAAAACAAACATAGCACAGTTTTGTTTTCAAAATAATTTTTCTCAAAATTTTCCAAGTTACCAGAGTTTTTACTCTCTAGTAATCGATTACCAATGGCAAAGTTTGATTTCAAAAGCTTTTAACTAAATTTGCAACGTTCCAATTGTTTTTTAAATGGTGTAATCGATTACAATATATTGGTAATCGATTACCAGTGTATCTGAACGTTGAAATTCAAATTCAATTGTGAAGAGTCACATCTTTTCATAAAATGCTTTGTGTAATCGATTACATGGTTTTGGTAATTGATTACCAGTGACAAGTTTTGAATAAAAATCAAGAGATGTAACTCTTCCAATGGTTTTCTCAAGATTTTCTCAAGGTTATAACTCTTCCAATGGTTTTCTTGACCAGACATGAAGAGTCTATAAAAGCAAGACCTTGACTTGCATTTTGTAACATTTGATACAACTTTTTGAACATCTTCTTGAACTTCTTCTTCTTCTTTTTTTGCCAAAAGCTTTATAAGTTTTTTGGTTTCCAAACCTTGTTCTTTCACAGAAAACAAAAGTGTGCTATATCTTTTCATTCTCTTCTACCTTTGCCAAAAAGAATTCGACAAGGACTAACCTCCTGAATTCTTTGTGTCTCTCTTCTCCCTTTTCCAAAAGAACAAAGGACTAACCGCCTGAATTCTTTTGTGTTTCCCTTCTCCCTTTTCAAAGAATTCAAAATGACACAGTCTGAGAATTCTTTCGATTCTTCCCTTTCCCTTAAACAAAAGATTTCAAAGGACTAACCGCCTGAGATATCTTTTATTTCACCTTCACAAAGTTTCAAAGGACTAACCGCCTGAGAACTTTGTCTTAACACATTGGAGGGTACATCCTTTGTGGTACAAGTAGAGGGTACATCTACTTGGGTTGTTGTAACTGAGAACAAGAGAGGGTACATATCTTGTGGATCAGTTCAAGTGGAGGGTACATCCACTTGGTTGTTCAAAGAGAACAAGAGAGGGTACATCCCTTATGGATCTTTGCTTGTAAAGGCTTTTACAAGGTTGAAAACAAATCTCAAGGACCGCAGGTCGCTTGGGGACTGGTTGTAGGCACGGGTTGTTGCCGAACCAATATAAAATTCTTGTGTTTGTTTTATTTTTCCCTACACTCTTTAATTTCCGATGTGCACTTTAATTATCGCTTTTACTTTTGGTTAAGTTTCTATTTTTGTTCTTTACTTTCTTAACATTATAGTAAAAGCCTAATTGAATCTAGTAACATTAAGAAGGATAGATTTTCAATTAGTAAAGGTTCACTAATAATTAATTCAAACCCCCCTTCTTAATTATTCTGAGGTCACTTGATCCAACAAAAGCATCATCAGGAATTTAGAATTCCTGTGACTGGTCCTGAGTATCCTGAGTTTGATCACCCTCCTCATCTGTCAGATGAAGTACTGGAGTAGCTGGAGGAGAAGTGTTCAAAGTCAAGACTGGTGTTGATGGGTCCTCTAGTATCTCGAGTATAGGAGTGGAGGGGTCTGCTGCATGCTAAGGTGAGGATAGATCCACCACTAGCATGGGAGGATCTGATGTGACATCTCGTGACCTCTCAGGAGTAGCAGCAGCTTCCTGTCTAACCTGTGTCTCACCTGCCTCCTCCTCTATAATGAATGGCTTTGGAACGGTGGCCTCAGATGACGCATCCTCTACATGTTGTGGTACCTAGGCTGTGGGACCTTCATCTTCTCTATGAAGAGAAGGTTGGGCCCCAGGCCAGGCTACTCTCTCTAGAAACTTCTCAATGAAAGGAATGGATCCTGGAGGTGCCACCACCTATAAACTCTAAAGTAAAATGATTTGTCCCTGATGAATGCTCTGAAGCATGGCTTCAAAGCACTGAGAATCAATCTGAACTGGGACTGAAGGAGCTGCTGAAGTGGAAGCTAGAGTAGGAGCTGCAGATGTGGAAGGAAGCTCAGCTAGCCTCACCCTCGCCCTCCTAGGCCCTCGGATAGAAATTTTCAGATCATCAGGATTCCAACAGTTCTTCCTGATGTAGGCGAAGTTAATGACCGGCCTCAAGCACTCAAAAGTGAGGCTATCAGAGACAACCCCTCTGGCTCTACATAGGGTGGTAATCAGAGTAGGAAACCCAAGTCTAGAAGAGTTAGACTAGGCTATAGAAGTCAGCCTAGCTTTGTCCACTGTCAGGTCTGATGTGAGATGTGGGGGCCAGGTTGGAGTATGATAAAACACTCCACACCTGGGCTAAAGTCATCAAGTCCTTCCTCAGGATCCTCCCAAGAAGGCCTTCAGCGTTCAAGATGAACCCTCGGCCTGGTATGCATAGGGCAGTCTCAATCTCCCTAGGATTTGAAGGCAGCCTGCAGTATCTAGAGTGTATGGGTAAAGTCTCACCCTATTCCAACACCACAGGTGTCTCTAGGAATATGTTAAGGCTGTTAGTGTCAATCTTCTCTAGGTGGCCTCTGACCCTAGCTTGCTTTGGTGAAGGACCATTAGAGTTGTATAGGTTTGCATAGAACTCTTTCACGAAAGCCAAATTTGTGCTCCCATCAACCAAATTGATGAGGCGTTTATGGAGATTACGACTCTCCAACTCAATCTTAAAATCATCAAACTCGGTGTGGTAGAGCTCCACCTTCCTCTCTGGCAAGATGTTTCTCCCCAATACATTGTCCGTGTACCGATTCCTTGCATCTAAGGAGTGAAATCTCCTTGTATCATATTGAGTTGTGGGTCTTGAACCGATACTCTTGCATTTCCTAGAGGCCATCTGCAAATAAAGGGACCAAACAGTTAATCAGGACACAAGTTATTCAAATTCAAAAACTGAAACATAAAATTGAAAAATGCACTGGTGGCTTAGCGAAACATGGTCCGCTTTGCTTGCCTTCATAAAATACACATTACCGCTTAGCGACACCTGGGGCTGCTTAGCGGCTGTTGAAGAAAATTCTGCTTCTATATAATCGGCTTGGCTGGCATCTGCCCGCTAAGCCTAATGATTGCTGCAACAGATGTGCGCTAAGCTCAGCAGGGTTGCGCTTAGCGGCACCATGAAATTCAGAAAAAATTCACTAAGTATGGGGGCTTAGCGAGAAAGGCTTGCTTAGCCCAATGGATGCCGCAATGAAATGAGCTTAGCCGAGAGAGTCTCGGCTTAGCGTGCGGCTTTCAACAAAAAAATTAGCGATTCAGCCTTGCTTAGCCACAGGCATTTCAGCAAGAGGATGAGTGTTCAACCTCAAAAGATGAACTCGCTTAGCGTGGTAAGTGCGCTTAGCGAGTTCATCTGGAAATGCATAATATTCAAGCCCTTTTGATGAACTTGCTTAGCGCAGAAGGCGTGCTTAGCAATTTCATCACGTTTTCCAAAAAAAAACCCAGAAAATGAACTTCGTTTTCTTCTCTTTTTGAGCCTCTAAAGGGCATTATCAAACATGCAAGACAATCAAAAATATTTACACAACACAATCATATATAAAGTCCTAATTTTTACCTAATCTATTATCATGAAAACCCTAAAGATTGAAAGCTAACATCTATGGTTTTCTACCCTAAAGTTTAACCTTAAAGATTCAAATTTTATTTTATTTTTAAACACAAAGGGCTTGGCATAGCACGCAAATTGGGCCGCTTAGTGAGTTCTACAAATCAAAATACCTACAATTGTCGCTAAGCCCGGTTTTGGGCTGGCTTAGCTAAAATAATGAATCTTGATTACAGAGGGGTAGGTGCTTAGCGAATTATGTATCGCTTAGCGCTGCTATGGCTACAAGGAATTGGGCTTAGCTGGCATGAGTTTCACTTAGCTTAATGAAACCCAATTCTTGCCGCAAGGAAATGAGCTTAGCAGCGACGTGTTGCGCTTAGCCAGTGAATGCAATGCGCTTAGCGGGAAGGCCATCGCTTAGCCCAATTCAAACCAAATTGAAATGGGCTTAGCTCAGCCTTGGCCAGCTTAGCGGACCAAGTCAGCTTGAGATGCAAGGGTTGAGCGCTAAGCGCTAGAGACTCTCGACTTAGCACATGACCAAAGATGCGCTTAGCGAAAGGACTGTTTTTCAGAAAAATTTCTAAGTTATTTTTCAGTCCCTTCCTCAAGAAATTTGAAACCCTTATATCTATCATTTAAAAACAAGCTGATATATCTAAATGTTATGATTATGAAGTTCCACATGATACAATGCATAAAATAAAACAAACTAACATAAATTAGAACTAGGTTGCCTCCCAAGAAGCGCTTCTTTAACGTCATTAGCTTGACACTTTTACCTTAATGGTTAATCACGTTTTGGTTCGTACTTCCAGGACCTCCGTACCCACTTCCATTACCTGTAAGCAAACATTTTGTTCTAGAGCAGGCTTGTCTTCAACAAATAAATCAAAATCAATTTTCTGATCTTCAAAGCCCAGCTCCAGCTCCAGCTTCTTTTTCCCCATATCAACTATGCAGCTTGCAGTTAACATGAATGGCCTTCCCAATATTCCAGGAATGTCATTATCTTCACAGATATACATTACCACAAAGCCTGTCGGGAAGATAAAATGTTTTATTCTGACCAACACATCTTCAATAACTCCATATGGTCTGGTAATGGAGCGGTTAGCAAGTTGTGAAGTCATTCTAGTGGGCATGACCTCCAACTCTCCCAACCTTATGCACATGGAGAGTGGCATTAAGTTAATACTGGCTCCCAGATCAATAAGAGTCTTTCCCATAGTGACTTCTCCAATTGAACAAGGAATGGTTACGCTCCCAGGGTCTTTATGCTTGGGTGGAACGATCATTTGAATCATAACACTACAATTTCCTTCCACAACAATGTTTTCCTGGTGAATATAATAGTGTTTCCTTGTTAACATATCCTTTAAAAACTTGGAGTAGAGTGGCATTTGCTGTAAAGCTTCTCCGAAGGGCATGGTTATTTCCAGTTTCCTGAAAATATCTAAAAATCTCGCCAAATGGTGGTCCTTCTCCTTCTTGGAAGGTACCACAGGATAAGGTACTTCCATACCTTCATTCACAACTTTTTCTCTTTTCTTTTCTCTAGCTTGTTCACTTCTACTCCTCTCTTTATTCTTATTTTTTTCATCTTTTTCAATTTTTTCATTTTCTCTTTCTTTTTCTACTTTTTCTTTTTCTTGGTCATTTAATTTCTTTTTCTTGACCGTTATTTGTTTTTCTTTTTCCTAATTGCTTTCATCTCTCACATCATCTTTCTTTTCAGCAGTTTTTTTCTTGGATACAACACTATCCTCATCCTCATTCTCCACCTCCATAAACCTCTTACTCCTTGTCATCACAACTTTACATTCCTCCTTGGGATTCTTTTCTGTATTCGCCATAAAACTCTTGGATGACTTGTCAGCTATTTGCTTGGCCAGTTGTCCCACCTGGACCTCAAGGTTTTTCAGTGCTGACTCAGTGCTTTTATGATTTGACATTGTTACTTGCATAAATTGAGTCAAAGTCTCCTCCAGCTTAGTAGTCCTCTGAAAGATGTTAGGCCCTTGTTGAATTGGCCTGTTGGAAGGTCCACCCTGGTCCTTGATGAATTGATTGCCAGGATGTGATCTCCACTATCCTTGTCGGTTATAAGGACCCTGCTGGAAGCCTGAAAATCCTCCTTGAGTATGTCCTTGTCTCTGTTGATTTCCTATATAGTGAACTTCTTAAGTGTTTTCTTCAATGGGAATACATTGGCCTATTTCATAAGCCTCACCACTGATGGTACAACCTGTAACCTACAAAACAGAAGAATGTGTAGGTTGACCAATAGACAGTTTATTTGGCAACTTACCTAGTGTTTCTGATAAAATCTCGAGTTTCCTATAAAACAACTGATTATGTGCCAATAAAGCATCATGTGATGATAGTTCTAACAAGCTTTTCTTTGTGGGTTGATGAACTCTGTCACGCAGAATGGCATGATCGTTGACTGACATATTCTCAATTAGCTCAGTTGCCTCTTTTGGGGTCTTTAGCTTTATTTTTCCCTCTGCTGAAGCATCTAACAATTGTTTGGTTTGTGGTCTCAGCCCATCTATAAACATATTCAATTGAATTGGCTCAGATAACCCATGGGTGGGAGTCTTTCTCAATAAACCTCTAAACCTCTCCAACGCTTCACTCAAGGACTCGTCAGGGAACTGATGAAATAAAGAGATTGCAGCTTTCCCTTCCGCAGTCTTTGACTCTGGGAAATATCTTTTTAGAAACTTTTCAACAGCTTCTTCCCAGGTTTTCAAACTATTACCCTTAAAGGAGTGGAGCCACCTCTTGGCTTCTCCTGCCAAGGAAAATGAAAATAGACTGAGTCTAATGGCTTCATCTAGCACGCCTGCAATCTTTATAGTGTTATAGATTTCTATGAATGTCGCCAAATGTGCGTAGAGGTCCTCATTTGGTAATCCTTGGAATAAGTTCCCGTGTATTAAATGAATCAAAGAATGAGGGTAGTTTATGTTGTGAGCTTGCACTTTAGGACGTGCAATGCTGGTAAAGAATTGCGACACTGAACTACTTGAATAGTCCTCAAGGGTAACTCTTTGCTGGTGCTCATCAGCCATGGAAACGGCTTCTGGTAAATAAGTCGCAGATTCCCTTGATGATGCTGAGTCGGATGATGAAGAATCAGAAGAATGAGTTTCTTCCTCAAGAATGGGATCTACTGTTCTGTCTTGTAGTAATCTTCTTCTCCTCTCGGCTCTATTCCTTCTCAATGTAGCTTCAATCTCCAAGTTCAGAGGAACTAAATTGCCTGTGGGAGATCTATGCATACAAAATACTAACAAAAATACCAGTTATCCAGTTCAAGAGAAAAACAAATATGAATTGAGAGTAAATATTCATAGTTTATCAAAGAATAAAGAATAAACACCTAGGACTGACTAACTTTCCAAATAGAAAGAAGTTCCCTGGCAACGACGCCAAAAACTTGTTCAAACCCGGCAAGTGCATTGGATCGTGCAAGTAGTATAAAACGATAAGAACCAAGTATCAAACTCTCGGGGAACTTGTGTTACTTGGTAAAACTAAATTCAGTGAATAGGTGTCTAGTATGAAAAGCGATGTGTCAACTATGCACAAGTATGTAAACTAACTATTAAAAGGAAAATCACGTGAGTAATGATGTGTAAAGACAAGTAGACAACACGTTGGTCTTCCTATTAGGTGCCTGATGTTAAAAGGATATTCTCTACTTAACAATACTCATGTGTTCTATGGTGTCTCCTAAAATGCTAAACCCCGATTCCTCATGATAGTCTAGCCTAATCTTGATCAAGCATCGTCCTCAGATTCCTCTTGTTGGACTAAACTCGACCAGAATCACATTAAGACAAACATACAAACAATTAGGTTACCGTACCCCGATCCCTCGTGATAATACGATTTACTAGCCCTTTCCTATCAAGTTCTAAGAATCAGACCAATTTCCACTATTGAATGATCCTAACAAAGCATGCATCTACGTGATCAAGGCAAAAGCACACTAAAATGGCGTACTGATAGCATAGAGAACACATAAAACATCATTAAATAGATATACAGGTGTTTACATCAGGTACCTACGAGGAAGAACCAATAGAGGATTTAGCTCTCCATATCTGGGAAGCTTCCTTTACAACAAAGAGAAAAGAAAAATGAAGGATTGAAGAAATACAAGTAGTGGGGATGTCTCCTCCACCTCTAGAATCTCACAATCACTCACAAACTTATCTCAAGCTCTCAAGACGACTTCCTTTTCAAGCTCCATTCTCTATAGGTCTTCGCAGAACAAAATCTCTCAAAACTCTCTGGATTCAGACCCTTCTTTCTCTAGAATCTCTCACATGCAGAAGCTCTTCGAGAAAATGGCCAAAATCCTTGGAACTTGGACCTTTCTCTCTCTAGAAATCTATAAACATGAAAAAGCTTCAAGAATTGCCCAAACTCTCCTCCAAAATCTGATTTCAAGCTTAAATAGGTGGCTTTATTTGTGCTATCGCGCTTAGCGTGACTATGGACCGCTCAACGTGCATTAGTGGATTTTGGTTTAGCGCGTGCTTTTCTCACTCAGCGGATGGATTGAAGCGATGCGCTTAGCGGGATGACCCTTCACTCAGAGAACATGCACAACTCATCCTTCTTCCAGATTCTTCCTCGCGCTCATATGAGGAGTGTTGCGCTCAGCGGATGGCTCACTAAGCTAGAAGATTGGCTTAGCGAGAGGATGAAAACCAGCACTTCACAAACTTGCCTAATTAACCTAAAATTGAGAGGAAATGATTATTAAACACACAAAATGGGAGTACTAAGTATTTATTACCTATCTTTAACAAAAAGTAATTACAACACTACAAAATAAATTGGAGGAGTTTGATACAATTTACACAAGTTTTATACACAAAAGTTAGCCGTATTCATCGACTAACAACCCGCCCTTCACATGTCCAGCTCGCACTGACAAAACTCTCGTTGATGTGCCATAAGGGAGTCCCTTTCACTTGCGGTCCTGGCTGTTGGCCCATGCTTTGGCCCCTTCTTTCTAGGGCACTTCTCCTTACGTTGGCACGTGTAGGCTTATACCCTAGCCCGAACCTTCTAAGGTTCTCTTTGAACTCGACCAAGCTCGCCACCCCATCGCCGTTCTGACCTAAACCCTTTCCGGGCTCGTACCCATGCCCCAACATTACACGGGCTACCATCAATGCAGCACTGGATGAGCGGGGTTGCACTGGGGGAGACTGGACATAAGCGTTACTTACCACTTCCAAAGCTTGGAAGGATGTCTCTAAGGATTCTTCGGCGGCTTCCACTTATGGAGTAGAAGAAGGACAACTTATGAGAATGTCTTCCTCCCCGTAGACTATGATTAACTGCCCTTCCACCATAAACTTCAACCTTTGGTGCTGAGTGAATCCAAGGTTGGCCTAAAAGGCAGTTATAGACCAGGTTGATATCCATCACTTGGAAAGTGATCTGAAAGATGTGCGGTTTAATCTGAATTGGGAGATCAATCTCCCCTCTCACATCCTGGCGACTACTGTCAAAAGTCCGCACCACCATGGAGCTCGGCCTTAAGTGTGACGCGTTGAAAGGCAGTTTGTCCAATGTGCTATTGGGCATGACATTCAGCAACGATTTGTTGTCAATAAGAACCTTGGCCACGATGTGGTCCAAACACTTGCGGACACATGCAAGGCCCTATTATGTCCTCGACCCTCGAGGAGTATCTCCTCATTGGCAAAGGTTAGGTAATTGTTGGCGGTAATATTGTTGATGATGCCCCTGAAGACCTCGATAGAGATGTCTTGGGCTACATGGGTTTTATTCAAGATTTTTACCAAAAGCGGAGGCTCCGAGTTCATGAGTAGTTCCAATAAGGAGACCCTAGCAGGGGTCTTATTGAGTTGCTCAATTACTTTGAACTCACTTTGCTGGATGATCCAAAGGAACTCATTTACCTCTTTGGTGGATATCTTCTTTCTGCTGAAGTCTTCCTCTCCCTTAGCAAATCTCCTAGCCGGGATCTCCTCCTCAAGAATTGGGCTTGCCTTATCGCTTTCTTCCACGCCCACCTTCGCCTATCCCTTCGTGTCCTTATGTCGTACCAACGAGTTTGGTGCCACGAAGATTCACCCGTTATAGGTCACATCGCTTATGCCATCAATGTTAGTAACTTTGGCAGAGGACAGGTCATCCCCGGCGGATTCGTCCTTCCTTCCGTCGGGTTTTTGAGGGGCGTACTTCCATGGGACTGCCTTGTCACTCCTGTAAGGGACAGGCTTCTTACCCGAGGTAGGCTGGAAGCCCCGGGGCTTTTGGGTGGTAGCATCTCTAGTGAAGTGGATCACCAATGGTTTGGGCTTACTCGGGCTTTCATCCTCCGATTGGATGCACACATGTTGCTCCCCCTCGCTTGCTTCACCAATTTCAAACCTGCCTTGATCCACTATCCTTTGTAGCAAAACCTCTGCCACAAGGCATGCCTCTACATCATGTGTTGCCCCCGGGTGTATTAATCAGGTATCCTCCTTGCCCCTCGTCGAAGCAAATGATGTCTACCTCGCACAACGCCTTCAATATAAACCTCCTAAAGGTTATCACATCTTGCTTCAACCTCTGGGGTTCGTACTCCTCTATCACATTAACTGCTAGCCCCCTATGACTAGCAAAAGGGTTTGTCTTTACATTTGGACCGTCCTCTTGGAACGTCAGCCAACCTGCGACGATCAAACTTTGGACCTTATGTTTGAAGGTCATACACTGTTCTATCGAGTGTCCTAGGACACCACCATGAGAAGCGCAGGTTGCATTGGGGTTGTACCATCGAGGAAAAGGAGACTGTAAAATTTTCCCGGGGGATACCACCACCATTTGGTTGGTGATCAAAGAGGGTAGCAAGTCTACATACGACATCGGGATGGGAGTGAATTCCACAGGTTTCTTTATCGGAAAATTCCTTCCCAGATTGGTGCTTGTGCTTGGATTGGAGCTGTCGGTGAGGCGAGGTTGTGTAGGAGCCGAGTTTTGGGTGGGGGTCCTTTGTGGTTGAGTGGGGGCCATTTGTAGTTGAGCGGGTGCCCTTTGCTGGATGGGCGCTGGACTAGAGGGGTTTCCGACGAGGGCCAAAAAGCTTGGCTAATGTTGGGCATATTGGTAAGTGTTGTGAGGGGTTTGCTGGGATTTCGGCCAAGTAGGAGTAGAAGTCACGGCATGGGCATCCCCTTCCTTCTTCTTTGCCCCAGTTGCTCTGAATCTTCAATTGCTCATATCGGCTGGAGCAGCATGATCGAACTTCCTTCTTTTCAGGCCTACTTCAATCCTTTCAACCGCGAATACTAAATCCATGAAGCTAGAAGGCATGTAGCCCACCAACTTTTCATAGTAGAACACCGACAGCATGTCCATTATCATTGTGATCATCTCTCTTTCTACCATGGGGGGGTGCCACTTGCGGTTCCAAGTCCCTCCACCATTAGGCATATTCCTTAAATGACTTGTGCTCCCACTTGCTCATATTCTGCAGCTGGGTTCTATCGGGATCCATGTCAATATTGTATTAGTATTGTCTGATGAAGGCAGTAATCAAATCCTTCCACGTGCGGATACGAGAGGCTTCCAAATTGGTATACCAGATGACCGCCACCCTGACCAAGCTTTCTTGGAAGAAATACATCTTTAGTTTCTCGTCCCCTTGTATTTATCAAAATCTGGTACCTTGAACTTTGGAGGGATGACAACACCAAGTACCAAACACAATTTTGTCATGTCGGCTAAAAGGTAATCACCAAACCCTTCGATAGCCCTTAATCTCTCTTCGATGAGATCAAGTTTCTCTCTCCCTTCCACTGCTGGAGGCAGCCCCCCTACTGAGAAATGCAGTGGTTGTAGAGGGCGGGGTTGAGGAGCTCCTGCGATATTGGGTTGAGGCATACATTACACGCCAGTCCCTCACCGGTGAAAGTGGGATATAGGTCGAAGTCCCCTTGAGCACGCTCCCGAGGTTCTTCATGGGCGCCTCCTAGAGGCTGGGGTTGCTGCCCCTCAAAGGTAACGGGAACGACATGATTAATGTTCTCGTTAGGCATGTGCATGGTGGGTGGCGTATAATTAGGGGGTAAGCCATAGGGGTAAGCATTCCTATTATACCCCATGTGTGGACCATCGTACTGCCTAACACCTCTCCTCCTTGTCCCACCATGTTTGGGGCAGGTTGGTTCGCTTGGTTTTTGGCAGAGGGATGGGTAGGATCCGCCTAAGCGGTAGTGCTGGCGGCGGAAACTGCGGCTGCATTGCTTTCCATCATTCTCTTTATGCTTAACATGGCTTCCATCATTATCCTTCAAGGCCTCCGTATCGGCCTTCATTTGTTCTTGCACCTCTTCTATGTCACCCATGACTCTAGTTTTGGAACGGGTTTGATAGGGGTGCCTTAAAGCGTGTTTAGTTTTGGTGTTTACTGCCTAAAGAATAAAAATGCAGTGAATAATGAGACAAAGAACTAAACATGAATGCATGCTAAAGATAAGTTGTCGACGTATTAGACTTGCGCATAATTTTGAGCAAAGACACAATATTGAACCAAAGTCAATTTTATTAGGGAACAAAAATGTTCATCTTGTCAAAATTAAAGCGAAAATACAATCGCCTTAGCGGCTCGTAATTATGTGGGCCATCAAATCGATCATGTGCTGACAATAATCGAGGAACCCATGAACCTCCTCAGGGGACGAGTACATGTCCGCCATCGCCTTAGCTTTGGCTAGCAGTCTTGGAAGATCTTGACTCCCATTCAAGGTGAAAGCGAACCTATGCATCCACATCATTGCTTCTCTGTGTAGTGAATTGATTACTCTTTCTCTCACTTCTCTTTCTACTTGTAGGATCGATAGGGGTAAGCATTCCTATTATGCCCCATGTGTGGACCACATGTGCTGCCTAGCACCTCTCCTCCTTAAACCACCATGTCCGGGATGGGTTGGTTCACTTGGTTTATGGCAAATGGATGGGTTGGATCCGCGTCAATGGCAGCACTGGTGGCGGCAACTGCGGCTGTATTGTTTTCCATCATTCATTTCATGCTTAACATGGCCTCCATCATGGATGTCATTTGATCCTTTATGGCCTCCATATCGGCCTTCATTTGCTCTTGCACGTCTTCTACCTCAACCGTGTTTTTAGCTTTGGAACGGGTTTGGTAGGGGTGCTGTAAAGTGCGTTTGTCTTTTTTAGTTATGGTGTTTACTTGACTATAAAAGAACAAAATGCAATGAGTGATGTGATAATGAACTAAACATGAATGCATGACAATGATAAGTTGTCGAAGTATTGGACCTATGCAGACATTTTAGCAGAGACATAGGATTAAATCAAATCTCATTTCATTAAGAGACAAAATTGTCTATCTTGTCAAAGTCAAAGCCTAAATACAAACGCCTCAGCGGTTCCTAATTATGTGGGACATCAATTTGCCCATGAACTTCCTCGGGATTCGAGTACACGTCCGTCATTGCCTTGGCTTTGGCTAACAATCTTAGGAGCTCTTGACTTCCATTCAAAGTGAAAGTGAACCTATCTATCCACATCAAAGCTTCTTTGTGTAATGAATCTATCACTTTCTCCCTCGCTTCCCTTTTCACTTGCAAGACCAATACCTTTGCATGCTCGTCCTCTAGCCTTTGCTTATGGGTTGCAACTAGATTTAGCTTTTCTTTATATTGGTCGATGATTGCCCACATGTTCGCCTCCATCCTACTCAACTGTTCAAACAAGATTCTCTTTTACTTTTGACAAGCCTTCAACTTGTCCTCTAATATCATACCTTCGACTCTTGACTGGTCTCTCTCGGCCCTTCGAAGCTTGAGCTCGTTGTTGTTGCCCCACTTGAGGAAGGAGAAGAAGTAGCCTCCTCTTGGCTACTATAGATGTATTGACCCCTCATGATCATGGTTTTCTTTGTGGGGCATTGAGAAGCAATGTGGCCTTTCCCAATACATTTGAAGCACTTGATGTTACTATTTATATCTGGTGAACTAGCCTTTGTAGTGATTTCCTCTATGTTTTTACCCTTGTCATCCTTTGGCCTAGAAGGTGGTACTTCTAACACACTTGGAGCTTGGTCCTTATTTGTATAACAGTAAAAGGTAGAGTTTTTAGAATATGGATCTCTCTATAATTGTTGCTCTACCCTTATACAAAGTTGAACTAGCTCATCTAGGTTCCTATATGGAAGAAATTAAACCTTGTCTCTTACTTTCACATTTAGACTACTTAGGAACCTAGCAATGCTTGTTCTTTCCTCCTCCCTAAGTCCAGTTCTCAAAAACGTAGTTTCATTTGTTGCCTATATTCTTCGACACTCATACTGCCTTATCTAAGCCTTTGGAGCTTGTCCATATGCTCCCTTTCATAGTAGGAGGGAATGTGCCTTTTCCTAAGGGCACTCTTAAGATCATTCCAATACTCTACTGGAGGATCCCAATGAATCCTTCTTTCCCTAACAAGGGAATTCCACCAATAAAGGGCATACCCTTGGAAGCTAAGGGTAGCCAATGGAACTTTTCTCTCTTCACTAATATGATGGCAAGCAAAGAGTTGTTCAACCTTCATTTCCCAATCTAGGAAGACCCCAACATTATCTTTTTCATGGAAATATGAAAGGCTAATGTTAACCTCTTTAGGCCTTCTATCCTTTTCTTTTCTTTGCGAGTGATGTTTAGTATGTGATCTATGTTGCCCTCCATAATAGTCGCTAAGTTCTTCATTTAAACTCTTGCAAGAGTCATGACTACTATAGGTAACATGTTTTTCTCTTTTTATTTGTTTCATTATTTTTCTTCTTTCTTCCTCTCTTATTTTTTCCCTTTCATCTTGACTTATTTCTTCCACTCTTTTTTTTTCTTTTTCTTTTGTCTCTTGTTTTTATTTCCACAATTTAAGGGATCTCAACTCATCTAATATCCTATACAAGGGGTCCTTAGTAGTAAAACCCTCACCATTAACACTAGATGAAGAATGAAGACTCATGTTGGTTCCTAAGTTGTGGTTCTTTCTTGTTGGGGGTTTCAAAACAAAAGGTAAAAGAAACTATGGTTGAAACTAGCCAAAATAAACACTAATGTAATGACCCATCTCATCGCTACGATATCACCACTCTAAACTACGAGAATTTCAATTTTAAAATGAAAACTCCGTTAATTTGCTTATGAAAAATAAAAGTAATTTTTTTCTCAATATACATTCATTAAACAACGCACCATTACTTAAGTGAATATATATATATATATATATATATATATATATGTAGGTATAGTAACTCAGTACACATCATTCACATAATGGGAAGTAAATTTGTTCATACATATAATTAAATTTGTGATTTACATCCTCAATTCAACAAAAAGAATTATGGAACCAGCTACAGAGGAGTTGATTAACAAAACACAACTCTCTCCCAAAATAATCCCAACGTCATCACGTCGGCTCGATGGCTCCACAAAAGAATTTCACTTCTCGTACTCTATTGCTGTCATTCTGCTCCCACGACTAAAGGTTCGTGATCATCATAGGTACCAACCACACGGTACAAAAATTGCGAGGGGTGAGTTTATTATAATAGAAATTAATACAAAAAAACAAATAACAACAATTAGTAAGAAAACACTAACAAATATCATAAGCTTACAGAAACATTCATTAGTCCAACACACACTCAACAAATAGTCATCATCCATCCATAGTTCCAATCAATCATGCTCAGTATGATGCATGCACCTAACCTCAATTCTCAAATGCAATGTGGTACCATCCTTAAGGAAATAGCCTAAGCGTGTTGTTAGTCGTCTTATACGACTAACTTTTGTATAGAAAACTTTTACAAAATGTATATAAATCTCCAAATATATGGTTATTTTTGGTAGGATTGTAAATATTTCTAGTTTAGTTTTCATATGTGCTTAGTAGAAGCCTTCCTTATGAATTTAATGTAAATTTCACCTCAATTTCAGTTAAAAAGGAGAAAATTATGAAGGTGCAAAAGTTGTAGTGTCGCTAAGCCTGAACCATGCACTTAGCGAGACCAAACCGCTAAGCGAGACAGTAGTGGCTTAGTGACTGAGGATAAGCTTGAAGAGAGTTCTTCCATGCCAGCACGCGCCCAACGTGTATGTAGCTCGCTAAGCGAGATGGTTGTCTCTTCTGTGCTAAGCGCGAGATTGCCGCTAAGCCAAATCTCACTTACTCGCACTTAGCGCGAGAATGGCATTAAACGCGCCTTCATGGACAGGAAGCCCTTTCTTAAGCCTGACTTACAGAAAATGAAGGGGAGGGCTGGAAGAGAGCGCTGAATAGCCGTCAGAGTTTGAAGAGTGAAATACACAAAGGCAAATAACAGAGCAAAGGAGCCAAGTTTTGATCTTTTAGGAAGATTTGTGAGTTTTTGAGTGATTGTGAGATTCCTAGAGGTGGAGGAGACATCCTCACTCCTTTGTAAGCAAGCAATTTCTCTTAATTCCTCTTCTTCATTGTAAAAGGAACTTCCTTGCTATGGAAAGCTAAACCCTCAGTTGGGGATTCTTGCTGAGTAATTGATGTAAGCTTTTTCCCTATCTAATTAAGGTTGTTTTTTTGTGTTCATTGTTTGTATCAGTACTTTATTATTGCATGCTTGTGGCTCGATCACCCATATATGTGTACTGTTAGGGGCTTGAGCATTGAAAGATGTATTGTCTCCTTAGAACTTGATAGAGCAGGATTAGGTTACCGTATGTCTGGACACAGAGTGCGATAATTTAGTTTTTATTATGTTGTGATCATAAAGCTGTTCAATTAAGCTAAGTTCAATAAGAGACATCTGCGAACAAAGTTTAATTAGAATTAGGCTAAACTCACGAGACATCGGTGTTTAGTACTTGAGCCTTCAACATAGAACACAAAAATATCTTTAATTAGAGAAACATCTTTAATTACATCAATTTGATCAGTAAGAGGACCAACCGCCTTTAGATATCTATTTTCACACTTACTTGCTCATTGTCGCAACCTACCCTTCGATGGGAGGGCGACGCGAGGCTCACAGGTGCGTCTTCCAAGAAAGGAAAATGCACGGAGTCGCCACCAACGTTTATTTGAGGAAAACGTCGGAAAAACCGGAAAGGTGTGGTCTACGAACTTTAATCGTGAAATGTTAGGGAGTTGTTTTTACGCACGGGGAAGGTATTAACACCCCACGCGTCCGTCACAAAGGACGACAACCTTTAATCAACTGTGCAAATATGACTTCAAAATGTTTTATTTTCCCTTTTTTAGGTCTTTTTTGTGTTTTTATGCTTTTTTTGTTTTTTTGTATTTTTTATCTTTTTGTGGTCAAAAAGGGTGTTTCCCTCGCTCCTACGTATCCTCAATTGCGATGAGGAAATCAGACCTACGTAGTTCTTTTAGAACTAGACATTGGTTAAGTTGTTTTGATCTTTTTCCGCAAGATCTCTTGGTTTTGAAAGGAGAGAAACGTTAAGGCGTTGGACCATGAACGATCTCTTGGGGTGGTCGACAAAAGCGGGGCTTTTGCTCCTATGTATCCTCAATTGCGATAAGGAAATCAGACCTACGTAGTTCTTGCAAAAGCGGTAAAGATATGGGTTGATTTTATGCTTTTGAACGGTCCATGGTAACCAATAAAAAGCAAAGAGGACCGTTTAAGGCGTTGGACCTTAAAACGGTTTTTAAGTTATTTTGTGGACAAAGCTTGATTTGTGAGTTGATTTTAGCCTTGGTTTCACTTTGGTTATTAGTCAATTCATTCAAGGAAACTTCAAAAAAAAAAAAACGTCCAATTGATTTTTTTTTTATTTTATCCAAAGATATTTTGATTATTTTATTATTATTTTGCCCTTTTTGGATTAAAACGTGGTTACGGCGTGAATGATCGGTTGAATTTTATTTTAACAGAGATTACACGATATTACAACTCAAATGATCGGTGGAAATTCATTTTATTATTTATTAGGCGAGAAAATGGCTTAAATAAATGGTTTAAAGCACGTCAAAAGAGGGTACGGAAAATAAATGAAATAAAAATAAAAGCACGCGAAACAAGTGGGTACCACTAAGGGTACATAGAACAAATTGAAAGATCAGATTTCGAGAACTTACCGGTTGAAGATCGAAGAACGATGAAGAACGGTGAAGAATCTTCACGAAATCGCTCACGGAAACGTCTTAGAAGCATTACAGAAGCCCCTCGGCTTGGATTTTTTCCACGGAAACAATTTTTCTCGCTAATTTCGAGAGAATCCTAAATACCAGAAGGACTGAACAAAAATACTCTACCCTCTTTCCCCTATTTATAGGGGAAAATAGGGAGGTGGTTGCCACCAAGCTCGCCTAGGTGAGCTGGGTTGCTTCCACCAAAAGGCACCGCCTTCTGTTGGAACCCCCTGGAAGGCCCAAGTGGGCCTGGTTGCTATTTGCACACCCCTTTTTACAAAATACACCCCCCTTTTGCCTTTTTTTTTGTTGATTCCTTTTTCGAAACGTTACGGAACTTTATGGATTATGTAACGACACTTATTTTCTTTTTGGAATGTCACGAAACTTTACGGATTACGCAACAATGCCCTTTTTGACTTCCAGAATGTTGCGAAACTTCACGAATTGCCTAATGATGGGTGTCAAGTACCTCGAGGCGGTAAAGCAAAGGTTGCATGCCACCAAACAATGGTCCCCGGACGAAATTAGGGTATGACAGTTGCCCTTCTTTTCTTATCTTTTATCGGAGATAAAAACGAAGTAAAGATAAGACACTAATTTCGTTCGAGCGTGTCATACCCTAATTTCGTCCGGGGACCTTTGCTTGGTGGCATGCAACTTTCATTTAACCATTTTGAGGTACTTGGCACCCATCGTCAGGCAATTTGTGAAGTTCCGTGACATGCCGGAACTCAAAAGGAAGCATCGTTGCATAATTCGTGGGGTTCCGTAACATTCTGTAAGTCAAAAAGGGGATGATTATGTAATCCGCAAGGTTCCGTAATATTATGGAAAGAAAATAGGTATCGTTACGAAATTCGTAAGTTTCCGTAACTTTACGAAAAAAGAATCATCAAAAAAAAGGCAGGGGGTGTATTTAGCAGAAATGGGGGTGTAAATAGCAACCAGGCCCACTTGTGCCCTCCAGAAGATTCCTCCAGAAGGCGGTTGCTTCTGGAGAAAGTCACCTTGCTCGCCTGGGCGAGCTGGGCGGCAACCTCCTCCCCCTTTTTCCTATAAATAGGCTGAAGGGGGCTGTTCTAAGGATCCCGGAGCCCCCTGGCTATGTATTTTCAGCTGTTTTGGGTAAAAAAATTGTTTCCGTGAAGAAAATCCAAGCCGAGGTGCTTCCATAACGCTTCCGAGATGTCTCCATAAGCAAATCCGTGAAGGTTTTCGTCCGTTCTTCATCTGTTCTTCGTTCTTCAACGGGTAAGTTTTCAAATCCGAGACTTTCAATTCATTTCTTGTTTTTTTTAAGCTTTCATCTTTATTTCATTCATTTTCGATTTCTTTTCTTCCTTCTTTAACGCACTTTTACTGTTTATTTAAGTCGTTTTCTCACCTAATAAATGATTAAATGAATTTCAACCGATCATTTGTATTGTAATTTCATTTAATCACTTTTAAAACAAAATCTAACCGATCGTTCGCGCTATAACCTCGGTTAAACCAAAAAAAGTAAAATAATAATAAAATAATCAAAATATCTTCGAATAAAAAAAATCAATCGGACGTTTTTCTTAGACTAAAATCAACTCACAAATCAAGTTTTGTCCGAAAAATTACTAAAAACCGTTTTAAGGTCCAATGCCTTAAACGGTCCTCTTTGCTTTTATGGGTTAACATGGACCATTCAAAAGCATAAAATCAACATGTAACTTTATCACTTTTTGCAAGAACTACGTAGGTTTGATTTCCTCATCGCAATTGAGGATACGTAGGAGCAAAAGCCCCGCTTTTGTCGACCACCCCAAGAGATCGTTAATGGTCCAATGCCTTAACGTTTCTCTCCTTTCAAAAACAAGAGATCGTTAATGGTCCAACGCCTTAACATTTCTCTCCTTTCAAAATCAAAAGACCGTTTAATGGTCCAACACCTTAAATGACCTTTTGTTCAATAAAAACATATTTTGCAAAAAAAGACAAAAACAACTTAACCAAACACTTTGTTCCCAAAGAACTACGTAGGTCTAATTTCCTTATCGCAATTAAGGAATACGTAGGAGCAAGGGAAACACCCTCGTCGACCGCAAAAAGATAAAAAATATAAAAAGTACAAAAATAAATAAAGACGTAAAGGGAACATAAAAATTGAAGTCATATTTGTACATTTGATTAAAGGTTGTCGTCTCTTGTGACGGACGTGTGGGGTGCTAATACCTTCCCCGTGCGTAAATACAACTCCCGAACCTTTCACTTAAAGTTCGTAGATCACGTCTTTTCCGGTTTTTCTAACGTTTTCCTCAAATAAACGTTGGTGGCGACTCCGCGCGTACTCCTTTCTTGGAACACGCACCTACGAGTCACGCGTCGCCCTCCCGCCGAAGGGTAGGTTGCGACAGAGCGGAACATTGTTTGGCCGATCAATATCCCCACCAGCGGAACCTGTCATTCAGAAAGAAAAGAAAAGGCATCAGAAGCGTCAACAAACTTCAGTGTCTTGAAAGCGATAATGTTGGACAACCACGACACTTCCCCACGCCATCGAACTTGATCGCCCGCTGCCCAACAGAGAAGAATCTTCTACGTTGTCGGGCTTGAATGTCTCCAGACGACCAGAGTAAAAACCTGCAAAAATTTTGAGAATAGTTAGAATCGGACGACCAACATCATCCTGATACCATCAAACTCGTCCGCCTCGGTTGACAAAAGGTGTGGATGACCATAAGGTATCTCCGCCTGCCACCTGACTCCATGGGTCAGGATGACAAAAGGTGCGGAAGACAATGTTAGTCTCTGCGCGTCAACAGGCTCGTTTGCCCTTGGTTGACGAAAGGTGCGGATAACCATAAGGTAACCCCGCATGTCACCTGACTCCATGGGTCAGGATGACAAAAGGTGCAGCAGACGATGTTAGTCTCTGCGCATCAACGGGCTTGTTCGCCCCTGGTTGACGAAAAGTGGGGATAACCATAAGGTACCCTAGCATGTCACTTGACTTCACGGGTCAGGATGACAGAAACTGTTTGTACGGATAACCGCTTGGGGTATCTCCGAACGTCACCTGACATCACAAGTCAGGATGATAGAAACTGTTTGTACGAATAACCGCTTGGGGTATCTCCGTATGTCACCTGACTTCACGGGTCAGGATGACAAAAACGATTTGTACGGACAACCGCTTGGGGTATCTCTGTACGTCACCTGACTTCACGGGTCAGGATGGCAGAAACCGTTTCTATAGATAACCGCTTGGGGTATCTGCGTACGTCACTTGACTTCACGGGTCAGGATGACAGAATTGGTTTGTACGGATAACCGCTTGGGGTATCTCTATACGTCACCTGACTTCACGGGTCAGGATGAGAGAAAGCGCGGAAGATGACGTAAATCTCCGTGTGTCAACGGGCTCGTTGGCCTTGATTGACAAAGGGGGTAGAGGACAATGTTAGTCTCTGCATGCTATCGGACTCTGAGTCTGACGGATAGCGAAAGAGTATTTATACGGATAACCACTTGGGTATCTTCGCCTGCCACCTAACTTCACGGGTTAGGATTAACAAAAATCATTTGTGCGGACAATCACTTGTATATCTGTGCACGTCACCTAACTTCACGGGTCAGGATGACGAAAGCCATTTGTACGGATAACCGCTCGGGGTATCTCTGTACGTCACCTGACTTCATGGGTCAGGATGATAGAAAGCGTGGAAGACGATGTAAATCTCTGCGTGTCAACGGGCTTGTTGGCCTCGATTGACAAAGGGGGCAGAAGACGACGTTAGTCTCTGCATGCTACCGAACTCTGAGTCTGACGGATAGCGAAAGAGTGTTTATACGGATAACCACTTGGGTATCTCCGCATGTCACCTGACTTCACGAGTTAGGATGGCAAAAAGTGTGGGGCGGTCGACAAAAGCAAGGCTTTTGCTCCTACGTATCCTCAATTTGAGATGAGAAACTCAGACCTACGTAGTTCTAGCTTTCGAGGTGTGAGACTAAAATACTCTCTACCAGAAGATGCTGACATCTCCGGAAAGGGTGCAGATGACCACATTGGCCTCTGCTTGTCAATCGAACTTGGGGTCTCTGAATGACGAGGTTCGGATAACTGTAAGGTGTCTCTGCATGCTACCGGACTCTTGGGTCATGATAGCAAAAGGTGGGGTGGTTGACAAAAGCGGGGCTTTTGCTCCTACGTATCCTCAATTTGTGACCAGACCTACGTAGTTCTTGACTTTGTGAGACTAAAATAGTCTCGGTGTTCTCTCACTAAAATGCGAACATGCTTTAGTAAAGAAACAAAACCTCTAACTGATCGGAGCAACATATAATTTCTGATGAAAAACAATGTGTCTATTGGGGAAGGAGAGCATGCTGATAAAATTTTCTCATAACCACAAATGAGACTTTGGATGTTAGCGTTTCGTTTCTAAACGACCATTTAGAGGAAACACTGAGTCCAACAAAGTAGAAGAAAATCACTCAAAGTGTATCAATCTCACACAGGTAAGTGTTTCATCCTAATTCCGAACCATAGATATGTAATGACTTGATTTTGCAAATCATTTCCTATCAAATCAAAGATTACACGTGTGATCATGGATCAATAGGACATTTTCTTGGGAATAGTAATTTTGGAGGGGAATTTGGCTCTGAGTGTTTTGGCCTTTTCCTTTTCTGTTTTTGTTTAGTGCGAGGCGAAAAAGTCACCGACGCATAGGATTTTGGTTGGAAAATAAAGGGAGAGGACCACTTTAGGTCGTGGTTTCCTTTCTTTCCTTATTTGGTGGTGACAATTCTGTATTGTTCAGATATTGTCTGGCCCAAAGACCTTTCTACATATTTCTTTTGTTTTCTTCTGATCTTTGATCGGGAATTTTCTTTCTTTTTCTTTTTGATTTCTTCCAATCTTTGATCGGGAACTTTTTTTTTTCTTCTGAGGGCAAGGATGGGCATTCTCACCCTGGGTCAAGGTTTACGGTGAGTTGGGATTTTGGCTCAAGGCTAGTAGAACGGTTGGACATGATATATGTCAGAGTGTTGGTTTGGCCAGCGATTCAGGGATAAAGGGGATGTCCCACATTATTTGCATGACACACATGCAACAATGATGATTAGGAAATTTTATGCAAAACTGGTCATGCATGCACCCATGTGGACACTCAAGCATCAAGTTTTTATGGTCATGTGACACTAGGGCTCAGGATTCATTTTTCCTATTTAAGTCAACCCAGTTTTTCCAAAATATGTTTCTTTATCAATTCATGCATTCATCCGAGTCCATTTTGGGTGTTCGGGAAAATTTTCACAACATTCACCCTTCAGGGGTATACACATTTTTTCAACAAAACCCTTTGTTTTGATCGGTGAATCTTTTTCTAAGAAAAACTGAAAGTTATTTCTTTTCAAAAGCGTGCTGGCTTTTTAGCCAAAAGATATATTTTTTGTTCTTGTTTGTTTTTGTTTGTTTTTTGTTTTTTCAAAAGATTAAAAACAGCTTGTAACCTGGGCACGGATGATGCCCAAGATCACATTTTTTTTTGAAAAAGGCATGCAAACAAAAGTGCACAAGACCTGCACATTTTTTTGTGTTTCAGAAAAAACGTCGTAAAGTAAGTACGACCATATGCCCAAAGCGATAAATTACTCTCAATGTGACAAATAACTGCATGTTCAGTTTAATCACAATGGACATAATAATTGGAAGCAGATAATGTCAGATCACAAGAGAAATAACAAAATAATAGAAGAACTGAAAGCATTAATAAAGGATAAATCACAAGTTTGGCGATCCCGGTTGTATGGCTCTGCCTCCTCCAAGGAAGTGCGGAAATTTATCATCCCTCAGCTGCCCCTATCTCGGTCTGAGGAATAACCATCCTTTGATGGCCTCGAAACGCTATTGATGTTCCACGCTCAAGAATCGGTGTTTGTCAAAGACTATGTCGGCTTGTGGGGCCACACTGGAATCCTCTTCATTGATGCCCTTCTTGGACCACGTCGCAGGGAGCTTCTTCGTAGCCAATTCTAGGTTGCCTCCTAGTAGTGCTTCTTTAATGTCTTGAGCTGGACGCGTGATGACTTGTCGATCACGGACCTAGTACTTTTGCTTACCTTTGGCTTTGGACTTGGTCGCCTATTGGTCGGCCATGTGTCGTAGGCAACGCTCTAAACTTTTTGTGGATGAGCTAAGGTGAACTCTAGAGGTGGTGGCGGTGCGCCAATTGCCCACTACTGTGATGCCTCGCTCTGCGCCTGCCTGGAGCGCAGTACTTCTCGATGAAAGTCAGGTTAATAGGGGGCCTGATGACCTTGCTGGGGGCAATGGGCACTCCGTAAAACTGACAGAGGCCCGTAATCAGAGCTGGAAACCCCAAGACCCTGTTGGACTTCTTCAGGTCCATTGGGTGTCTTGCGGGCGCGATCCCTGCAAACAATAGATGACATCAGAAATTAGTTGAGCGATGTGCATACTTACCTATGTCACGAAGGCATGACCTTTCTGGGGGGAACAGGCACCCGGTAGGACTAACAGAGGCCCGTAACCAAAGTTGTAAACCCCAGGGCCCTGTTGGACTTCCCCGAGTCCACTGGGTGTCTTGTCGGCGTGATCCCTGCAAATAGTGGATGGCATCATAAATCAATTGAGCCACGTGCATACTTACCTATGTCATGACGGCATAGACCAACTGATACTTCCGCAGGGTGAGATCGACATTGTGGTCACTGGGCAAAATGTTGCTAAGTAGCAATGTCATCCATATCTGTGTAAGAGTGGTCATGTTGGTGTGCATGATCTGCACTCGTCTCTTTGCAGTGGCACAGGTGAAACCTTGCCCCGATATTCACAGTAGCTGCACGATAGCCTCCCTCTGGTTGTGCTCGCACTGTTGACCCTCTTTCGAGATCAGGGGATGGCCCAGGAAAAGGAAGTGATAAAAGGAAACTACTGGCCCCTTAACCGGGAGCACAAGTTTCGGTTAAGCATCCAGGGTAGAGGATTTTAAATTCTCTTAAGGTGTGGATGTGGAGCCTACTGAAAGTGAGGACGCGTAGCCCTCTAAAGGCGAAGGGGCGTACAGCCCTCCGAAGTCAAGGACGTGTCGCGCTTTGAAGACGACAGCGTGCAGGCCTCTGAAGGCAAGGACGTGCAGGCCTCTGAAGGCGAGGACATGTACTCCTCTAAAGGCGAGGGCGTGTAGCCCTCTGAAAGGGAGGACGTGTAGTCCTCTGAAGGTGAGGGCGTGTAGCCTTTTGAAGGAGAGGACATCAAGTCCTCTAAAGGCGAGAACGTGTAGTCCTCTCAAGGGGAGAACGTATAGTCCTTTGAAGGTGAGGGCGTGTAGCCCTCTGAAGGAGAGGACGTCAAGTCCTCTGAAGGCGAGGACGTATAGTCCTCTGAAGAGGAGGACATATAGTCCTTTGAAGGAGAGGGCGTGCAGCCCTCTAAAGGGGAGGACGTGTAGTCCTCTAAATGTGAGGGCGTGTAGCCATCTGAAAGGCAGGACGTGCAGCCCTCGGAATGCGAGGGCACCCAGCCCTCTAAAGGCGAGGACATGTAGTCCTCTAAAGGCGAGGATGTCTCGCCCTTTGAAGGCGAGGGCGTGCAACCCTCTGAAGGTGAGGGCGTGCAACCCTCTTAAGGTGACGACATATAGTCCTCTGAAAGGGGGGACGGGTAGCCCTCTAAAGCCGAGGACATGTAGCCCTCTGATGGCGACGGTGGGTAGCCCTCTAAAGCCGAGGACATGTAGCCCTCTGATGGCGACGGTGTGTAGCCCTCTGAAGGCGAGGGCGTGCAGCCCTCTTAAGGCGAGGACATGTAGTCCTCTAAAGGTGAGAGCGTGCAGCCCTCTCAAGGCGAGAACGTGTAGTCCTCTGATGGCGAGGGCATGTAGCCCTCTGAAGGCGATGGTGTGCAGCCCTTTGAAGGTGAGGGCGTGCAGCCCTCTGAAGGCGAGGGCGTGTAGCCCTCTGAAGGCGAGGGTGTGTAGTCCTCTGAAGGCAAGGACATGTAGCCCTCTGAAGGTGAGGGCGTGCAGCCCTCTGAAGGCGAGGGTGTGTAGCCTTCTTAAGGCAAGGGCGTGCCACCCTCTGAAGGCGAGGATGTGAGGCCCTCTAAAGGCAAGGGCGTGTAGCCCTCTGAAGGCGAGGACGTGTTGTCCTCTGATGGCGAGGGTGTGTAGCCCTCTTAAGACGAGGGTGTGCTACCCTCTTAAGGCAAGGACATGTAGTCCTCTGAAGGGAAGGGCGTGCAGCCTTATTAAGGTGAGGACATGTAGTCCTCTGAAGGCGAGGGTACTAGTAGCCCTCTAAAGGTGAGGGCGTGTAGCCCTCTAAAGGCGAGGGCGTGCAGCCCTCTGAAGGCGAGGGTGTGTAGCCCTCTAAAGGCATGGGCGAGCCGCCCTCTAATGGTGAGGGCGTGTAGTCCTCTAATGATGAGGGCATGTAGCCCTCTAA
Source organism: Glycine max (assembly GCF_000004515.6). NCBI lineage: Eukaryota > Viridiplantae > Streptophyta > Magnoliopsida > Fabales > Fabaceae > Glycine > Glycine max. The sequence goes on along the minus strand of NC_038246.2, from coordinate 19,217,829 downwards.
AGGCGAAGGCGTGCAGCCCTCTGCAGGCGAGGGCGTGCAACCCTCTGAAAGTGAGGACGCGTAGCCCTCTGAAGGTGAGGGCATGTAGCCCTTTGAAGGTGAGGACGTGTAGTCCTCTGATGGCGAGGGCGTGTAGCCTTCTTAAGACGAGGGTGTGCAGCCCTCTTAAGGCGAGGACATGTAGTCCTCTAAAGGTGAGGGTGTGCAGCCCTCTCAAGGCGAGAACGTGTAGTCCTCTGATGGCGAGGGCAAGTAGCCCTCTGAAGGCGAAGGCGTGCAACCCTTTGAAGGCGAGGGCGTGCAGCCCTCTGAAGGCGAGGGCGTGTAGCCCTCTGAAGGCGAGGGCGTGTAGTCCTCTGAAGGCAAGGACATGTTGCCCTCTGAAGGTGAGGGCCTGTAGCCCTCTGAAGGTGAGGGCGTGCAGCCCTATGAAGGCGAGGGTGTGTAGCCCTCTTAAGGCAAGGGCGTGCCGCCCTCTGAAGGTGAGGATGTGAGGCCCTCTAAAGGCAAGGGCGTGTAGCCCTCTGAAGGCGAGGACGTGTTGTCCTCTGATGGCGAGGGTGTGTAGCCCTCTTAAGACGAGGGTGTGCTACCCTCTTAAGGTAAGGACATGTAGTCCTCTGAAGGGAAGGGCGTGCAGCCTTATTAAGGTGAGGACGTGTAGTCCTCTGAAGGCGAGGGTACTAGTAGCCCTCTAAAGGTGAGGGCGTGTAGCCCTCTAAAGGCGAGGGCGTGCAACCCTCTGAAGGCGAGGGTGTGTAGCCCTCTAAAGGCATGGGCGAGCCGCCCTCTAATGGTGAGGGCGTGTAGTCCTCTAATGATGAGGGCGTGTAGCCCTCTAAAGGCGAAGGTGTGCAGCCCTCTGCAGGCGAGGGTGTGCAACCCTCTGAAAGCGAGGACGCGTAGCCCTTTGAAGGTGAGGGCATGTAGCCCTTTGAAGGCGAGGATGTGTAGTCCTCTGATGGCGAGGGCGTGTAGCCTTCTTAAGACGAGGGTGTGCAGCCCTCTTAAGGCGAGGACATGTAGTCCTCTAAAGGTGAGGGCGTGTAGCCCTCTGAAGGCGAGGGCGTGCAGCCTTATTAAGGTGAGGACATGAAGTCGTCTAAAGGCGAGGGTGTGTGACCCTCTGAAGGTTAGGGTGTGTAGCCCTCTAAAGGTGAGGGTACTAGTAGCCCTCTGAAAGCGAGGGCGTGCAGGCCTCTGAAGGCGAGGACATGTAGTCCTCTGATGGTGAGGGCGTGTAGCCCTCTAAAGGCGAGGGCGTGCAGCCCTCTTAAGGCGAGGACGTGTTGTCCTCTGATGGTGAGGGCGTGTAGCCCTCTGAAGGCGAGGGCGTGTAGCCCTCTGAAGGCGAGGGCGTATAGCCCACTGAAGGTGAGGACGTGCAGCCCTCTGAAAGGAAGGACTTGAGGCCCTCTAAAGGCGAGGGCGTGTAGCCCTCTGATGGCGAGGGCGTGTAGCCCTTTGTAGGCGAGGGCATGTAGTCCTCTGATGGCGAGGGCGTGTAGCCCTTTGTAGGCGAGGGCGTGTAGCCCTCTGAAGGCGAGGACGTGCAGCCCTCTGAAGGCGAGGACGTGAGGCCCTTTGAAGGCGTGGGCGTGTAGCCCTCTGATGGCGAGGACGTGTAGTCCTCTGATAGCGAGGGCGTGTAGCCCTCTGAAGGCGAGGGTGTGCAACCCTCTGAAGGCGAAGACGTGAGGCCCTCTGAAGTCTAGGACGTGTAGCCCACTGAAGGCGAGGACGTGTAGTCCTCTGATGGCGTGGGCGTCTAGCCCTCTGAAGGCGAGGACATGTAGTCCTCTGAAGGTGACGGTACTAGTACCCAAGGGTCCACCCTTATGAGAAAGCAAGAGATTGACTCATTGAGAGGGCCGATCATCCCGAATTCAAAAGATTGGACAATAGATGTAGGAAATCTATGTAGTTATCATGATTTTTAGGGATGCAGATGCATGCAACCTTTGTCTTGAAATTTGATAAATGTGAACTTCATATGAAACAATGCAATATAATGGAAAGTTGTACAATGTTCATGATATTCTTTCCTTATTTTGTGATTTTGATTTTGATAAAAGTTTTTTTGGAAAACACAGATTGACTGTACTTTTGAAAGAGGTTATAATTCATGCAACCTTATCCTATCTTTTGCAAATCTCTCCGGGAACTCCCTCAGAGTGTATGTTCTGTTTGATTTAGTCACTTGACCATTTTTGAGTGATGGCAATGGAGTCGTTTGATGTTTAATCAATCCATTAAAATTCTAGGGTTTGTCCCCCCACTTTTTTTTTAAAAACATTGACGGGTAAGAACTTTTGATCTGCCCCTATGTTCACTTGAGGCTCATGCACGATGCCCCTCATTGCCCCAGTTTAAGTCTTTGAGGTACCAATCGTTGTCTTTCGTCATGACCTTGTAGCAGGGAACCTATTGGGTGAGAGCTTCTAATCTGCCCCTAGGTTCGCTTGAGGTTTATGCATGGTGCCTTTCATTGCCCCAGTGTAGGGCTCTGAGGTAACCATCGTTGTTTTGTTTTCACAACCTCGTAGCAAGGAAGAATGAAAGAAGCAGTTGATTCTTGCAAAAAGAATTTTCCAAGGACGAGAAATAGTTGAAGGTTTTTTCAGTTGATTCTTTCAAATGACTCCTATTCTTGATAACTCATTTCTCTCTAAAAAGGACAAACTTTCCAGAATGATAAAATGAGGTCACATGAAAGTCTATATTTTACTTGAAAACACAGTCAATCAAATGCTTTTTTCCTTTTCTTTTTGAACTTTTTTGCTTTACTCGTTGTTTATGGCATCCTCACCAAATGTGTAGCACGAGTAATTTCTGATTGAACGGTCTTGGAATTCCAAACTCAGGAGCGCAGGTCGCTTGAGCAAACAAACCAATGGCTTGCACCCACATTCCAGTGGAAGCAAAGATGTAATTACGAGAGGATGAGTGACAAAGATGTCAAATTTATCCATTTTATTTAGCATTGTAACTGTGGTTTACAATAATGGCATAAACTTGAAAATCTTGATGACTCATTAGAGACATCTAACAACAGCTTTCAAAATTGCCCCATGTGTGGTGTTGCTTGTCAATGTTGGGATTCACAAGCGATTCTCCTCAAATTTCAGCCAGCCTGCATTAATTAGACTTTGCACCTTACGCTTCAAGGTCATACAGTGCTCAATGGAATGTCCTGGAACTCCTCCATGATATACACATGTTGCGTTCGAGTCGTATCTTCATAAAATGGAGGTTAAGGAACCTTGGATGGGGTTATAGCAACCATTGAATTATCGAGTAGATATGGGAGCAAGTTAGCATATGACACCAAAATTTGTTGTGAATCCTACAGGCTTTTTGCTGCAAAATTCCCTTTTGGTTTGTGTTTCGGTTTGTGCTGAATGTGGTGTTCATGATTGAAGGTGCGGTAGACAGGCTTTGTGGTTGATTTTGGGATGGCCTTTGTGGATGACTGGGTGGTGGATAATGAGAAGGGCTGATATTGGCTAACTAATGATGTTGTTGAGCTGGTGGGGGAGTTTCCATGTAGGAACGACAGTCACAGCATGGGTTTCTCCTTCATTCTCGCCCTCTCCATTTGCCTCAGGTTTCTCATTCATCCAAGTAGGATGATTAAATTTGCCTCTTTTCAGACCCACATTGATCCTTTCGTCAGCGAAGACCAAATCCGCAAAGCTTGAACGTGCGTACCGCACCATTTTTTTTCATAGTAAAACACTGGTAATGTGTCTACTATTATTGTGATCATCTCTTTCTCCGTCATTGGAGGTGCCACTTGAGCTGCCAGGTCTCTCCACCTTTGGGCGTATTCTTTGAAAGATTCATGCCCCTTTTTGCACATGTTCTGTAGTTGCATCCTATCCGGAGCCATATCAGAATTATGCTGATACTGCCTAACGAAGGCAACCACTAGGTCCTTCCAAGAATGGACTTGGGAAGGTTCCAAGTTAGTGTACCAGGTAACAGCTACCCCAGTAAAACTTTCTTGGAAGAAATGTATCAGCAATTCCTTATCTTTTGCGTATGCCCCCATCTTCCGACAATACATCTTTAGATGGTTCTTGGGGCAAGTAGTCCCCTTGTACTTTGTCAAAGTCCGGCACCTTGAACTTGGGAGGGGTGATGATATTGGGTACTAGGAACAAACTCTTCTAGGTTAGCAAAGGCATAATCTTCACCTCCTTCAATGGCCCTGAGCCTTTCCTCTAGATGATCCAACTTTTTCCATTCCATCCATAATAGGAGGGATTTTACCTGCTGTGAAATGCAAGGGTTGTGGTTAGGGGCGAAATTGAGGGCCCTCCAAAGTGTTTTGCAGGAGTATACCACCAACTACTTGCCCTTCAGTGGCATATCCGAGGCAAGGCTCGAAGTCCACTAGATTGTGGTGGGGCATTTCATGTGTCTCCCCCATGGGTTGAGAGACATGTGCATGATCAGTTTGAGGTTGTCGGCTTTCAATGAGTATGGGAGCAGAGTTATTGACATCCTCATTGGGAGTGTATACCACATTGGGTGGTGTATAGTTGGGAGGCAAGCCATATGGTGGGAAAGCGTGCTTGTTTTGAATTTTCACATAATAGGGGCCGCTCGTACTTCCCAAATCTTTGCCTACCATAGATGAGGTTGGATGATTCATTTGGTTGAGGCTAGATGGGGGCATCAGGTTCACCTTAGCAACAGCGCTGGTAACGACAACTGCAACCGCATTGGCTTCCATTATCTTCTTCATGCTCATGATGGCCTCCATCATTGTGGCCATTTGCTCTTTCATGGCCTCCATGCCGGCCTTCATCTGCTCTTGCACCTCCTCTACTTCACCCATTACTCTAGCTCTAGCACGGGTTCAGTAAGGGCACCATAAAGCGTGTTCTTTTCTTTTTATAACAATGATTAAGTTCGTTTTTTTTCAAGGAAAGAATGCAATGAACAATGCAACCAATAAAAAGCATGGATGTATGCAAATGATGCACAGTTGAAGTATTGCGAATTTATGCAGGACATGGGGTTGAATCAATTTAGATTTTCAACATGGTCCATGACATCTTTGTCAAGGTGAAACTGGAAGTAACAAGGACATCAACAATCTAAATATGTTTGACAGTAGACGAAACAGCGATGTAACTCGATCCATCTTTTGCCCCAATTTTTTGCAAGATGGTTACTTCCATACTTCAACTTGACTTGATGAACCTTTTCATAAAAGCATAAGCTTGGTTCAACCCCATAACCCAAGGAATGGCAATTTTGATCGCCAATACTCAACAACATTTCATAGAGATGAAAGACTTGGGAATACGTATGCTATGCATGGAAAATGTAATTATGAGATTGAGATGCCCGAAGAAAAATCATTTCCTAGTTAACCACGCATTATATACCATGCTCAATCATTTTGTTTTGTTGTTTTTTTTTAGAAATGGGTTTATGATCCCAACATGGTTGTCTCATGGTACCTAACACATGCAACTAAGAATGTAGTGTGAATTTTCACGCTTCCTTTTTTGTTTTTGTTTTGCAGAGGAAAACGTAAGGATCATGCATGAGCAAACATGAAAACAAAAGGTATGCGGTTTGTAGAACAAAAAGTATGTTGAACGCATATGCATGATGATGCAATGACTCATGCAAAATGTGATGCTAGAATATGATAACGGACAAATGCAGGAACGGTATGTTCATTATGATGCCATGAAGAGATGCTTATGCGATGCATGATATGAATGCATTTACGGACACGAGAGCCCAGAAAATTATCTCTTCTTACTTGCGCATTCGGGGGCGCAGTGCCCCATGTGTGCAGTTAAGAAGGTGATATGGACCTTCCGGCTTCCCGTGACAAAAGATGAGACCAACATACAACGCATGCATGACGACATGATGCAGATGCGCAAAAGCGCAACAAGGTGATGTACACAACATGACAATATCCTCAAATAATCATACAGCAAAGGCGTACATGACATTTAGGTTATATGCATGGCAGTGTTTAAAAGGCACACAACGTGTTCACTTCGTGCCCCTATTTTAGGGACCTAAACGGGAGGAACTAAAAGGCTTTTAGTGATAATTCCCAAGGTGGTCATATCTCTCTTGAGGGTTTCTAGAGGTATCATCGCCTTCGAAAAAAACATATTGCGGCAATAGGGACTACCAACAACAATATGTTATCAAAGGGAAAAACTCTAGATGAGGGTTCACTGTTATCAAGCAAGTCGAAAACCCAGCATGACCACAGATTCACCTCCACTCCTTATGTTCCCATGGACACAGGTATAGGGTCCCTTTTCAACTCACCGTGTGTACAAATAGTGTTGGTGTTTGTGTGCATCAAATGAATAAATATCTATCTCATGCATACATTCCAAAAACACACTAAAAGCATCAAAGAGTTATATACAAGAATGTAAGAGAAATAAATGGAAACCGACAAAAGAGGAAGTCAACATATTGCACAAGATTAAAAGGCCTAACTCTCTAAAAATAGTCCCAAGTGGAGTCGCCAACTGTCGCAACCTACCCTTCGGCGGGAGGGCGACGCGAGGCTCACGGGTGCGTCTTCCAAGAAAGGAAAATGCGCGGAGTCGCCACCAACGTTTATTCGAGGAAAATGTCGGAAAAACCGAAAAGGTGAGATCTATGAACTTTAATCGTGAAAGGCTTGGGAGTTGTTTTTATGCACGGGGAAGGTATTAGCACCCCACGCGTCTGCCACAAAGGACGGCAGCCTTTAGTCAAGTGTGCAAATATGACTTCAAAATGTTTTATTTTCCCTTTTTTAGGTCTTTTTTGTGTTTTTACTCAAGTACATTTGTGTCGCAGTTCTTTACTAGCATTGTGTGGCCGGAGGTTCAAGCATAGAATATAACCTATCCACATTCATTAATTCAGTTGATTCAGAACAATTTGTTTCATGGTCTGCCCAATGAAGACTCGTATGCACATCTAGCCACTTATATTGAGATTTGCAACACTATCGGACTGATTGGCGTGCCTGAGGATGCTGTTAGATTGAGCTTGTTTTCATTTTCTTTGTCTAGAGGCCAAAAAAGATGGCTCCATTCATTTAAAGGTAACAGTCTTAAGACTTGGGATGAAGTGGTTGAAAAATTCATGAAGAAATACTTCCCAGAGTCCAAGACTGTTGAAGGAAAAGCTGCCATCTCATCCTTTCATCAATTTCCAGACAAGTCCTAGAGTGAGGCTTTGGAAAGATTTCGTGGGTTTTTAAGAATGACGCCTACTCATGGATTTTTAGAACCAATCTAGCTCAATATTTTCATTGACGGGTTAAGGCCACAATCCAAGCAGCTTTTAGATGCTTCTGCAGGGGAAAAATAAAATTGAAGACCCCTTAAGAAGCCATGAAATTAATTGAGAATATGGCTGCTAGTGACCATGCAATCTTGTGTGTTAGAGCACACATCCCAACCAAAAGAAGTCTGATGGAGCTTTCATCACAGGATGCTTTGTTGGCCCGAAACAAGTTGCTATCCAAGCAACTTAAAGCTTTAACTGAAACATTGAGTAAGTTGCTAACTCAATTGCATGTTGGACAACCTTCACCCTCTTCTGTTTTGCAAGTTGCAGGTTGTGTTATATGTGGTGGAGCACATGATTCTGGCTGCTGCATTCCCACAGAAGATATAGCACATGAAGTGAACTACATGGGGAACCAGCCAAGACCAAACTTTAATGCAAGTGGATATTTTGGATTTCAACATGGCCAGCAATATAATCAGCAACAGGGACAGTGGAGAACTCACCCTGGTAATTAGTTCAATAAAGACCAAGGTGGGCCATCTAACAGGCCACAACAACAAGGGCCTAGTCTCTATGACAGAATGATGAAGCTGAAAGAGACTCTTGCTCAGTTCATGCAAGCATCCATGTCCAATCAAGAGCACAGAGTTAGGCATCAAGAATCTAGAAGTCCAGGTGGGACAATTGGCAAAACAACTGGCAGACCGACCGTCAAGCAGCTTTGGTGCCAACACAGAGAAGAATCCTAAGGAGGCGTGCAAGGCTATTATGACTAGAAGCAAAATGGTGAGCATGAATGAAGGTGAGAAGAGGATAGGTGAAGAAAAACAATAGCTGGTGACTGAACCAGAAATTGACCCAGTGGTGGAACCTTTAAGTGAGATTGAGGAAGAACTGGAAACAGAAGATGATCAGTAGAAGAAGATACCAATAATTGTGAGTGAAAAAGAAATAAGTGAGAAGGAAAAGAAAGAAAAAGAAAAAGAAAGAGAGAAAAAAAAAGAAAATTAAAAAAATTAAAAAGAAAAAGAGAATGAGAGAAAAGAAGAGAAGAAAAAGACAAAGAGTGAGCTGGCTAGAGAAAAGAGAAAGGAGGCAAGTCCAAGCAAAAGGGAGGAGGTGACATATCCATTAGTACCAACAAAGAAAGACAAGGAATGACATTTGGCTCGTTTCCTTGATATCTTCAAGAAATTCGAGATTACTATGCCCTTTGGAGAAGCTCTTCAACAAATGCCGTTGTACTCTAAGTTTTTAAAAGATATGCTTACACAGAAGAATAAGTACATTCACAGTGAAAACATCATTGTGGAAGGAAATTGCAATGTTGTAATGCAGAGGATTCTTCCACCTAAGCACAAAGATCCTGGGAGTGTGACTATTCCGTGTTCAATTGGTGAAGTTTCTGTTGGCAAGGCTCTTATTGATTTGGGAGCCAGTATTAATTTGATGCCGCTTTCCATGTGCCGAAGGCTTGGAGAGTTGGAGATAATGCCAACTAGGATGACTTTACAATTAGCAGATCGCTCCATCGCCAGACCCTATGGAGTAATAGAGGATGTTTTGGTTCAGGTCAAACACCTTATCTTTCCTGCTGACTTTGTGGTAATGGACATAGAGGAAGATACATATATTCCCTTAATTTTGGGATGTCCATTTATGGTTACTGCAAGCTGTGTAGTAGACAAGGGAAAGAAGAAGCTAGAAATGGGTATTGAAGACCAAAAGATTAGCTTTGAGCTATTTGATGAAGAAAGGACATTGTTGGACTAGAATGTTTGTCTAGAGGTGAAGGAGAGTGAAGAGAAGGTTCTGAAGGAGAGAACCAAGATTGATCTGGGCTAACAAAGACTTTTGTGTCAAGCTAATGACGTTAAAAGAGCGCTTACTGGGAGGCATCCCAACCCTTTTTAGTTCTATTTTTCTTGCATTTAGTTAAGTTTGATTGCTTGTGATTGTTTGAATTCAGCATGTTTATTATTGGAAAATGGGTTAAAAAGCTTTTGTCAAGTTATGGACAGAAAAATAACTTGAATTTTTTTTTGTTGTCCACTTGCTAAGCGCACTCCTCGCGCTAAGCGCCATCTTCTTCACGCACTAAGCGAGTTGTTGTTCGCGCTAAGCGCATTGACCCCTGATCATTGGTTGTATGGTCCCGCTAAGCGTGTGACCTATGCGCTAAGCCCAAAAACTCTCTGTCCATTTATCTTTTGGAATTGGGCTAAGCGAGTCATCTCGCTAAGCGCACAAGGATGGTCTCGCTAAGCGCACTGATGCGCTAAGCTCTATTCTTCTCTGTATGATTAATTTCAAGAATTGGGCTAAGCGAGTGCTCTTGCTAAGCTCAATTTCTTCTCTATTTGGAATAGCGCTAAGCGAGATGGACGCGCTAAGCGCAGAGCATTGCTACATTCAAGGAGCATTTTATTCGCTAAGCGCGGCCTTGGCCTGCTAAGCGAGAGTTGCAGGACCAATCAGAGCTGCAAAACTCACCCAGCGCGTACCTTCGTGCTAAGCCCAAAAAATTCTCTGGAATATCATAATTTTGTATTGGGCTTAGTGATCAGATCCGCTAAGCGCATGAACTTTAAAACTCAAACGTCATGTTGACTCGCTTAGCGAGTCCATGCGCTAAGCGAGTCATTCGAAACTGCCAGCAAATAAGGCAACTGCCTTAGGCAGTACTGATGCAATCCTACCCCCCAAGGGCATTGGATAGAAGATTCCAAGAAGATTGGACCAAAGAAGCAAGAGAAGGCCCTAGGGTTCTCATGAACCTCAGGGTAGATTTCTGAGCCCATGGGCCAAGGTTGGGTCCAATTATCTTTGTACATATTAGAGTAGGATGTCATTATATTTGGTCCTTGTATTTAAGGCTCCATAATGTAGGTAGGGTACCCTAGAAATATAGGATTTTTCAGCCTTTGTATTTTAGGGCACCTAGACTAGTTTTTGTATTAGGGGTAGTTTTGTAATTTCACATGCACTAAGTGAATATTTGATGTGTGTGGTTGGAAATAAATTTAATTGAATTGGTAAAAGCCCAATCCAATTAAATTTTAGAGGGGGAGGTGAGCATTTGCTTACTACACCCCATTGCCACATCATATAGTCACACTTTGTGCATGTCCTTCATGCTTTACATGCCTCATGACACCTAAGCACACTTAGTGGAGAATCTTGGAATTGATCTTGGATTAGTGGGCTGAACCATAACTAAAATTCACTAATCATAATTAGTGAAATTTTGGCTCCAAAGTTTGGCTCCAAAAATTCAATTTCAAATTCAAGTGAAATTTGAATTGAAATTCAAATTTCCCTCCAAATTTGTGTGACACTTAGGCTATAAATAGAGGTCATGTGTGTGCTTACATCATGTGGTATCAAGAGCATCTTCATCTAGGTGTTGTTCTTTTGCTTCCTCTATCTTTTTGTTCGGTGAATAACCTTAAGAGCATCTTCATCTAGGTGATGTTCTTTTGCTTCCTCTATTTTTTTGTTCTTTTGCTTCCTTCTTAAACAATCTTTCTACATTCTGCTATCAAGGGATACATCCCTTAGCACCGCCATACCTCTTGAGCTTGAGGTTATTCCTCAAGTAAAGGAGTTGTTGGATACCACATGATGTAAGCTCCATTGGAGCTTGTAGGCCTAGGATCTTCTTCATCAATGGATTCTTTTGCTTCTTGGAAGATAAATGGCAGCGGAATGGAGAAGGAAGAGAGAGAGGAGATGCCACTTCAAGGAGAAGATGAGTCTATAAGAAGCTCACCACCATAGGAGGCCATGGATAAGAGCTTGGAGGAAGAAGGAGATGAAGGGAGAGGGAGAGAAGACCACGAAATTTTGTTCTCTAAATGAGCTTTGAAATCTGAAGTTTAATATTCAAATGATCAAAGTTCCCAAAAAATGCACACACATGACCTCTATTTATAGCCTAAGTGTCACACAAATTTGGAGGGAAATTTGAATTTCAATTCAAATTTCACTTGAATTTGAAATTGAATTTGTGGAGCCAAAATTTGGAGCCAAAATATCAATAATTATGATTAGTGAATTTTAGTTATGGTTCAGCCCACTAATCCAAGATCAATTCCAAGATTCTCCACTAAGTGTGCTTAGGTGTCATGAGGCATGTAAAGCATGAAGGACATGCACAAAGTGTGACTATATGATGTGGCAATGGGGTGTAGTAAGCAAATGCTCACCTCCCCCACTAAAATTTAATTGGATTGGGCTTCTACCAATTCAATTAAATTTATTTCCAACCACACACATCAAATATTCAGTTAGTGCATGTGAAATTACAAAACTACCCCTAATACAAAAACTAGTCTAGGTGCCCTAAAATACAAGGGCTGAAAAATCCTATATTTCTAGGGTACCCTACCTACATTATGGAGCCCTAAATACAAGACCCAAAATTAATGAAACCTTAATCTAATATGTACAAAGATAAGTGGGCTCATACTTAGCCCATGGGCCTGAAATCTACTCTAAGGCTCATGAGAACCCTAGGGCCTTCTCTTGCATCTTTGGTCCAATCTTCTTGGAGTCTTCTATCCAATGCCCTTTGGGGGTAGGATTGCATTAAGTACCATTTTACTTCCTCTGAGCATTTTCTCCCATTCATTGCATTCACCCATTGCATTGCCTAATCTCCCTGCAATGCCTGCATTTTTGCTCCCTCTTTGCACTCATTTTCAACAGCACAAGTAAGCTTCTTAACTTTTTTTATTTTATTTTCAAATTTCAAACTTTAGGCTAGTTAAATTTCTATTAGGTTGAATTTTTGTTAATACGTTATGTTAGGTTAGTTGTTCGTTAGACTAGCATTACGATTTTATTGTGGATGCAATGTGCTTGTTTTGATTAGGGTTAGATGGCCTAATAAGGGCCTAAGTGAATGGGTGAGAAGCCCCTGCTTTTTCTGGAAATCGCGATGAGCACACTAAGCGCCTTGCTGCGTAAGCGAGTTCATCGTTTCTGTTGAACATCTAGATTTCCAGATGAACTCGATAACTGTGGCCCTGTCCCGTTAAGGGCGTTCATCTTCTCTGATTGAAAGTTCAATTGCTAATGAACTCGCTAATCGCGGTTGTGCGCTAAGCGAGTAATCTCAAACACTTAGAATTTTTTGTGTTTTGTTGTGTGCTAAGTGTTCCCTATCACGCTAAGCACAATTATCTCTCTTTTTTCTATTTGTTGGAATTGGACTAGAGCCATGAGCAAGAGGCTCCAAGAGGATTGGGCTAGAGCTGTTGAAGAAGGCCCTAGGGTTCTCATGAACCTCAGGGTAGATTTCTGAGCCCATGGGCCAAGGTTGGGTCCAATTATCTTTGTACATATTAGAGTAGGATGTCATTATATTTGGTCCTTGTATTTAGGGCTCCATAATGTAGGTAGGGTACCCTAGAAATATAGGATTTTTCAGCCCTTGTATTTTAGGGCACCTAGACTAGTTTTTGTATTAGGGGTAGTTTTGTAATTTCACATGCACTAAGTGAATATTTGATGTGTGTGGTTAGAAATCAATTTAATAGAATTGGTAGAAGCCCAATCCAATTAAATTTTAGAGGGGGAGGTGAGCATTTGCTTACTACACCCCATTGCCACATCATATAGTCAGACTTTGTGCATGACCTTCATGCTTTACATGCCTCATGACACCTAAGCACACTTAGTGGAGAATCTTGGAGTTGATCTTGGATTAGTGGGCTGAACCATGACTAAAATTCACTAATTATAATTAGTGAAATTTTGGCTCCAAAGTTTGGCTCCACAAATTCAATTTCAAATTAAAGTGAAATTTGAATTGAAATACAAATTTCCCTCAAATTTTGTGTGACACTTAAGCTATAAATAGAGGTCATGTGTGTGCATTTTTTGAACTTTGATCATTTGAAAATTAAACTTCAGATTTCAGAGCTCTTTTAGAGCACAACATTTTTGTGTTTTTCTTTTCCTCTCCCTTCATTCATCTCCTTCTTCCTCCAAGCTATGGCCTCCTATGGTGATGAGCTTCTTCTAGACTCATCTTCTCCTTGAAGTGGCGTCTCCTCTCTCTCTTCCTTCTCCATTCCGCTGTCATTCATCTTCCAAGAACCAAAGGAATCCATTGATGAAGAAGATCTTAGGCCTACAAGCTCCAATGGAGCTTACATCATGTGGTATCAAGAGCATCTTCATCTAGGTGATGTTTTTTTGCTTCCTCTATCTTTTTGTTAAGTGAATTCTCTTTAATTCCTTGTTCTTCATCTTATTCTCCATGTATATCCTCCATTTTCTTGTGGTTTGGTGCTGCTTAGAGTAGATTAAAAAAAAATAAACTGATTAAATCTTAGATCTACACTTGTTCTTGCATTTCTACGGTTCAAATTTTGTAGATCAACTCTTGAATCAGGTTTTTGTGTTGATTTTAGGTTCTATCATTTTTCATTCATAATATTCTTGTTCTGAACCTTTAGATCTAAAATTTCTTCCAAAATATTGATTAGAAAAAAAAACACAAAAATCTAAGTGTAAATCACTTAATCCATGTTGTCTTAGAGTCATGTTTAGTCATAGTAATTGTCACATTATGTTCTAAGTTTGTGTTGAATTTTTATTTTGTTGATTGAATTCTAGATACATTTGTTCATGTATTCTTGTCATTCTTAGCCTATATTTTGAATTTCGAGTCTAATTCATGCATGTTATTTAGTTCATAACATGTTCTAAATCAATTCCTAGAAGTAGTCTTGTTGTTGAACTCTTTTTTTATTTTCTAAGTTTCCTACATGATGCCTATGATGAAGTTGAGTTGTGGTGCTGAGTTGTGGCTGGATTTGTGAATCAAAATAAGTCTTAAGCTCTCTTGTGTTATTCAAGATAATTGAGCATAAGCAAACACAAATTGTAACTATCCAAGCCTTAAGCAACATAAACACTACTCTTGATTTCTAGGTTGAAATCACTGGTCTGGCAGCTTGAACATACGAACTTGTATAAATTACTGGGAATTGGTCACTACGTGTTTTGAGCTGAAATTTTTACTGAATTTGCTAGACATCTGGACTAAAATTATGAGAAAAGAACCAAGTGATTTGGATTAAAGGAAAAGATAATAAAAATCACACAAGTTGGATGAAAAATCAGTGTCCAGAAAAAAAAAGTGAAAGGGATGTGTGCTTGTTGTTTTGGCTCAAAAATTGTTCTATAATTGGTGCCTATTTTATACCAATCCTAGTTCTGAAATTTCAATTGAAAATTATTGTTAAAACAAGTGACAAAACTAGAGGTTTCTTGAGTTTTTTTTTTAAGTTTTTTTTACTCTACTCTAGAGCCATTCTAAGTTTCTCCTTGAGTCCTAGCTTGCTTTTATGTGCTTTTCATTGCTTTAATTATTGAATAACCCTTTAAAATATGTCTTGTTAAAACTCTATTGGTTTAGCTTTCATTTCATTTTTTTGATCTTTGGTTATTGCTTGTCTCTTTGTTTCCTTGTTTGTGAGTTGCCATGTAGGGAATTGGAAAGGAGGATTGGTGTCATCCCTTGAAGAATTTGAGTCAAGAAGCAAGGGGAAAACCACCTTAAGAGCTATTGGACTAAGAAGCACTCCAAATTGAGCAAATCACCAAAGAGATAACAATCACCAAAAATTGAGGACCTTTTTGTAATTTTTTTAATTGAGAATTTACTTACCTTCATTGCTTTCAAATTTTGTAACAAAAAGGCATGTCATTGGAAGTAAGTTGGGAGCCTCCAATAGGTCACCCTACTTCCATTTGCGTGTAATAATTTTAGGCAATTTTTCCTTAGGATAGTGAGTGTTTTGTTTGGAAACTTAAATGAGGTCATCCAAACACTCTTAGGATCTGCCTAGTTTGCATTTCTTGCACTTTAATTTCTTGCTTACTTTCATAGCTTATTTCCTTTACCCTCCATTGTCAAACCGCCTAGATAGCTTGCCTTTTACCAATTAGTTTTTACCTTATCTTTCACACCTCTTTTAGTGTTTATTTTGGCTAGTTTCAATCATAGTTTCTTTTACCTTTTATTTTCAAACCCCCAACAAGAAAGAACCACAACTTAGGAACCAACATGAGTCTTCATTCTTCATCTAGTGTTAATGGTGAGGGTTCTACTCCTAAGGACCCCTTGTATAAGATATTAGATGAGTTGAGATCCCTTAAGTTGTGGAAAGAAAACAAGAGAGAAAATAAAAATGTAAAAAAAGAGTGGAAGAAATAAGTCAAGATGAAAGACAGAAAATAAGAGAGGAAGAAAGAAGAAAAATAATGAAAGAAATGAAAAGAGAAAAACATGTCTCCTATAGTAGTCTTGACTCTTGCAAGAGTTTAAGTGAAGAACTTAGCGACTATTATAGAGGGCGCCATAGTTCACATACTAAACATCACTCCCAAAGAAAAGAAAAGGATAGAAGGCCTCAAGAGGTTACCATTAGCCTCCCATATTTCCATGGAAAAGATAATGTTGAGGCCTACTTAGATTGGGAAATGAAGGTTGAACAACTCTTTTATTGCCATAATATTAGTGAAGAGAGAAAAGTTCCATTGGCTACCCTTAGCTTTCAAGGGTATGCCCTCGATTGGTGGACTTCCCTTGTTAGGGAACGAAGGATTCATGGGGATCCTCCAGTAGAGTATTGGAATGATCTTAAGAGTGCCCTTAGGAAGAGGCACATTCCCTCCTACTATGAAAGGGAGCTTATGGACAAGCTCCAAAGGCTTAGACAAGGGAGTATGAGTGTTGAAGAATATAGACAACCAAATGGAACTACTCCTTTTAAGAGCTAGACTTAGGGAGGAGAAAAGAACAAGCATAGCTAGGTTCCTTAGTGGGCTTAATATGGAAATGAGGGATAAGGTTGAACTCCTTCCATATAGAGACCTAGATGAGCTAGTCCAACTTTGTATAAGAGTGGAGCAATAACTTAAAAGAAAAAGCCTTCTTCAAAATCTTATAGCTTTCACTCATATCCAAGGAAGGACCAAGCCCAAGGAATTTTGTGGGCTGAACCTTCAAAACCCAAGGAAGATAAGGGTAAGACCATGAGAAATCCACCCCTAAGACTAGTTCCCAAGAAAGGACTAGCAACATTAAATGCTTCAAATGTCTTGGGAGAGGTCACATTGCCTCTTAATGCCCCACAAAGAAAAGCATGATTATGAGGGGTCAAGACATTTATAGTAGTCAAGAGGAGATTACTTCTTCCCCTTCCTCTAGTGGAAGTGAAGATGATGTAAGGGGTGAAGAGTCTAGTGAGGAAGTCTACCCCCATGAAGAAGGTGACCTCTTAATGGTTAGAAGGCTCCTTGGAGGTCAATCTTGTGATCTATCTCAATCGCAAAGAGAGAACATCTTTCACACAAGATGCAAAATTTTAGATAAAACTTGTTCTCTCATTGTGGATAGTGGATCTTGTTGCAATTGTTGTAGCACAAGATTAGTTTCCAAGTTGAACCTCACTATCATTCCCCACCCAAAACCTTATAAACTTCAATGGCTCAATGAGCAAGGGAAAATGATAGTTAACCAACAAGTGAAGGTACCTTTCTCCATTGGGACATATAAGGATGAATTTAATTGTGATATAGTTCCCATGGAGGCAGGACATATTCTTTTAGGAAGGTCGTGGCAATTTGATAGGAAGATCATTTATAATGGCCTAACTAACGAGATTACCCTCACCCATCTTGGCACTAAATTTGTGTTGCATCCTCAAACACCTTCACAGGTGGCCAAAGATCAACTAACTATGAAAGATAAGAGGGATAAGGAAGAAAAAGTAGCAAAACAAAAGAAATAGAAGGATAGTAAGGCCTTGTCTTCAAAGGCCAAGGGGAAGGGAAAAGAAGGAAAGGATTCCTCCAAGAAGATTGTTAAGAAGGAAAATCATTTTGCAACAAAAGGTGATCTTAAAAGAGTACTCCTTTTTAAACAATCTTTCTACCTTCTCCTATCAAGGGAAACATCCCTTAGAATTGCCACAATTACTACATTTGAGACCTTACCTCCAAAGGTCCAAGAACTCTTACATGAATTTGGTGATATATTTCCCATAGAGATACCCCCTGGGCTACCTCCTTTCAGGGGAATAGAACACCAAATAGATTTAGTCCCAGGAGCAAGCCTTCCTAATAAGCCAGCCTATAGGACTAACCCTCAGGAGACTAAGGAGATAGAGTCTCAGGTTAAAGAATTGTTGGAGAAGGGCTGGGTCCAAGAGAGCCTAAGCCCATGTGTTGTGCCAGTGTTGTTGTTTCCCGAAAAGGATGGTACCTGGAGAATGTGTACAGATTGCAAGGCCATCAACAACATCACTGTAAAGTATACGCACCCCATTCCTAGACTGGATTATTTGCTTGATGAGTTGCATGGTGCCAATATCTTTTCAAAAATTGATCTTAAAAGTGGTTACCACCAAATCAGGATGAAAAAAGGGTGATGAGTGGAAAACCGCTTTCAAGACCAAGTTTGGTTTGTATGAATGGCTAGTGATGCCTTTTGGGCTCACTAATGTACCAAGCACCTTTGTGAGGCTTATGCATCATGTCTTAAGAGATTTCACAAGTAGATTTGTAGTTGTTTATTTTGATGATATTTTAGTGTACAGTATGAGCCTAGATGATCACTTAGGACATCTCAAGCAAGTTCTTTCAGTCCTTAGGAAAAACACCCTCTATGCAAATATAGAGAAGTGTACCTTTTGTGTAGATAATATAGTTTTCTTAGGTTTTGTAGTTGGTAGAAATGGGGTCCAAGTGGACCCTGAGAAAATCAAGGCCATCCAAGAATGGCCCACCCTAAAAACTGTGGGAGATATTAGGGGCTTCCATGGGTTAGCAAGCTTCTATAGAAGGTTCATTCCTAATTTCTCTACAATTGCATCACCTCTCAATGAGCTGGTGAAGAAGAATATGGCATTAACCTGGGGTAAAAAACAAGAGCAAGCCTTTGCTTTGCTCAAAGAAAAGCTTACTAAGGTACCTGTTCTAGCTCTTCCTGACTTTTCTAAAACTTTTGAGCTAGAATGTGATGCCTCTAGAGTGGGAGTTGGAGCTGTATTGTTACAAGGTGGGTACCCTATTGCTTATTTTAGTGAAGAACTTCATAGTGCCACCCTCAACTACCCCACTTATGATAAAGAGCTTTATGCCTTAATAATTACCTTATTTCCAAGGAATTTGTCATTCATAGTGATCATCAATCACTTAAGTACATTAAAGGGCAAAACAAGTTAAACAAGAGGCATGCAAAATGGGTAGAGTACCTAGAGCAATTTCCATATGTTATCAAATACAAAAAGGGAAAAACAAATGTGGTAGCTGATGCCTTCTTTAGGAGACACACATTGTTTTGCTCCCTAGGAGCTCAAATTTTAGGATTTGATAATATTAGGGACTTGTATGCTTTAGATGAACATTTCTCTCCAATTTACGAGAGTTATGGGAAAAAGGCCTAAGATGGATTCTATTTGGCTGAGGGGTGTTTGTTCAAAGAGGGAAAGCTTTGCATACCCGAAGGATCAATTAGGAAATTACTTATGAAAGAGAGCCATGAGGGTGGGCTCATGGGCCACTTTGGGATAGACAAGACCCTTGTTTTACACAAAGAAAAGTTTTATTGGCCCTATATGAAGAAAGATGTCCATAAGCATTGCACTAGGTTGTGGCTTGTTTACAAGCCAAGTCTAGGTTGATGCCTCATGGGCTATACACACCCTTACCCATCCCCTCTGCACCTTGGGTAGACATTAGTATGAACTTTGTCCTTGGGCTTCCTAGAACCCAAAGAGGTGTACACTCTATCTTTGTGGTGGTGGATAGGTTTAGCAAGATGGCACACTTTATACCATGCCACAAGGTGGATGATGTTTCCCACATCTCAAAACTCTTTTTCAGGGAAGTTGTGAGACTCCATGGTTTGCCTAGGACCATTGTGTCAGATACAGATGCTAAGTTCCTTAGCTACTTCTGGAAAACCTTATGGGCTAAGCTAGCAACTAAACTTCTTTTCTCTACCACTTGTCATTCACAAACTGATGGGCAAAGGTTGGGTTAGAGCTGCTGAAGAAGGCCCCGGCCCTAGGGTTCTTATGAACCTCAGGGTAGATTTCTGAGCCCATGGGCCAAGGTTGGGTCCAATTATTTTTGTACATATTAGACTAGGATGTCATTATATTTGGTCCTTGTATTTTGGGCTCTATAATGTAGGTAGGGTACCCTAGAAATATAGGATTTTTCAGCCTTTGTATTTTAGGGCACCTAGACTAGTTTTTGTATTAGGGGTAGTTTTGGAATTTCACATGCACTAAGTGAATATTTGATGTGTGTGGTTGGAAATAAATTTAATTGAATTGGTAGAAGCCCAATCCAATTAAATTTTAGAGGGGGTGACTATTTGCTTGCTACACCCCATTGCCACATCATATAGTCACACTTTGTGCATGTCCTTCATGCTTTACATGCCTCATGACACCTAAGCACACTTAGTGGAGAATCTTGGAATTGATCTTGGATTAGTGGGCTGAACCATGACTAAAATTCACTAATCTTAATCAGTGAAATTTTGGCTCCAAAGTTTGGCTCCACAAATTCAATTTCAAATTCAATTGAAATTCAAATTTCCCTCAAATTTTGTGTGACACTTAGGCTATAAATAGAGGTCACGTGTGTGCATTTTTTGAACTTTGATCATTTGAAAATTCAACTTCAGATTTCATAGCTCTTTTAGAGCATAAAATTTTATGCTCTTCTCTTCCTCTCCCTTCATTCATCTCCTTCTTCCTCCAAGCTCTTATCCATGGCCTCCTATGGTGGTGAGCTTCTTCTAGACTCATCTTCTCCTTGAAGTGGCATCTCCTCTCTCTCTTCCTTCTCCATTCTGCTGCCATTCATCTTCCAAGAAGCAAAGGAATCCATTGATGAAGAAGATCCTAGGCCTACAAGCTCCAATGGAGCTTACATCATCTTGTGTTTTGATTCTTTTGTATTACAGATGGCTTCCCATAAGAGAAAAGCCACAACTTTAGCATCTCAAGCCGATTATGATAGATCAAGATTTTTATCACATGAGACCTAGAACCGTTACTCAGATAATGTGCTTGCCAGGAACATTTTGCCAGAAAGAAATGTCAAGTTGTATATCACTGAGTTTGATGATTTTAGAAGAGAATTGATTAGAAGAAACTGGCATAAACAGCTGTCAAACTTGACTGAGGGAAGCAGACAAAAGGGGCATATTTAGAGAGATTGTCCATATCCCAAGAATGAGCAGAAAGGTGGGGGCCTAAATGACCAAACTGGACATTTGAAGACCACGAAAAGAGTCTTTACCCTTAACGGTGCCAAAGATTTGAAATCCAAAGATCTAATCCAAGGTAAATGTTTCATAAGTGGGATTCCCTTACTTGTGCTATTTGATTCCGGTGCAACCCATTCTTTTATATCTTGTTTGTGTGTAGAGAAACTTAGTTTTCTATGTCTTCTTTAAATAAAGATCTGGTGGTAGAGACCCCAACTAATGGTTTTATGTTAACTTCTAATGTGTGTTTGAATTGTCGTGTGGAAATTTCTGGTAGAACATTCTTGATTGATTTGATTTGTTTGCCTTTAAGCCAAATTGATGTTATTCTAGGTATAGACTAGTTATCTTCCTACCATGTCTTGTTAAAATGTTTTGATAAAACTGTGGTGTTTGATGATTCTGGAGTGAGTAAGAATAGGATGTTTATCTCTGCTAACCAAGTTGTGACATCTTTGAAAAAAGATGCTTAAGTGTACATGATCTTGTCTAACTTGAAAGTAGAGACAAAGGTTTCCATGGGTGACCTCCCTGTTGTCAGAGAGTTTCCTGAGGATATATCCGGTTTACCACCTGAGAGAGATATAGAGTTTTCTATAGACTTGGTACCCAGTGCCGGACCCATATCCATAGCCCCTTATAGGATGTCTCCTATAGAGTTAGTCGAGCTTAAGAACAGTTAGAGGAGTTGTTGGAGAAGCAGTTTGTGAGACCCAGTATGTCTCCATAGGGAGCACTAGTGTTGTTAGTGAAGAAGAAAGATGGGAACATGAGGTTGTGTGTAGACTACCACCTATTGAATAAGGTGACGATTAAGAATAAGTACCCTTTGCCTGCAATAGATAACCTCATGGATCAGCTGATAGGAGCTTGTGTGTTTAGCAAGATTGACCTTAGGTCAGGTTACCATCAGATCCGAGTGAAGTATGAGGATATTCCAAAGACTGCTTTTAGGACCCGTTATGGTCACTATGAGTATCTAGTCGTGCCCTTTGGTGTGACTAATGCTCCAGGTGTGTTTATGGACTACATGAATAGAGTCTTTCACCCTTACCTCGATAGTTATGTGGTAGTATTCATAGATGATATTTTGGTATATTCCAAGACTAGAAAGGAACATTATGAGCACTTGAGGATTGTGTTGCATACCCTTTGTCGCAACCTACCCTTCGGCGGGAGGGCGACACGAGGCTCAAGAGTGCGTCTTCCAAGAAAGGAAAATGCGCGGAGTCGCCACCAACGTTTATTCAAGGAAAACATTGGTAAAACCGGAAAGGTGTGGTCTACGAACTTTAAGCGTGAAAGGTTTGAGAGTTGTTTTTACGCATGGGGAAGGTATTAGCACCCCACGTGTCCGTCACAAGGGACGACAACCTTTAACCAAGTGTGCTATATCATGTCTTCAATTTGTTTTATTTTCCCTTTTTTACGTTTTTATGTCTTTTAAAGCCTTTTGTATTTTTTATCTTTTTGTGGTCGACAAGGGTGTTTCCCTCGCTCCTATGTATCCTCCATTGTGATGAGGAAATCAGACCTACGTAGTTCTTTCAGAACTAGACGTTGGTTAAGTTGTTTTGATCTTTTTCCGCAAGAGCGATTTTAACCGAACAAAAGTCGTTTAAGGCGTTGGACCATTAAACAATCTTTTGATTTTTGGAAAGGAGAGAAACGTTAAGGCGTTAGACCATTAACGATCTCTTGGTTTTGAAAGGAGATAAACGTTAAGGCGTTGGACCATTAACGATCTCTTGGTTTTTAAAAGGAGAGAAACGTTAAGGCATTGGACCATTAACGATCTTTTGGGGTGATCGACAAAAGTGGGGCTTTTGCTCCTACGTATCCTCAATTGCGATGAGGAAATCATACCTACGCAGTTCTTGCAAATGCGGTAAAGTTACATGTTGATTTCATGCTTTTGAACTGTCCATGTTAACTGATAAAAGCAAAGAGGACCGTTTAAGGCGTTGGACCTTAAAACGGTTTTTAGTGATTTTTGCAGACAAAGCTTGATTTGTGAGTTGATTTTAGCTTTAGTTTCACTTTGGTTATTAGTCAATTCATTCAAGGAAACTTCAAAGAAAAACGTCCGATTGATTTTTTTGATTATTTTATTCAATGATATTTTTGATTATTTTATTATTATTTTTTAAGATATTTTGATTATTTTATTATTATTTTGCCCTTTTTGGTTTAACCGTGGTTACAATGTGAACGATCG
Source organism: Glycine max (assembly GCF_000004515.6). Lineage (NCBI taxonomy): Eukaryota > Viridiplantae > Streptophyta > Magnoliopsida > Fabales > Fabaceae > Glycine > Glycine max. The sequence continues at coordinate 19,195,018 of NC_038246.2, read as the reverse complement.
GTTAGATTTTGCTTTAACAGTGATTAAACGAGATTACAACGCAAATGATCGGTTGAAATTCATTTTATCATTTATTAGGCGAGATAACGGCTTAAATAAACGGTTAAAGCACGTTAAAAGGGGGTACGGAAAATAAACAAATATAAAAATAAAAGCACGCAAAACAAGTGGAGACCACTAAGGGTGCATAGAATGAATTGAAATATCAGATTTCGAGAACTTACCGGTTGAAGACCGAAGAACGATGAAGAACGATATGAAGAACGGTGAAGAACCTTCACGAAATCGCTCACGAAAACGTCTCGGAAGTGTTACGGAAGCGCCTCGGCTTGGATTTTCTTCACGGAAACAATTTTCCTCACTAATTTTTAGAGAATCCAAAATACCAGAAGGGTTGAACGAAATTACTCTACCCTCTTTCCCCTATTTATAGGGAAAAAAAAGGAGGTGGTTGCCGCCCAGCTCACCTAGGCGAGCTAGGTTGCTTCCACCAAAAGACACTGCCTTCTGTTGGAACCCCCTGGAAGGCCCAAGTGGGCCTGGTTGCTATTTGTACACCCCTTTTTACTAAATACATCACCCTTTTGCCTTTTTTGCTGATTCCTTTTTCAAAACTTTACGAATTACGTAACGACACCTATTTTCTTTTCGGAATGTTGCGAAACTTTATGGATTACGCAATAATGCTCTGTTTGACTTCCGAAATGTTGCGGATCTTTACGGATTGTGCAACAATGCTTGTTTTGATTTTCGGCATGTTGTGGAACTTCATAGATTGCCTAACGATAGGTGTCAAGTACCTCAGGCGGTCAAGCGAAGGTTGCATGCCACCAAACAATGGTCCCCGGACGAAATTAGGGTATGATAGTTGCCCCTCTTTACTTATCTTTTATCGGAGATAAAAGCCAAGTAAAGATAAGACACTAATTTCATTCGAGCGCAACATTGTTCGGCCGATCAATATCCCCACCAGTGGAACCTGTCATTCAGAAAGAAAAGAAAAGGCATAAGAAGTGTCAACAAAACTTCAGTGTCTTGAAAGCAGTAAAGTTGGACAACCACGACACTTCCCCACGCCATCGAACTCGATCGCCCGTGCTCAGTAGAGAATAATCTCGTGCGTCGTTGGGCTTGAATGCCTCCAGACGACTAGAGTAAAAAAACCTACAAATTTTTTTGAAAATAATCAGAATCGAACGACCAACATCATCCTAATATCGTCGGATTCGTTCGCCTCGGTTGCCGAAAGGTGCGGATGACCACAAGGTATCTCTGCCTGCCACCTGACTCCACGGGTTAGGATGACAAAAGGCGCAGAAGACGAGGTTAGTCTTTGCGGGTTTGCCCCTGATTGACGAAAGGTGCGGGTAACTATATGGTACCCCCGCATGTCACCTGACTCCATGGGTCAAGATGACAGAAACCGTTTGTACGGATAACCACTTGGGTGTCTCCGCCTGCCACCTAACTTCACGAGTTAGGATGACAGAAAGCGTGGAAGATGATGTTAATCTCCGCGTGTCAACGGGTTCATTGGCCCTGATTAACAAAAGTTGCAGATCACCGTACTGTACCCCCGCATGTCATCGGGCTTGCTGCCTCGGGATAACAAAATATGCAGAAGACGATGTAAGTCTCTGCGCGTCAACGGGCTCGTTTGCCCCTGGTTGACGAAAGATGCGGATAACCATATGGTACCCCCGCGTGTCATCGGGCTTGCCGCCTCGGGATGACAAAAGGTGCGGATAACCATACAGTACCCCCGCATGTCATCGGGCTTGCCGCGTTGGGATGACAAAAGGTGCGGATAACCATACGGTACCCCCGTATGTCATCGGGCTCATTGCCTCCGAATGAAAAAAGGTGCGGATAACCATAAGGTACCCCTGCAAGTCATCGGGCTCGTCGCCTCGAGATGACAAAAGGTGCAGAAGACGATGTAAGTCTCTGCGCGTCAACGGGCTTCTTTGCCCCTGGTTGACGAAAGGTGCAGGAGACGATGTTAGTCTTTGCCTGTCAACGGGCTCATTATCCCCTGGTTGACAAAAGATGCAGATAACCATATGGTACCCCCGCATGTCATCGGGCTTTTCGCCTTAGGATGACGAAAGGTGCGGATAACCATACGGTACCACCGCATGTCATTGGGCTCATCGCCTCGGGATGACAAAAGGTGCGGATAACCATACGGTACCCCGCATGTCATTGGGCTTGTCGCCTCGGGATGAAAAAAGGTATGGATAACCATACGGTACCCCTGCATGTCATCGGGCTTGTCCCCTCGGGATGACAAAAGGTGCAGAAGACGACGTAAGTCTCTGCGCGTCAACGGGCTTGTTTTCCCCTAGTCGACAAAAGGTGTAGGAGACGACGTTAGTCTCTGCGCGTCAACAGGCTCATTCGCCCCTGGTTGACAAAAGATGTGGATAACCATACGGTACCCCCGCATGTCATCAGGCTTGCCACCTCAGGATGACGAAAGGTGCGGATAACCATATGGTACCCCCGCATGTCATCGGTCTTGCCACCTCGAGATGACGAAAGGTGCGGATAACCATATGGTACCCCCGCATGTCATCGGTCTTGCCGCCTCGGGATGACGAAAGGTGCGGATAACCATATGGTACCCCCGCATGTCATCGAGCTCGTAGCCTTGGGATGACAAAAGGTGTAGAAGACGACGTAAGTCTCTGCGCGTCAACGAGCTTGTTTGCCCCTTGGCGATGAAAGGTGCAGGAGACGATGCTAGTCTCTGCGCATCAACGGGCTCGTTCGCCCCTGGTTGAAAAAAGATGCAGATAACCATACGGTACCCCCGTATGTCATCGGGCTTGCTGCCTCAGGATAACAAAAGGTGCGGATAACCATACGATACCTCCGCATGTCATCAGGCTCGTCGCCTCAGGATGACAAAAGGTGCCGATAACCATACGGTACCCCTGCTTGTCATCGGGCTCGTTGCCTCGGGATGACAAAAGGTGCAGAAGATGACGTAAGTGTCTGCACGTCAACGTGCTTGTTTGCCCCTGGTTGACGAAAGGTGCAGGAGATGACGTTAGTCTCTGCGCGTCAACAAGCTCGTTCGCCCCTGGTTGACAAAAGATGTGAATAACCATATAGTACCCCCGCATGTCATCGGGCTTGCCACCTCAAGATGACGAAAGGTGCGGATAACCATATGGTACCCCTGCATGTCATCGGTCTTGCCACCTCGGGATGACGAAAGGTGCGGATAACCATACGGTACCCCCGCATGTCATCGAACTCGTTGCCTTGGGATGACAAAAGGTGCAGAAGATGACATAAGTCTCTACGTGCCAACGAGCTTGTTTGCCCTTGGGCGACGAAAGGTGCAGGAGACGATGTTAGTCTCTGCGCATCAACGGGCTCGTTCGCCCCTGGTTGAAAAAAGATGCGGATAACCATACGGTACCCCCGTATGTCATCGGGCTTGCTGCCTTAAGATAACAAAAGGTGCGGATAACCATATGATACCCCCGCATGTCATCGGGCTCATCGCCTCGGGATGACAAAAGGTGCGGATAACCATACGGTACCCCCAAATGTCATCGGGCTCATCGCCTCGGGATGACAAAAGGTGCAGAAGACAACGTAAGTCTCTGCGTTCTACCAGACTCTGAGTCTGACGGATAGCAAAAGAGTGTGGGCGGGTTACCGTATAGGGCATCTCCGCGTGCCAACGGACTCACGGGTCACGATAGCTAAAGGTGGGGCGGTCGACAAAAGCGAGGCTTTTGCTCCTGCGTATCCTCAATCGCGATGAGGAATTCAAACCAACGTAGTACTTTCTTTTGTGATGTGCGAGACTAAAATAGTCTCTACCGGGAGGTGCTGACATCTCCGGAAAGGGGTGCAGATGACCTCATTGGCCTCTGCTTGTCAATCGAACTTGGGGTCTCCGAATGACGATGTGCGGATAACCGTAAGGTGTCTCCGCATGCTACCGAACTCTTGAGTCATGATAGCAAAAGGTGGGGCTGTCGATAAAAGTAAGGCTTTTGCTCCTACGTATCCACAATTTGTGTTGAGGAACTCAGACCTACGTAGTTCTTTCTTTTGTGAGACTAAAATAGTCTCGGTGTTCTTTCAATAAAATGAGAACATGCTTTAGTAAAGAAACAAAACCTCCAACTGATTAGAGCAACATATAATTTCTGGTGAAAAATAATGTGTCTATTGGGGAAGGAGAGTATGCTGATAAAATTTTCTCATAACCACAAATGAGATTTTGGATGTTAGCGTTTCGTTTATAAACAACCATTTAGAGGAAACACTGGGTCCAACAAAATACAAGAAAATCACTCAAAGTGTATCAATCTCACACAGGTAAGCGTTTTATCCTAATTCTGAACCATAGATATGTCATGACTTGATTTTGCCAATCAGTTCCTATCAAATCAAAGATTACATGCGTGATCATGGATCAATAGGACTTTTCTTGGGAATGGTGTTTTTTTTGTGGGAATTTTGGCTTTGAATGTTTTTGGCCTTTTCATTTTCTGTTTTTGTTTAGTGTGAGGTGAACAAGTCACCGACGCACAGGATTTTGGTTGGCAATCAAAGGGAGAGGACCACTTTAGGTCGTGGTTTCCTTTCTTCTTTTTTTTTGTTTTCTTGGTGACAATTCTGTATTGTTCAGATATTGTCTGGTCCAAAGACCTTTCTGCATGTTTCTTTTGTTTTCTTCCGATCTTTGATTGGGGATTTTCTTTCTTCTCTTTTTTTTTTTTGCTTTCCCTCCCTCTTTTAATTGGGAATTTTCTTTCCTTTTTTGCTTTCTCCCTTTCTTTGATTGGGGATTTTCCTTCTTTTTGTGTTTTCTTCCGAGGGCAAGGATTGATATTCTCACCCTGGGTCAAGGTTTATGGTAAGTTGGGATTTTGGCTCAAGGCTTGTAGCATGGCTGGACATGATATATGTCAGGGTTTGGTTTGCTTCAAGGATAAAAGGGGATGTCCCACATTATTTCCATGACACAAATGCAACAATGATGATTTGGAAATTTTATGCAAAACTAATCATGTATGCACCTATGTGGACACTCAAGTGTCGAAAATTTTTTGGTCATGTGATGCTAGGGCTCATAATTCATTTTCTCTATTTTAGTCAACCCAGTGTTTCCAAAATATGTTCTACCTTTAACTAAACTGACTCGTAAGGGTCAAGCTTTTGTGTGGGATACCCAATGTGAGCATAGTTTCCAGACCCTTAAGGAAAGATTGACGACCGCTCCAGTGCTAGTTTTGCCTAACCCGAGAGAACCCTTTGAGGTGTATTGCGATGCATCAAAGATGGGTTTAGGCGGAGTGTTGATGCAAAATGGCCAAGTGGTGGCCTATGCTTCTAGACAACTTAAGACTCATGAGAGGAATTATCCCACCCATGATCTAGAGTTGGCTGCTGTAGTTTTTGCCCTTAAGATTTGGAGACATTATCTGTTTGGCTCTAAGTTCGAGGTGTTTAGTGATCATAAGAGCCTTAAATACTTGTTTAGTCAGAAGGAGCTGAACATGAGACAAAGGAGATGGTTAGAGTTTCTTAAGGATTATGATTTTGAGCTTAGCTACCATCCCAGTAAAGCCAATGTAGTGGCTGATGCCTTGAGTAGGAAATCTCTACATATGTCTTCCTTGATGGTTAGAGAGATAGATCTCCTGGAACAATTTAGAGACCTTAGTCTTGTTGTTGATAACGTGATTGAGATGAGATGATATTTATGTTGTGAATAACATGGAAATATGATTTGTTGATTGATGTTGGAAATGCATTGGCATGTGCATGTTGTGTATGTTCGTGGGGGGCACTGTGCACTGACCTTTCAGGGTCTTTGGCACTAGCTTTTGGCCACGTTCATACGTTGGATGTTGTGTATGATCGTGGGTGGCACTGTGCACTGACCTTCCAGGGTCTTTGGCACTAGCTTTTGGCCACGATCATACGTCGTATGAATTGTATGTCATGGGGGGTAGAGTGCACTGACCTTGTCGGATGGCCCAGACGTGGGTAACTAGGATGGTTAGAGAATCTAAGCATTTCTGAGGGGATGCTTAGGCGCTTTATTTGGTCCATGGTCTTTGGAACTTACTTTTGGCCGTGATCATAACTCATACGACACAGGAAATAGAGTAACTGTGGCCAAGTGTACTTTGTACTAGGGGGCTGTCACCTGGTAGGGAACACCTTTGGGCTCCCAGGCTGATCACCTATGGGAGGGAGGCTATTACATGCACAACCGGGTGGTCTCGACAAACTCAGCACAGTTCCCTAAGTGAGAGTGTCGTGTAGACATACTTAGGCTATTTCCTGATATTTGGTTGTTGTTGGTACGTACCACATTGCATCTGAGTGTTGAGTCAGGTGCATGCATCATTCTGTGCAGTCTTGATTGGGTCCATGGATGGATGATGAGTAATTGTTGGATATGAATGATGAATATTTGTTGGATATGAGTGTTGAATAATGATTGTTGTGTATGCTTATCATGTTTGCCTATGTTCCTTGCTAATTGTGGTTATTTGGAATTGGTATTGGTTCTTTTATAATAAACTCACCCTTGCAATTTTGTATCGTGTGGTTGATACCTGTGATGATCACGAACCTTGTTCGTAGGAGCAAAACGACAGTGGCAGGGTGTAGGGAGTAAGATTCTGGTGAGGAGTCGCCGAGCCGACGTGATAACGCTGGCGTTATTTTGGGAGAGAGTTGTGTTTTGTAATCAACTCCTCCGTAGTTGGTTTTTAAGTTTTATTTTGTTGAGTTAAAGATGTAAAACTGGAATTTTAATTATATATATATGAACATATTTAATTTTCGTTATGTGTATGACATGTACCGAATTATTGTTTCTATGTAATTATGCATATTCACTTAAGTAATGGCGTGTTGTTGGATGAATTTATGTTGTGACAAAATCACTTCTACTTTCATAATCAAAAATTAAGGGAGTTCTTTTTATAAAAATTGAAATTATCGAATATTAGAGTGTGGATACCGTAGCGACGAGGCGGGTCGTTACAAAGCTCACCCCCCCCCCCCCCAAATACATGAAAATACAAAAAAAGTCTCTACTACAAAGAACACTAAAAAATGCCCTGAAATACAAGGCTAAAACCCTATACTACTAGGGTACCTTTAACATGTAGGGTAGGGTACCCTTAATTTATAGGGTACCCTACAAACTTAAAATGGCCAAAATACAAGGCCCAAAAGAATGAAAACCTATTCTAATATTTACAAAGAAAAATGGACCCAACCTTGGCCCATGAGAACCCTGGGGCCTTCTTCAGCAGCTCTAGCCCAATCCTCTTGGAGTCTTCTATCCAATACCCTTGGGGGTAGGATTGCATCAACAGTTTTCCTCTTTAATTTAGAATTTTCCTTAAAATACCAGTCTCGTGATATTATGGATTATTTTTCTATGAAGTTTGTGTTGTCTGAAGACCTAGGGAATGTGAATCTTAGGCATGAATTTATATGTATGTATGTGCAATGTGATTGCTTGTGATGTTGATGACGATGTTGAGATGAGATGATATTAAAGGCTATCGTCCCTTGTGACGAGCGCATAGGGGGCTAATACCTTCCCTATGCATAAACAACTCCCGAACCCTTATTTTCAAAATTCGCAGACTTCTTTTTGGTTTTTCTAACATTTTCCTCAAATAAACGTTGGTGGCGACTCCCACGCATTTTCTTTTTAGAAGACGCTCCATTGGATTTTTGCCTCGCCCTCCCGTTGAAGGGTAGGTTGTGACAACAGTGAAGCCTCATCTAGAGTTTTCCTCTTTTAGTGATGCATTGTCATTGATAGTCCTTATCGCCACAATGTATTACCTAAGAGGATGATATCTCTAGAAGCCAATAAAGTTACATGGAACCACCCTTGGGAGTTGTCACTAGAAGGGGACTTTTGGATCCTTTCCATTAGGTTCCTAAATTAGGGGGGCACATAGCAAACTCACTCTGGCTTGTTCCTTGATCGCATCATGCATCTCTTCATGGCATCATAATGGACATATCATTCCTTCATTTATCATTTTATCATATTCATGCATTGCATTTGCATGTCATTGCATTGTCATACATCTTCATTTAGCATGCTTTTGTTCTGCCAACTGCATACATTCTATTTTCATTGTTCGCATGTTATGTTCAATCATGCATGATCCTAACACATAGTTGCTCATACCTTGCATTTTCCTTAAAAACAAAAAAAAAGAACAAAAAGAAAGTCACAATGAAGCATGAAAGTTTACACCATATTCTTAGTTACATGTGTTGGGTACCATGATGATAGCTATAAATAGACCATGTCGGGATTATACACTCATTTCTCTTGAAAAAAATGATTGAAAATCACATGAACATGGTACCTAATGCATTGTTAACTAGGAAAAGGATGGTTCTTTGGGCGTCTCATGTCGATCTCATAATTACATTTGTCATGCATAGCATAAGTATGCCCTAGTCATTCATCTCTATGATAGGTTGTCGAAGTATTGACAATCAAAATTTCTATTCCTTGGATTATGGGGTCGAACCAAGCACATGCTTTTAAGAAAAGGTTTTCATCAAGTCAAGGTCAAGTATGGAAGTAACCAGCTTACAGAAGTTGGGGTAGAAGATGGATCAAGTTTACATAGCTTGTTTGGCTACTGCCAACACATGATTGAGCTAAATAATTTACAAAATTGAGGACAGTTGATGTCCATGTTTTATTTCTAGTTTCACTTTGACTCTGACAAGATGTGATGAACCATGTTGCTTTAATGAAAATCTGAATTGATTCGACCCTATGTTCTACTGAATGTCTTGTGTAAAACTCGCAATACTTCAACAATATATCATTCACATACATCCATGCTTATTTTTCTTTTCACATTTGGATGCATTTCTCATTGCATTCTTTCCTTGAAAGTAGAACCGTAATCATTGTAATCAAAAGGAAACAATGTGCTTTACGGCGCCTTTACCGAACTCGTGCCAGAGCTAGAGTAATGAGTGAAAAAGAGGAAGTGCAAGAGTAGATAAAAGGTTGACATGGAGGCCATGAAAGAGCAAGTGACCACAATGATGGAAGCCATGTTGAGTATGAGAAGGATAATGGAGGTCAATGCGGCTACAGCTGTTGCCGCAAGTACTGCCATAGAAGTGGACCTGACTCACTGTTAGTCGGTGAATACGACTAACTTTTGTGTATAAAACTTGTGTAAATTGTATCAAACTCCTCAAATTTATGGTTATTTTGTAGTGTTATAAGTTATTTTAGTTAAAGATAGGTAATAAATACTTAGTAATTATGTTTTGTGTTTAATAATCAATTTCTCTCAATTTCAGGTTAATTAGGCAAGTTTTGAAGTGTTGTTTTTCACCTTCTTGCTAAGTCAATCTGCTAGCTTAGCGAGCATCCGCTAAGCGCAACACTCATTGGCTAAGTGCGAGGAAGAATCTGGAAGAAGATGAGCTGTACAGGTTCGCTGAGCGCACTGGAAGAATTCCTTGTGCTTTTTTGGTGCCCAAAATAGGTATTATTAGGCACCAAATCCCTAAAATAAGTGATATGATGAATGTATTGAGTGTTGCAACCCTCTTTTGTAAATAAATCATGCACCCAACATCTTCATGATTCATGTACATAGGGACTTGTTAGGTAGATTTGTTCTTATTTTTGGTTTTAATACAAACTTAGGTGCTCATATGGGACACCTTAGGTTTGTCGTATTTTTTTGTAGGAATAATCAACATGAAAATACAGAAAAAGGTACGTTTTATTGCATTACTTTCCTTAATTTTTTAAATAGTGATCAAGGGGTCCCACGGACCCTAGGAGAATAAAGGTCATTCTTGATTGGCCCACTCCACCAAGTATAAGGGAAATCTGGGGCTGCCATGACTTAACAAACTTTTACAAAAGGTTTATCCCATATTTTTCTATACATGTAGCACCACTCATTGAGTTGGTGAGGAACCATGTTCCCTCATGGGAATATGTCCATGAAAGGGGTTTTCAGACCTTAGCCTACTCTAACATACCCAACACCACTAATACATATGCTTTTATTCTTTTTACAGGTATCGAGGGAAGGAGCCCAGAGTATGAAGAACCTCGGGATTTGAGGTCAAATCCTTTCCAAGGTGGAGGGGATGATGCAATCCTACCCCCCAAGGGTATTGGATAGAAGACTCCAAGAGGATTGGGCTAGAGCTGCTAAAGAAGACCCCGGGGTTCTCATGAACCTCAGGGTAGATTTCTGAGCCCATGGGCCAAAGTTGGATCCACTCTTCTTTGTAAATATTAGAATAGGTTTTTCCTTCTTTTGGGCCTTGTATTTTGGCCATTCTAGTAGTATAGGGTTTTAGTCTTGTATTTCAGGGCATTTTGAGTAGTCTTTGTAGTAGGGACTTTTTTGTATTTTCATGTATTTTGGCATGGGGGTGAGTTTAGCTATTATTGGGGTTGTGTGTAGTTAAGCTCTAACTTCTCATCTCAAGGAGGTGAGCTTAGCTATTAGAAAGGTGTATGTAGCTAAGCTCTAACTTCTTTAGGAATCTTCTCAAGGAAGCTTCTCAAGGAGGTGAGCTTAGTTATTAGAAGGGTGTGTGTAGCTAAGCTCTAGCTTCTCAGGGAAGTTTTCTCAAAGAAGCTTCTCAAGGAAGTTTTCTCGAGAAAGCTTCTCAAGGAAGCTACGTAGTCTATAAATAGAAGCATGTGTAACAATTGTTGTAACTTTGATGAATGAAAGTCTTATGAGACACACTTAAAAGTTCCACTTCTCTCCCTCTTTTATTCCTTCAATTTCGTGCTCCCCCCTTCTCTCTTTCTTTTCCTCCATTAAAGCATCCTCTTCAAGGTTCTTATCCAAGGCACATGCTTTGTGGTGAAGCTCCTTCTTCCATGGCTTATTCCCTAGTGGATGGTGCCTCCCCTCTCCTCTTCTCCTTTGCCTTCCGCTGCATCTCCATGGTGGAAAATCACCATTGAAGGACCTCATTGAAGCTCAAAGATCCAGCCTCCATAGAAGCTCCACAAGCAAGCTTCCATCACATCTCTTCAAAATAAGCTTGGCAATCGATTACCTAATCCTTGTAATCGATTATCCCCATGGGGATAGCCTTGTTTCAACAAAATCAAAGTCTTAGCAAGGTTATAGCATGTTGTAATTGATTACAAAAACTATATGATCGATTACACTATGTTAAACACTTATGTTCATAAAAACATAGTGATCTTAGCATTCACAATCACTTATGACACCAATCTAAGCATGATAAAAGTTAAAATAAACTATGAGCACACATGTGTAACACCCTGGCAATAAATTACAACTCATATTGGTAGAGGACACTTTGTGTTATATCATCTGTACATGTGTGTATTTAATGGCAGTGATTATATGTTTCTTTTTAATCATCATTTTCGTGATTATTATATATATATATATATATATATATATATATATATATATATATATATATATATATATATATATATATATATATATATATATATATATATATATATATATATATATATATATATATATATATATATATATATATTTTGGTATGTGATTAGTTCAGTGAAACTTGACAGAGAAATAGAAACTGTCCAAGCTAGATTTCCATTTGTGCAAGAATTGCACTGCATACTGAGTCACAATGTAATTTTTCTTTGTGTGAGGTTTACTTTGAGTACATGTATCCATAGGGAGATTATCACAATAATCTAGGAAGTTAACACATTAGTCTAGATGTTTAAGATATGATTTACCAGTTTTGGCAAAAAGTAGTTTTTACCATTTTTGCCTATGTCTACTTAGCCATTTTGGTTAAAGTTTCAAAAGGCGGAATGCATATAAATGTCATGACTTGGCACGTTCGGCATGGCTGGCCATTAGTCATTCATGTTATCAATTAATCTTGTCAACTTAAGTCTAACCAAGTGTAATTTGGACAAAGCCTTAAACCTCACCAAATTGGAGCTCTTTCTTCTCTATTTTGCACAAGTTCAGCCAAGGGAGAGAGAAATCCATTTCTTTCTTCTTCTTGTTAGACACTCGACGATCCATCACTAGAAGACCTATACATCTCTTAAGGATTTGATGAAAACAAAGATATAAATTTGTGTTAACCAATTTGTTGCATGTAAGTCAACAAATTTGATAACTGGAAGCAACACTAGGTGAGACTTATTAATGTAGCTCCATGTAGAGCTTGTAGGCCTTGGATCTTCTTCATTAATGCATTCCTTTTCTTCTTGAAGATCAATGGTAGCGGAATGGAGAAGGAGGAAAGGTTATTGGAGACACCACTTCAAGGATAAGATGAGTTAAAAACAAACTCACCATCATAGGAACCCATGGATAAGAGCTTGAAGGTAGGAAAAAGATGAGTGAAGGGAGAGGGAGAGGGAGAGGGAGAATGAGGTCTGAACTTTGAAGTCTAATTTCTCAAATGATCAAAGTTGCAAAATGCTCACACAAGGCCTCTATTTATAGCTTAAGTGTCACACAAAAATTGGAGGAAAAATTGAATTTCTATTCAAATTTCACTTGAATTTGAATTTGAATTTTTGGAGCCAAAATTTCACTAATTATGATTAGTGAATTTCAGCTATGGTTCATCCCACTAATCCAAGATCAAATCCAAGATTCTCCATTAAGTGTGCTTAAGTGTCTTGCGGCATGTAAAGCATGAAGGACATGCACAAAGTGTGACTATATGATGTGGCAATGGGGTGTAACAAGCAAATGCTCACCTCCCCCTTAGGCTGGTCCGAAATTTAATTGGATTGGACTTCTCCCAATTCAATTAAATTTCTCTCCCAACACACACATCAAACACTACACTTAATGCATTTGAAATTACAAAACTACCCCTAATACAAAAACTAGTCTAGGTGCCCTAAAATACAAGGGCTGAAAAATCCTATATTACTAGGGTACCCTCCCTACACTATGGAGCCCCAAATACAAGGCTCAAAAATAATGTAACCCTAATCAACTATGTACAAAGATAAGTGGGCTCATGTTTCGGGAGTAATCTGCGATGCTAATCAGCTGGTGTACTGAGTTGCACAAGTAATATAAAACGGTAAGAACCGAGTATCAAATCACAGGGAACTTGTTTCATTTAGAAAATATATGTTCAATGAGGAAACATTTGTATAAAGAAAGTAAATGTTGAATAGGGTTTTTGTCTAAAAGTCTAATTAACTATAGATTAAAATATCTAAAAGTTGAGAAGTAAAACAGTCAAGTAACAAGTGTTGGGTCATTCTACTGAACTTACTTTGATGTTGCTAAATGTTTTTCTCTATTTAATGCTATTTTAGTGTTCTTATGCTAAAAAACTACCCAAACCAAGATCTCTCGAGTGAATGGGCCTAACTCTATTTAAACCTCGTTCTAAAAGAGTTGCATTATGATCACAACATAATAAGGACTAGATTGCTGCACTCCATCCCCAGACATACAGTTTTCTAGCTTGCTCTATCAAGTTCTAAGGTTTTAAAGCACTTCCTAGTACTAAAAATCCTAACTATGCATACAAATGGGTGATCAAGCCACAAGCATACAGAAATAAGCATAGATAGAAGCAATGAATACATAAAAACAACTTTAAATAGATAGTAAGAGAATATTACATCAAAGGTTCAGCAGAACTCCCCAACAAGAGATTTAGCCTTCCATTACAAGTTAGCAACTTTCAGCACAAAGGATAGATTTTGAGGAAAGACTAAGGCTACAAATGGTTGAGGATGTCTCCTCCAACCTCTAGAACCCTAAAATCACTCCTCTAACTTAAACGCTCTTGGAGGCTGAGGCTCTGTCATTTTAGCTTCTTCTCTTGCTCTGTTTTTTGACTCCTCTCTTTGTTTTATTCACACTTCAGTGTTTTAAAGGCTCCATGATGTTTCAGATTCTGAAGGCTCACTTAGCGAGCTTGGCTCGCTAAGCGCAAGTTAGTGAATTCTGGCATAGCAGGCTGGGCATGCTGAGCGTGAGAAGGGACAAACGACTCACTGTGTGAGCTTGCGCCACGCTGGGCACGGGCATTTGTGACTGATCCTCTTCTAGGGTTTCCCAACGCGCTAAGTGAGCTGAGTGCCTCGCTTAGTGGATGTCACTCGCTAAGCGCATATGCCTCACTTAGCGAGACACCAGCTGCAAGACCTTCTCTTCTTTTGGCCTGAAACTGAAGTGATATCAACATTAATTCACAAAATCGGAGTATCTACTAAGTAAAATCAAAATAAGCATAAAAATATGCACAATTCCTATAGAAAAACTAGAAATTGGAGGAAAGATGCTAATTTAATGAAATTATTCAATACAAAAGTTAGTCGTAAATAACGACTAACAAACTCCCCCAAATTTAGAGTTTTTCTTGTCCTCAAGCAAAGAAATAACAGTTTACTTGTCCTCAAGTGATAGAAATCACAGTGGTTAATCAAAAGATGTGTTTCTTCCAAAGCATTCAATCACATGACATAAGTGGCACACAATGCTTCAACCAACAGCTTTTTACAAAGATATGTAGAATTTCAAAGATATGAACATGATCATTAAGCAGCACAAGTGAAATAAGCTAGCAAGCAAGGCAGATATCAAGGAAGGTGCATCAAGCCAAATCCTCACGGTCACTGTTTCTCTCATAAGCACAAGTGTTTAAGGCAATTCTCCAATTCAACAACCAACACAAGTCTCAACTTTTGCATTTCATCTCATGACATACAATCACAAACACAAATTGAATCTGAAGGACTTTCTTGGCTTGTAATGAGGATGGGCTGCAAATAATTCATGGTTTTTCTAGGATGCAAAATCTTAGGTTCTAGGAGAGCATTCATCCTTAGATCAACTCTTTTCCTTTCATTTCCAGCTTCTATTGAAATGCCACATACATTTAACTTAGCTTATGTAACATCACACACATACTTTTATTCTTTAAATTTCTCTTCTATTTTTTTTAGCAGTTTTTACTTACTGCTTCTTGACACAATTTATGTGTGGTTGTCATTTGTCTTACCACAATTATCATCACCCAACACCTTCCCCCAAATTTGGGACAAATTTGATTTGAACCATGATGCTCTCCTACAACCAAAGGAAAGGTAGATGGAAATTATAATTCAACAGGCTCAGGGTTCAATTCAATCAACCATAAATAAGCTCAACATGGGTGCAAGGGATTCATCGTTCATGAACAAGGTAAGCTATTTGGCTAAGTGGCTAATTCAATCAATCACGACCTTCATTATTTCCAAAATCATGCATTCATTCAGTATTAAGAGATTCATGCAAAAATCAGTACTCAATGCTAGTCGTTCTCTCACAATTAAGGTTCACACAACTCACCGGGTTATGGCTAATGATTGCCTTCACAATTTATTTGTCAAACAAACTAACAACTTCACTCACATCCTTAATTCATGTTCTTTCTCTTCTAATTATCGCATATTTATTCAAAGCACGTGATCTAACATCGTAATTCACTCAAATCATGCAATTGATCAATTTCAAAATCAATCACAAACACCAGAAATTTAAAACCAAACCAAACCACTGCATATATATAAATGTAAATTGTTCAAAGAGATGTAAAATTTTCTAAAGATGTAAATAATCTAAGACTAAAACTGAAATTAAAAAAAATGTATCTAAAAACTGAAATATAAATAAATTCATCTCATCAATCTTGTGCCACTGTAGGCTCATCATGAGGTGAGAGGAGCATCCTAGGCTGGCTGAGATGTCTCTGGTGCTGGAGTAGGTCAGGGATCCCAAGTACTCTATGCCGCTGCCATGTCAGCTGCATAATCTGTGTCTGCAGTGCCATCCTCATCCTCGGTGATCTCTACAAGTGGTGTGGCAGTAGGTGTAGTCTCTGGAGTGGACTCGGGTGTCACCTCCGGCTCTGGCTGTGGCTCCTAGGCTTTAGGAGCCTCACCTCCCCCCAAAGTAGAAGGCTGGACTCCTGGCCAGGCCACTTGGGCAATAAATGCCTTCATGCTCATTCTGGGTTGATGTTGAGCCAGATCATGGATACTCTGCATCACCAGGCATAAGCCATGGTGGAGGCTCTACAGCATTGGCACTAGAATCTCTGCGCTTTGAGTGGAGGTGCCGGAGGGTATTGGAGTGGCAGTAGTGGGAGCTGGAGCTGCTAGAGTTGGTGCTGGAGGGGCGAAAGAAGAGGGAGCTTAAGTGGAAGCGTTTGATGGTCCCCGGGCCCTAGCTTTATGGGTCCCCAGAAAGGTGATCATGGGATCATCTAGGTTCCAGCAATTCTTCTTGATGTACACCAAATTAATGGCAAGGCTTAGGGACTCGAAGGTAAGGGAGTCGGATACTACTCCTCTGGCTACGCCAAGGCTGTAATAAGTGCATGAAAGTCGAGCCGAGAGGAGTTGGATTGGGCCATCTGTGAGATTTGGCCTGAAATGAGCGAGCCCAAGTCCATATCCATCTTCATGACCAGTCCGTAGACTAACCTCACCCTGTCCATATTAAGATCGGACGTGTGAGAGGTGGGGGTGAGGTTGGAGTATGATAAAACACTCCAGGTCTGGGCTAGGGTGGTCATGTCCTTCCTAAGAAGCTTCCAAGGCGCGCTCTTAGCATTAAGCACAAATCCTCACCCTGGAATGCAAAGTCTAGAAGCCAGCTCTTAGGGATCTAGATGTGAATGACAGAATTTGGAGTAAGTGATGTAGTGCTCCCCAGGCTCCAAGTTTATCGGGGTCTTCAGGAAGGTGTTGAGGGTCTCAGCATCAAACTTTATAAGCTTGTAGCGGGGACTTATCCTCTAGATCATATAATTTAGCATAGAATTCCTTGACCAGGGCCACATCATTGTGACCATCAGGCTGCCTGGTCAAGGCCTTATGCCAGTTCCTCTGCTTGAGCTCCCTGCGAAACTCATCATACTTTATGGCGTATAAAATGACGTTCCTCTCCAGAAGGATGTCCCGAGAGTAAATGTTCTGTGCATATCTCTCCTAGGCGCCCTCAGATATGAATCTAATGGTATCATAGGGCTCTCGAGGTCTATAGGCAGTAGCTTTCCTCTTCCTAGAGGCCATCTGCATCAAAAGAATCACAGGAATTGAAATTAGACAGGTTTTATTCAAAACTGAAAGCAAAAAAATAAAATAGAAACACAGATTGGGTGCTTAGCGAGGCAAACTCGCTTAGCGCACCTTCAGAAAATAACAGAATACGCTTAGCACGCAGGGCATAATTAGCGCGACAACATAAAAACAAAGACTCTGGCTAAGCGAGACACACTCGCTTAGCTGACACATCAAAATGCCTAAGCGAGCATGGCTCGCTAAACCTTATTCTCTGACAAAGAGCTAATTGTGCTTAGCGTGACACACTACACAGGCTTAGCGCCAGTAGGTGCTTAGCCTAACTTGACTAATGGAACATAATTGGCTTAGTGAGTAAGCTCGCTAAGCCTTATTCCTAAACAGAGAAGAAATTGCGCTTAGCGAGTGGGACTCGCTTAGCGCATGAACAAAATTCAAGAAAACTAAATTGCCTTGGGCTTAGCGAGACTGATTTGCTTAGCCCAGGCTTATTCAAGCTAAAGAAGCATGGTGGCTTAGCAAGACTGTCTCGCTTAGCCGCCAACAGAATACCAAAAGACTCAAACACTCTGACCTAACTAAACTAACTCGCTAAGCTCGGCATGCTGGCTTAGCGAGTTCATACGACTCAAAAATAAAACCTAGAAAAATTTAAACACTCGCTAAGCCCAAGTGCAGTGGCTTAGCGAGTTCATATAGGAAAGCATAAATTTAAACAGAAATGATGAACACACTCAGCGAGACAGGGCCGGCTAAGTGAGTTCATCAGAAAACCCAGAAATTCATCCAAAATTGATGTGCTCGCTTAGCGAGTACATCGAAATTTCCATAATATAATGGGGCTTCGAAGCCCCTAACTGCAGGCCACTATTAGGCCTTAGAAACCTAAGTAAAACGCATCAAATCAACCTACATTATACGCGGAATAAAAGCCCTAACATCATACATTCAAACAACTAACTAATCCATAACAACATCAACACAAATTCAACAGTCATAGAAGAGATAAAATGTCTTCTACCCTAAGGTTCAAAAACGAAATTAACAAGAAGGAAATGAGTACTTACTTCGATTGTTGAGTGTAGTGAAGTAAGATGAAGGCAAAAGAAGCAGAGAATGCAAGATCTAAGCATAGTGCAGATGATAGGCGCCAAAGAGAGAGAAGAAGATTATAATTGTGCACAAAGAGTAATTGCCTAAGGCAATTATGCCTTATTTATGGCAGTTTCGAGTGCCTCGCTTAGCGTGAATGACTCGCTAAGCGAGCACTCAGTGACATTTGAGTTTTCAGATTTTAAATTCATACGTTTAGCGAGGCAGGCTTGCTTAGCCTAATTCAAAAATTAGAAAACCCGAGAAGGATTTGGGCTTAGCACGAAGATACACGCTTAGTGAGGTCTGCAGCTCTGATTGGTCTGCAACTTTCGCTAAGCGAGACGTGGCCGGCTTAGCGAATTAAATGCCTCAAGATGCAGTAGTGGGGTTGTGCTTAGAGAGATGGACTCGCTTAGCACAATTCCATATCCAAGAGGGAATTGGGCTTAGCGGGTATGACCCGCTTAGCCCAATTGGCATGAAGGTCCAGGCAGAAAAAGAATTGCGCTTAGCACACAGATGCACTAAGCGAGACTATGATGCGCGCTTAGCGAGATGACTCGCTTAGCCCAATTCCAATAAATGCAATTCCATAGAGGTTTTTGGGCTCAGGGCGGTGGTCTCGCTTAGTGAGGCCCCTTCAGCCAATGGTTTGGGGTTGGTGCGCTTAGCGCGAGTGATGACTCGCTCAGTGCATGAAGGATGATTCGCTTAGCACACAGGGCGCGCTGAGTGAGTGGATGACTGAAAAATTTTCTAAGTTATTCCTCATCCACAACTTTAGAGAAGCTTTAACAACCCCTTGATCATAAAAAACAGGTTGATGACCTACTCTAACAATCACAAACAAGTTGAAACCTGACTATATGCAATGATTAATAAAATAAGGAAAAAGAGAGTTGGGTTGCCTCCCAGTAAGTGCTTCTTTAATGTCACTAGCTTGATGCATATTACCTCAAGGGTCTGGAGCAAGCTTGGCTCTGGCCATCAGAACCATCTCATTCTCTACTTCATCCATCTTGGAATAAACATTCCTGTCAAGTGAGTGTTTTTTTGCATCAAACAAATCAAATGTGATCTTCTGATCATCTATTCCTATTTCCAGATTACCTTTCCCTATATCCACCACACAATTGGCGGTTAGCATGAAGGGACAACCTAAAATCAGAGGGATTTCAGCATCCTCTTCAATGTCCATGATCACAAAGTCCACAGTGAAAGTGAATTGTCGCACCTTGACCAAAACATCTTCAACCATGCCATAAGGCCTTGAAATGTAACGATTTGCCAGCTGCAATGTCATTCTTGTTGCCATAATTTCCAGCTCTCCAATTCTTCTGCACATGGAGAGCGGCATCAAATTAATACTAGCTCCCAAATCAATGAGAGCTTTTCCAACTGACACTGCACCAATAGAGCAAGGGATTGTGACACTCCCTGGATCCTTGTATTTAGGTGGAAGGATTCTTTGAATCACAACATTGCAATTCCTTCCACCACAATATTATCGTTGTGGATATATTTGCCCTTCTTGGTCAGCATATCTTTCAGAAACTTAGAGTAGAGTGGCATTTGTTGCAAGGCTTCTCCAAAAGGGATAGTTATCTTCAATTTCTTGAAGATATCAAGAAAACGAGAAAAGTGTCGTTCCTTGTCTTTCTTGGATGGCACCAAAGGATATGGTACTTCCTTCCCTGAGCATGGGACAACCTCCTTCTTCTTTTCTCTAGCCAACTCACTCTTGGTCTTCTTTTCCTCCTCTTTTTCTTTCTTTTCTTCATTTTTGTCTTCTTTTTCTTCTTCATTTATTTTCTTTTCTCTCAACTGATCTTCTTCTTTTTCTTTTTCTTCTTAAGCTCCTGACTCTTGCTCATCACCATTCCTCCTTTCATCTTCCACTATGATTGCCTTCTTGCCTCGGGTCATGACAACTTTACATTCTTCCTTGAGATTTTTCTCGGTATTAGCTCCAAAATTTCCAGAAGAATTCTCAATTATTTGCTTGGCTAGCTGTCCCACTTGAATCTCTAAGTTCTTTATGGCAGACTTTGTGCTCTTGTGATTAGACATAGTAACCTGCATGAACTAAGCCAAAGTCTCCTCCAGCTTGGTTGTTCTCTCATAAAGGTTAGGCCCTTGATTTTGAGGCCTGTTGGATGATCCTCCTTGGTCTTTATTGAACTGGTTTCTAGGATGAGACCTCCATTGCCCTTGATTCTGATTAGAGCTGGAACCTTGCTAAAAAAAAATTCAAATCCACCTACATTAAATCCTGGTCTGTGCTGATTCACCATATAATTCACTTTTTGTGCAGCTTCATCAAGAGGTATACAACAACCAGATTCATGAGCTCCTCCACATATTCTACAACCTCCAACCTGCAAAACTTCTGAATGTGAAGGTTGAGTCACTTGTAATTGAGGTGGCAACTTACTAAGTGTTTCTGTCAATGTCTTAAGCTACTTAGCTAGCAACTTGTTCTGTGCCATAGTGCATCTTGTGAGGAAAGCTCTAATAGGCTTCTCTTTGTAGGAATATGAGTCTGATCATGTAAAATAGCATGATCACTAGCAGCCATATTCTCAATAAGCCCCATAGCTTTTTCAGGGGTCTTCAATTTAATCTTTCCTCTAGCAAAAGCATCCAATAACTGCTTGGACTGTGGTCTCAAACCATCTATAAAAATATTTAGCTGAATTGGCTCAGAGAATCCATGAGTTGGTGTTTTTCACAGCAAGCTACGGAATCTCTCAAGTGCTTCACTCAAAGATTCATTTGGAAATTGATGGAATGAGGAGATAGCTGCCTTGCCTTCAGCTACCTTAGACACAAGAAAATATTTCTTCAAAAATTTCTCTACAACCTCCTCCCAAGTCTTCAAGCTATTTCCCTAAAACAAATACAGCCACCTCTTGGCTTCTCCAGCCAAGGAAAATGAAAACAAACTGAGCCTCATTGCATCTTCTGGCACACTGGCAATCTTTACTGTGTTGCAAATCTCAATATAAGTAGCCAAGTGTGTGTAAGGGTCTTCATTTGGCAATCCATGAAACAAATTTCCTTGAATCAGCTGAATCAAGGAATGAGGATAAGTGATGTTGTGAGCTTGAACTTCTGGCCGCGCAATGATTGTGAAGAATTGTGGCACGGTTGAGCTAGAATAATCTTCAAGAGTAACCCTCCGTGGTTGATCTTCAGCCATAATTGGAACTTAAGATGCACCTACTTCAGATTCTCTTAACTCTAGAAAGACTGAAGATGATTCAGATGACTAAGCTTCCTCCAAACTTGGTTGTGTTGTCCTTTCCTGCAAAAATTTTCTCCTTCTCTCTGCATTGTTTCTCCTGCAAGTAGCTTCTATCTCCAAATTTAATGGAGCTAAATCACCTGTAGAAGAGTTACCTCGCATACAAGAAACACTAAATAGAGCAGCAGTTTACCAAATCAAGAGAAAATAAATTCTATCTAACTATTCACAAAATCAATCAAAGAATAAAGAATAAATGTCTACTGTCGCAACCTACCCTTTGGCGGGAGGACGACGCGAGGCTCACTGGTGCGTCTTCCAAGGGAGGAAAATGCGCGGAGTCGCCACCAACATTTATTCGAGGAAAATGCTAGAAGAACCAAAAAGCGGGTCTACGAACTTTAAGAGTAAAAGGTTCAGGAGTTGTTTTTACGCACGGGGAAGGTATTAGCACCCCACGCGTCCGTCACAAGGGACGACAACCTTAAATCAAATATGCAAAATCATGACTTTTATTTTATTTTACTTTCCCTTTTTTTCATTTTTTATCTTTTGGGATCGACAAAAGCGAGGCTTTTTCTCCTACGTATCCTCAATTGTGATGAGGAACTCAGACCTACGTAGTTCTTTAGAAAGCAAGAAAGTGGTTGGGGTGTTGATTTTAGACTTTTAAACGGTTTGTTTTCATCGATAAAAGTAAAAAGGGACAGTTAAGGCGTTGGACCTTGAAACGATTTCAAATGACCTTTTTGCGGGCAAATGCTTGATTTGTGAGTTGATTTTAATCTTAGTTTCACTTGGTTATATCTCAACTCATTAAAGAGGACTTTCAAAGTAAAATGTCCGATTGACCTTTATTTTATTATTTTTTTATTTAATCGAGGTTATGACATGAACGATCGGTCAAATTTTATTTTAAAGGCGATTAAACGAGATTACAACACAAACAATCGGTTGAAATTCATTTAAACATTAATTAAGTGAGGTTATGGCTTAAACGATCGGTCGAAACTCGTTTAAAATGAAGAAAAAGAATACCGAAAGTAGAAGAATGAAGATGAAAACATACAAAGCAAAAATGGACCCCTAAGGGTGCATAGAATGAATTCAAAGCTTCAAAATCAAAAACTAACCAGTTGAAGATTGACGAACGATGAAGAACGAACGAAGAACGGCAAAGAACGTCCACGGATTTGATCACGGAAACGTCACAGAAGCGCCTCGGCTTGGATTTTTTCCTTCTCTCTTCTTCTCCTCACTAATTTTAAGTGATTTTTGAGTTCCCAAATATGCTGAACCCTTTCCTCAGCCCCCATCCATCTCATTTTATAGAAAAAAGGGGGAGGTGGCTGCCACCCAACTCACCCGGGCGAGTTGGGTTGCTTCCACCTGAAGTAACCCCCTTCCAGCACATTTTAGATGGGCCCAGATGCTAGGTTCCCCCCCCCCCCCAGTTTGATTAGTGCACCCCCATTTTTGTGTTTTTGGCTGATTTCTTTTTGAAACATTGTGAAACATTACAGATTACGTGGCGACGAGTGTTAAGCATCTTAAATTGGTCAACCAAAGTCCATACGTTGACGACCAATTGTCCCCGGACAAAATTAGGGTATGACAGTTGCCCCTCTTTACTTATCTTTTATTGGAGATAAAAGGGAAGTAAAGATAAGACACTAATTTCATTCGAGCTGAAACTTCACCCGACCGACCAATAGCTCAATCAGCGAAACCTATCAAAAGAAAGAGCATAAGAGACATCAAGTGCACCAGCAAAAGCCTTGGTGCCTTGAAAGTGACAAAAATGGATAACCGTGACGGTCTCCACATGGTATCAGGCTCGCTTGTCTCAAGATAGCAGGGGAAACTTCGGTAGTCTTGATCAATGGACATTGAGTTTTTCAACGAGGGAAGCAAACAACTATGTTTGTCTCTACATGTTATCGGACTCGCTTGTCTCTGGATAGCAAGGGGAATTGCAACCATTTCAAAAAAAATATTAGAAATGGACGACCATCATCATCCCCGCATACCATCAGACTTGTTTGTCTCTAGATGGGAAAAGGGACTTTGATAGCCTCAGAACAACGAAAGTGAGTGACCATTACGGCCCCCGCATGCTATCGGACTCGTCTGTCTCTTGATAGCGAAGGGTAGACTATAGCCGTCTAGGTCGAACGAAATTGAGTCCTCGACCAAAGGGGGCAGACAAAATGGAGACTAAAGTAGTCTCGGTCGATAGACATCGAGTCTTCGACAAAGGGTGCAGACGACCAAATTGGTCTCTATGTGTCATCGGACTTGTCGTCTCTGGATGACAAAAGGGTGAGACTAAAGTAGTCTCGATCAACGGGCTTTCTTACCTCTGGTTGACAAAGGTGGTAGATGACCATGACTGGTTTCCGTGTGCCATCGGACTTATCGTCTCTGGATGACGAAGGTGAGACTAAAGTAGTCTCGGTCAACAGGCTCGCTTGCCTTTGCATGCTATCGGACTCGATTGTCTCTGGATAGCAAAGGTGGCATATGACTATAGTTTGCCTCCATGTATCATCGGCCTTGCTATCTCTGGATGACGAGATGAGACTAACGTAGTCTCTGTCAATAAACGTTGAATCTTCGATGAAAGGGTGCAGATGAACATATTGGTCTTTGCGTGTCAATGGGCTTGCTTGCCTCTGGTTAACAAAGGGGAGACTAAAATAGTCTCGGTATTCTTCCACTAAAATGAGAACATGCTTTAGCAAAGAAACAAACTTTCAACCAGTCAGAGTCACATACATTTTGAAGAAAAACAATGTGTCCACTAGGGAAGGAAAGCATGCTAATAGATTTTTCTCATAACCATAAATGAGATTTGGGATATTAGCATTTTGTTTCTAAACGAGCATTTAGAAAAAACACTGGGTCCAACTGAAATAGAAGAAAATCACACAAAGTGTATAAATCTCACATGGGCAAGTGTTTCATCCTAATTTCGAACCATAGATATGTCATGACTTGACTTTGCAAATCATTTCCTATCAAATCAAAGATAACATGCGTAATCATGGATCAATAGGACATTTTGGGAGTGGTGTTTGGTGCGAAATTTGGCTTTTGGGAGTTTCGGCCTTTTTCTTTTCTATTTGTGTTTAGCGTGGGGCAAAAGAGTCATCATCGCAAAGGATTTTGGTTGGTAATCAAAAGGGGACCGCTTCATGTGTTGCCGACCTTGGTTTCCTTTCTTTCCTTTTCTTGTTTGTGACAATCCTGCATGTTATTCAGATATTGTCTGGTCCAAAGACTTTTCTGTACATTTCTTTTGTTTTCTTTCAATCTTGGATTGGGAATTTCTTTCCCTTTTCTTTCTTCCAATCTTTGACAGGGAACTTTCTTTTTCTTTTGCTTTCTTTCGACCTTTGGTTGGGAACTTTCTTTTTTCTCTTTTGCTTTCTTCCGACCTTTGGCCGAGAACTTTCTATTTTTCTCTTTTCCTTTTGAAGCACATTTGTAGCTTAACAGTGAATGGATCTTCTTTCTTAGGAGATACTTTTGTTCCTTCATTCGTGGGTAAAAAGGAAAAAATTCCCATCCTAGGTCAAGGTTTATGGCCGATGAGTTGAGGTTTTGGCTCAAAAGGCTTGCAGAAGGTTGGGCATGATGTATGTCAGGGATATATGTTCGACAAGCGGTTCAGGGATAAAGGAATGCCCCACAATATTTCCATGATACGCATGCAACAATGATGATTTAGAAATTTATGCAAAACTGATCATGCATGCACCCATGTGGACACTCAAACATCAAGTTCATGGTCATGTGACACTAAGGCTTAGGATTCATTTTTTCCATTTAAATCGACCCAGTGTTACCAAAAGATGGTCCTTTATCAATTTATGCACACATCCGAATCCATGTAGGCATTCGGGAAAACTTCCACAGCATTCACCCTTCAGGTGTACACACACATTTTCTTTCAAAAATCCGTTTGTGTTCCGACTAGTGAAATTTTAAAAGAACAACTGACAGTTCATCTCTTTTCAAAGCGTGTCGGTCTTTTAGCCAATTAATTAACTATTTTTGTCATTTATTTTTTTCAATTTCTATCTATTTCTTTTAGTCAATTGCTTCAAGAAAAAGATTAAAAAGGTTTGCAAATCGGGCACAGGATATCCGAACTCACACTTTATTGAAAACAAGGCGTGCGACTGAAAGTACACAAGACATACATTTTTTGGCGTTTCAGACCAATCATCGCAAAGTAAGTACGACCATATGCTAGAAGCGGTAAATTTACTCACAACGAGCAACAGATAACTGAAAGCGATAATGGCATACTCAATTTAATCATAACAGACATAACAACTAATGGAAATAATGTCAAACCACAATGGGAGTAACAAAATGACCAACAACAATAACGTTAAACAACCAAAACAATAATGTCAAACCACGCGGAAATAACAAAAACAATAATTTCAAACCATGCAGAAATAACAAAATAAACAAAAGTCATTATGACGAAAGAAAGATGAATCACAAGTTTGGCGATCCCGATCATACGTCTCCGCCTCCTCCAAGGAAGAAGTCCATCACGTCAGCCATGTCATCATCTTCCTTAGCTCCGTATCCATCTCCAGAGGTGCCTGTGGGCCCTGCCCCTATCTGAGCATCAGACCAATCTCCAGCCATGGCGCCGAACTGCTCAGGGGTAGGCCACGCATAAGTATCGGGATCCTGGCTCTGCCAATAAAAGCTCTCGTTCAGCTATAACTGACCCCTATGATTGGCCACCTACTGGTCAGCCACGTGTCATATATAGCGCTCCAACCTTCGTAAGTGAACTGAGGTGGACTCCAGGGGAGACGGTGGTGCATCAGCTGCCTGTGGCTGGGTGTCTCCAAGTTGCTGTGGTGCCTCGCCCTGAGCCTTCCTGGAGGTGTAGTACTTCTCGATGAAGGCTCTAGTGATAGGGGGTTGGATGACCTTGTTGGGGGCGATAGGCACTCCATAAAACTGGCATAGACCTGTGATCAGAGTGGGGAAACCCAGGGCCCTATTGGACTTCTCCAGGTCCACAGGGTGTCTTCTAGGTGTCATTCCTACAAACTAATAGATGGCGTCAACTGAGCCACATGAATACTCATCTGTGTTAGGATGGCATACACCAGCTCACACTTCGGCACAGGAAGATCAAAGTTGTGGTCACTGGGTAGGATGTTGCTGAGCAGCAATGTCATCCAAATCTGGGTCAAGGTGGTCATGCTGGTCCGCATGATCCTCACCCGTCTCCCTACAGCAGTCCGAGCGAAATCCTGCCCCGATATGCATAAAAGCTGAGCAATGGCCTCCTCGTCAAAACCAGAGGCCTGACTCCTCCTCTGGTTGTATTCACGCTATTGACCCTCTCCCAAAATCAGCGGGTGGCCTAAAAACTGGTTGAGGGCGTTTGCATCAAAGGGGATTCACTTGCCCCTCACCCAGGAGCACATATCCCGAGCTCCCTCCTCTGTAGGCCAGGCATTGGCATAAAATTCCATGACTATCTCTGGGTAGAATTTAGCCATGGGGGTCACAAGTGGTGCCCAACGCCTGCGAGCTACCTCCTCCTGGAAGTCAAGGAACTCATCATCCCTCAGCTAGACCTGCCTCTCTCTGAGGAATGACCATCCCTTGATGGTCTCGAAGCATTGCTGATGTTTGGCACTCCGGAATCGGTGTCTGTCAAAATCTGTGTCAGCTGGCTGGGCGACGCTGGAGCCTTCTCCGACGGTGTCCTTCCTGGACCTCTTTGATGGAAGCTTTCTCGGGTCCATTTCCTGTAAAGACACATTTGTAAAGTCAGTTCACGGAGAAATGCCATTTTAAAGCAAGACCAAGCAAAAACGTCATACAACTCCACGCAACACACAAACATTAATGTAAATTTAGGGCAAGATCATACACACATACATTTATGAACATACATGCACGCAAGATATCTTGCTACCTAAGAATTGCACTCATGCACATTCAAAGTATCTTTGCTACCTAGATTACATACATGCATTTCAAGGCATATTTGCTACCTAAATCACATACATGCATTTTTTTTTTTTGCTAAATTTACATGCATGCATACTCAAGGTACTTTGGCTACCTAAAGACCACATACACGCATGCCCAAGATATTTTTTCTACCAAACAATTGCACACATGCATATTCAAAGTATTTTGGCTACCTAAAAATATATACATGCATATTCAAACATTTGCTACCTAAATTATATTTTATGCGTATTCAAGTATTTATGCTACCTAAATTACGTACAAATTAACAAGGTATTTTACATATAAATTAACAAGGTATTTTGTTACCTGCATTAACAAGGTATTTTTTTTTTTGCTACCTAAATTAACATTCAAATTAACAAGGCATTTTTGCTACCAACATTGACAAGGTATTTTTGCTACCTAAACATATAATTTTTGCAAGGTATTTTGGCTACCTAACATGCAACATATATACACTTTATGAGGCATTTTTGCTACCTACATTTATATACACACATTCAAGTATTTTTGCTACCTAAATTACATATGTACATATTCAAGTATCTTTGCTACCCAAATCAATAAATTAACTAAGGTATTTGGCTACCTAAATTACATATATACATATTCAAGTATTTCCGCTACCTAAATTACATATATACATAATCAAAGGTGTAAATCAATAAAGGTATTTTTGCTACCTAAATGAATAAATCAACAAAGGAATTTTTGCTACCTACATTAATAAGGAAAATAACAAAGGCATTTTGCTACCTAAATCATAAGGAAAATAACATGGTGCAGCCCAAAATTGAATATTGTCCTAAAGGGAAATCCTCACCACCATGCTCTCATCTTCATGTTCTCTTGCATTCAAAATCAAAGCTTGGTATTCCTAGGCCTAAGTCCTATTTTGGCACTATCCTAGTT
This sequence comes from Glycine max, assembly GCF_000004515.6. Lineage (NCBI taxonomy): Eukaryota > Viridiplantae > Streptophyta > Magnoliopsida > Fabales > Fabaceae > Glycine > Glycine max. The sequence goes on along the minus strand of NC_038246.2, from coordinate 19,166,618 downwards.
TCTAAAAGTCGTCCCTAAACTCAACAACAACAACCACCTATGCCCAAGTTAGTCCCACAAACAAAACTCATAAAATTATGCTCACATGCCATTGAGGCATTTCACTGAGCACTTGGTGGGCGCACCTTTAGGCATGAATAGCAAGGCAATAGGGGCAGTGTGGCATGCCCAATCACTTCAGCCATCATCAGAGGCCTAAGGCCCTCTCACACAACCCTCCAATTCAAAAAAACAAACACAAATCCAAACATACATTGCTTCTCGGATTCAAGCAAATACATGCAACTTAGAGCACCAAAATAAATCAATGGAAAGCTAGAGAGCCAAAGAATGAGGTACTTGTTGGAGTGAGTAGGAGTACCAAAAATGGAAGCAAAAGCACCAAAAATGGTGATCTAGGGCTGCCAACTCATGGTTCCCATAGGTAATGGCATTCTTGAGTGAGGGGGGAGTTTTTGGGGTGAATGAAGCTTCACCCCAGCCCCATTTTTATATTTTTCATGCAAAGGGTGCTCGCCCAAGCGAGCTAACTCTATACATGTTTTTTTTGGCAAGAATTCTTTGCAAAATTGTGTTTCCTTTGGGGTTGGCACTTGTTTATTTTAAATTCCTAGGATTAAAAATAAACTAGGCATATTCACTATGACTTTTTAGAAAAAAGATGAATAAGCCACAAGCAGAAACTCAAAGGATACTAGATTGCCTCCTAGTAGCGTCTCTTTAACGTCTTGAGCTGGACGTGGGATGACGATCTATCGATCATGGGCCTAGCAGCTGCTCGCACTCGTCCCTAAGTCTCTGAAAATAGGAAATGGCACCACACAGTAAAACATGACTACGCTACCACTTACCTTAGTTTATCTTTGTTTTGAATTTGGCGCGATATTGACCATCACTTGAAACAAATCTTTTCCTATCCTTCGATTCATAGGATAAAATTATGCTTATGCATGCGTATGCGTGGGCAATTCAAGTGCAATGACTCAAACAAACATTCATTATGGTCAATTTTATTTAAGCTCTTGCGGCACCCCTATAGATCGAGCGAGATGGCTCGTACCATAAAAAGAGAATACGCATCTTAAAGCAATAACAAACACAACACAAGGGTCGAATTGCAAATCATCAATCCAATGTTCATTAGATATTTGCGATCAAGGTTACAAAGGAAAGGACTCCTCTAGGGAACCTCAGAGTATGATCACGTAGTGACTCTCCTAGCTACCCTAAGTGTTAGGCATAATATCGCTTGACGATATCAACGTTCATAGGTGAAGGTAATTCTTCATCATCCATGTTGGTGAGCACCAGTGCTCCTCCGGAAAATGCCTTTTTTCACAACGAAAGGCCCTTCATAGTTCAGAGCCCACTTTCCCTCATTATCCTTCAAAGCTTGGGATACCTTCTTCAGAACGAGGTCCCCCTCGTTGAATTTGTGTGGGCGTACCTTCTTGTCGAAAGCGTTCTTCACCCATCTCTGGTACTGACACCCATGGCTCATAGCTGTCAGACGCTTGCCTTCTATAAGATTGAGCTGATCAAAGCATGCCTGAGCCCACTCTGACTCTTTCAATCCGGAGTCTGCCAGGATCCTCAAAGAAAGAACTTCTACCTCAAACGGCAATACGACTTTCATTCCGTACACCAATAAAAATGGCGTTGCCCCAGTTGATGTGCGTACCGAGGTTCGATAACCATATAGCGCAAAAGGGAGCATCTTGTGCCAATTCTTATATGACACGATCATCTTCTGAATAATCTTCTTGATGTTCTTGTTGGCCGCCTCAACTGCCCCATTCATCTTGGGCCTGTAAGGCGTGGAATTATGGTGTTGGATCTTGAAGTCCTCGCACAATTCCTTCATCATCTTGTTATTCAGATTGGTGGCATTGTCTGTGATAATCTTTTTGGGCAGTCCATACCGGCAGATTATTTCCTTTTTAATGAACCTAACTACCATGCTTCTTGTGACGCTGGAGTACAAGGCAGCTTCAACCCATTTGGTGAAGTAGTCGATCGCAACCAAGATAAAGCGATGCTCGTTTGAAGCCTTGGGTTCAATGGCCCCAATCACATATATTCCTCACATGGAGAAGGGCCACGATGTTGCCAAAACGTTTAAAGGCATGGGCGGAGCGTTGACATTGTCCGTGAATGTCTAGCATTTGTGGCATTTCCTAACATGGATGCAGCAGTCGCTCTCCATGGTGAGCCAATAATACCCCGCCCCCAGAATCTTTCGTTCCATAGCATGCCCTTTGGCATGTGTTCCAAAGGAACCCTCGTGGACTTCCACTAGCATGCGTTCTGCCTCCCTAGCATCCACACATTAGAGTAAAACCATGTCATGGTTCCTTTTATATAGAATGCTTCCACTCAAGAAGAAACCGGTTGCCAACCTTCTTAATGTTCTCTAGTCTTTGTCAGAAGCCTTCTGTGGATACTCCTTGTCTTCGATGTATCGCTTGATGTCGAAGTACCAAGGTTTACCATCCTTTTCCTTTTCTATCAAACAGTAATGTGCGGGCTTGCCACGACATCTGAATTCGATGTATGGCAAGTCCCCATGCGGGGTCAGTTGGAACATGGATGCCAGAGTGGCGAGCGCATCGGCCATTTGATTCTCCTCTCTGAGAACGTGGTGGAAAGAGACATCATCGAAGAACTCCGCCAACTTCTTGATGTAAGTCTGATAGGGTATCAGCTTATGATCCCTAGTCTCTCATTCTCCCCTCAGCTGGTGAATCACCAAGGCTGAGTCTCCGTACACTTTGAGCAACTTGACATTGAAGTCAATTGCCGCTTGGATCCCGAGGGCACATGCCTCGTATTTGGCCATGTTATTCGTACAATCAAAACCCAACCTGGCGGTGAAGGGAATGCATTGATTGTCGGGAGAGACCAAAGCCGCCCCAACCCTGTGGCCTAACGCATTGGACATGCTGTCGAACCACACGATCCACTTATCCATGTCCTTATCCTTTATCTTCTCTTCGAACAAGGCCATAATGTCTTCATCTGGAAACTCCGGATGCATGGGCTGGTAATCATTGAGAGGCTGCTGAGCCAAATAGTCTGCCAAGGCACTTCCCTTTATCGCCTTTTGGGTGACATAGATGATGTCGAACTCAGATAGGAAAACCTGCCACCGAGCAATCCGCCCCGTAAGAGCGGGCTTCTCAAAAATGTACTTGACCGGGTCTATCTTTGATACCAACCAAGTAGTATGGCTCAACATATATTGCCTTAGATGATGGGATGCCCATACCAAAGCGCAACACGTTCTTTCCAGCAGAGAGTAGTTCATCTCGCAGGCTGTGAACTTTTTGCTCAAGTAATAAACAGCTAGTTCTCTTTTTTCAGAATCATTGTGCTGCCCCAGCATGCATCCCATGGACTCATCCAACACTATCATGTACAGGATAAGAGACCTCCTAGGTACCGGTGGCATAAGCACAGGAGGATTCATAAGGCATTGTTTGATCCTTCCAAATGCCTCTTGACAGTCATCGTTCCAGCAAACAGACTGGTTCTTGCGCAAGAGTTTAAAGAGCGACTCGCAGGTAGTAGTGAGCTATGATATGAATCTTGTGATGTAGTTCAAACGCCCCATGAAACCCGAGACTTGTTTCTCGGTGTGCAGCTCAGGCATCTCAAGGATGGCCTTTACCTTTCCCGGGTCCACCTCTATCCCTTTCTAACTTATGACGAAGCCCAACAATTTTCCTGACTTGACCCCGAAGGTGCAATTGGCGGGGTTCAATCTTAACTGGTATTTCCGTAGTCTCTCAAACAACTTCCACAAGTTGACGAGATGTTCTTCCTCAGTCTTGGACTTGGCAATCATGTCATCCACGTAGACTTCAATCTCTTTGTGCATCATGTCGTGGAACAATGCTACCATAGCCCATCGATAGGTTGCCCCGGCATTCTTGAGCCCAAAGGACATCACCTTATAGTAGAATATCCCCCACAAGGTGACAAACATAGTTTCTCCATGTCCTCCGGTGCCATCTTTATTTGATTGTAACCCGAGAACCCATCTGTGAAGGAAAACAATGCGAAGTTGGTTGTGTTATCCACAAGGACATCGATGTGTAGCAAGGGGAAGTTATCCTTGGGACTGGCTTGGTTTAGGTCCCGATAGTCCACGCACATTCATACCTTCCCGTCTTTCTTAGGGACTAGCACAATGTTGGCCACCCATTCCGGGTATCGAGCCACTACCAAGAAGCCGGCATCGAACTGCTTTTTCACTTCCTCTTTAATTTTTAGGGACATATCTGGCTTCATCCTCCGCAGCTTTTGCTTGACCGGGGAACACTCGGGTTTCAGAGGTAAACGATGTTACACAATGTTGGGGTTCAAACCAAGCATATCTTGGTATGACCAAGCGAAGATGTCTTGGTAGTCCCGCAGAAAGACTACCAATTCATCTCGGATTGGTGTGGTCATACTCGTACCCACTTTTACCTCTTTCTTCTCATTGCCAACACCTAAGTTTACGACTTTCGTTTCTTCTTGGTGCGGCTTCATCTCTCAGTCTTCCTGAGTGACCATCCTTTCTAGCTCAGGGGGAAATTCCATACCTTCATCTTCTTCAACCTTAAGTCGATTCGCTTCTCGTTCAAAATCGACAGGAGGGTCCTTGATATTAGTACCTTCACAGGACTTATCATCGGATTGTATCATTTAAACGCAATAGAAATAAACATGTGGATGAATGAGAATGGGTGAAGGCGCAAGAACAGATGAAGAAAAGATCTTTATATTATATTCTTTAATAGAAAAAGACATAATGCCTTAACAAGGAGAAAACCTTAAAGCCTAGGCCCAACTGTAAGGTCAAAACTAAAGTATTACATTGTGCCTGCCATGGAAACTTCGGGTCGTTCCACGACTTGCCAGTTTCCCAATTGAAAATTAGGAAGGCACGACTGAACCAAGTTTGAATGTTCTTGAGGGGCTTCATCGTGTATCACGGCGACTTGCTCTTCATGTCTCTAGCCCGCACTCATGAAGCTTTTACTGATATGACAAGGAGGGTCCTCCCTCACTCGTGGCCTTAGTTACGGGCCCTCGCCCCTGCTCCTCCTTTCTATGATGCTCTTTCTCACATCAGTCTGCATGGGCTTATAGCCTAGCCCAAACTTTCCGCGGTTTTCCTTGATGTCCACTAAGCTGGCCATGTTGTCATTATTCTTTCCCAAGCCCACTCTGGACTCATAGTCGTGCCCTAACATCACACGGGCCACCATTATCACCACGCCAGACATGCAGGGCCGCATCGGGAGGGATTCTACGGAAGTGTTGCTTACCACCTCAAAGGACTGGAAATTTGTTTCCAAGGACTCTTCTACGGCCTCCACATATGGCATAGAAGAGGGGCAGCTTACCAAAACATCTTCCTCCCCTGATACAATGACTAAGTGCCCCTCCACCACGAATTTCAGATTTTGGTGGAGTGTTGAGGGGACGACTCCTACCGAGTGAATCCATGGTCGGCCCAACAACCAACTGTAGGCTGGGTTAATATCCATTACTTGAAAAGTAGCCTGATAGGTGTGTGGTCCTATTTGAACTGGGATATTTATCTTCTTTCTTACTTCCCGGTGACTTCCGTCAAAAGCCCGGACCACCATGGAGCTTGGTTTCAGCTGGGAAGCATTGAAAGGCAATTTCTCCTAGGTGTTTTTGGGCATTATGTTTAGGCAGGAGCCATTGTCAATGAGCACCTTGGCCAAGATGTGATCCATGCATTTGACAGATACATACAAAGCCCTATTATGTCCTCGTCCCTCGACGGGAATCTCCTCCTCAACAAAGGTAAGGTAGTTATTGGCGGTGATATTGTTGACAATCCCCTCGAAGCCTTCTATGGAGATGTCTTGGGCAACATGGGCCTCATTCAAAACTTTAACTAGCAATGCTTGGTGAGGCTCAAAACTCATGAGCAGCTCTAAAAGAGAAACCCTAGCCGGAGTTTTGTTGAGTTGCTCGATTACCTTGAACTCACTATGTTGGATTATGCAGAGGAACTCGTTGGCCTCCTCCAAGGATACCTCTTTTCTACCGAGTCCTTCCCCTCTTTCAACGAACCTCCCTACTGGAACATCCTCATCCGGGGTGGGGTTTGCTTCACTGGTCTTTTCCGCGACCATCTTTGCTTTTCCTTTGGCATTCGCGGGTCATATTGGGAGGTCAGGCGCTACAAAGATGTAGCCATTGCAGGTCATACCGCTTAACCCAGTGATATTGGTCACTTTGGTAGAAAATGAGTCAATGTCGGTGACCTTCTTCTTCCTCTCGTTCGGCTTCTGAGGAGCGTACCTCCACAGGACCGCCTTGTTGTTTTTATAAGGGAAGGGGACAAGTTTACTTCCGGACAACATCGAAGGGCCTTAGTGATTTTGGGGAGCCGCATCTCTGGTGAAATGCATCACCAAAGGCTTGGGCTTCTTGGGACTTTCCTTGTCTGTTGACTACATGCAAACATGTTTCTCTTTCTCGTCCCCGTTGCCGATCTCGAGTTAGCCTCGGTCTATCATCCGTTGCAACAGCTCCTCCACCGCTGAGCATGTTTCCATATCATGCGGTGCACCCAGATGCATCAAGCAAGGATCCCCCTTGTGCTCACTGAGAGGAACCACACCTGCCTCTTGTAGGGCTTCAAAACTAAACCTCCTAGAGGTTGTGACGTCCTTTAAATGCTTAGGCGTTTGCAAACTGCACACCTCAATTGCATTAACAGTCGATCCCCTGTCATTGGTGAGTGGATTCGTCTTCATATTTGGCCCATCTTCTTGGAATGTCAACCATCCCGCCTCAATCAAGCTCTGGACTTTGTGCTTGAGGGCCATGCATTGTTCGACCAAATGCCCCGGTGTTCCGCCATTCATGGTTATCAAACTCTCAAATTAACTCGCTAACTCTTATGAGTTTACGAGTCCACTTGTCCTCTATGAGTTGACTCTTGAGTAAACTCTTGTTTTAGTAGACTCTGGAGAAACTCTATAAAATCTAAGTAAACTCAGTAGACTCTCGAGTTTACCACCGAGTCAACGAGTTAGCAAGTTAAAAAAATTAGACCAAAATGTAAGTCATTTTGATTGTTTTCCGTCTATTTAGCATTCAACATACCTTCATTTAGCGTGTTATTCTCAAATACAAAATTCTCACCTTTAATAATATCAAACCCTTGTTCTCTAATAACATCAAAACCTCGATGAGAATGATCTACCACTACTATAACCTCTACAAGTTATTGTCTAGTGGTGATGTATTATTACTAGATTTGGTTATTTAAATATTCTCAACTTTATGATTTACTGTTTTGCTTTATTATATTGTTGAAATGTTTAATTAGTATGTTATTTATAGATATTTTATTATTATTTTTATATGAAGTAGAATCTTACGAGTCTACGAGTTAAGTCTACAAGTTGAGTCTATGGAACTCTCACAAGTCTATGTAAACTCTCGAGTTTGATAACATTGCTCCCATGATACGCGCAGGTCGCGTTGGGGTTGTACCATTTTAGGAAGGGAGACTGTTAAATCCTTCCAGGGGTCACCACTGCCAATTGGTTGGCGATCAGTGATGGCAACAGGTCTCCATATGTCATCGGGATTGGGCAAACTCTGGAAGCTTCTCCATCGGAGGGTTTTTCCCATGTTGGAATTCATGCTAGGATGGGCATTGTTGGTGGGACGAGGTTGCGCCGGAGCCGAAGTTTGAGCAGGGGCCCTGTGCGATGGTGCAGACATCCTTGACTGGATGGGAGCTGAGCTGGAAAAGTTTTCGGCGCGGGCCGAAAAACGCAGGTGGTGTTGAGCATACTAATGAGTACCATGCGAGGCTTGCTGAGGCTTCGGCCAAGTAGCTATCGAGGTGACGGCATGGGCGTCCCCCTCCTTTCTTTCTGCCCCGGCTGCTCCGATCCTTCTATTGCTTGTGCCGACAGGGGAGACATAGTCAAATTTCCCTCTCTTCAAGCCCATTTCAATCCTCTCGCCCGCGAATACAAGATCCGCAAAGCTAGAGGGCATGTAGCCCACCAACTTCTCATAGTAGAACACTAGCAGAGTGTCTACTATCATAGTAATCATCTCCCTTTCAACCATGGGAGGTGCCACTTAAGCCACCAAATCCCTCCACCTTTGGGCGTACTCCTTGAAGGATTCGTGTTCCCATTTGCTCATGTTTTGTAATTGAGTCCTATCAGGAGCCATATCAGTATTATATTGATACTGCCTAATGAAGGAATTAATCAAGTCCTTCCACGAGCGGATGTGCAATGCTTCCAAGTTGGTAACCAGATGACTGCCGCTCCGACCAAACTATCTTGGAAGAAATGCATCAATAGCTTCTCGTCTCTAGAATATGCCCCCATTTTCCGGCAGTACATCTTTAAATGATTCTTTGGGCAAGTGGTCCCCTTGTATCTATCAAAGTCTGGTACCTTGAAGTTCGATGGGATGACAATATCGGGTACCAAGCATAAATTTGTCATATCCACGAAGGAGTAATCACCAAACCCTTCAACAGTCCTTAATCTCTCTTCGATGAGATCAAGCTTTTCTCTTCCTTCAACTGCTGGAGGTGGTCCTCCCATGGAGAAGAGTAGCAGTTGCATTGGGCGAGGTTGAAAGACTCCCGCAATGTTGGGCTGAGGCAACGCATTGGGCGTCGACCCCTCAGTGGTGAAAGGGGGGTATGAGTCGACATCCCCTTGGGCATGCTCCCAAGGCTCTTCGCAGGCGTCCCCTACAGGCTGGGGAGGCTGCCTTTCGAAGGTAAAGGGAATGGCATGGTCGGTGTTCTCAAGCACAGTAAGTGGCGTAAAGTTGGGGGGTAGTCCATATCTGAGGCGAGTTGATGTGGACGGAAGGGCCGGGTCTGCTTCAGCGGCGATGCTGGTGGCGACAGTTGTGGCTGCATTACTCTCTATTAATCTTTTCATAACTAGCATGGCCTCTATCATAGAGGCCATTTGATCTTTCAGAGCCGACATGTCGGCTTGCATCTATTCTTGCACTTCCTGTACATCACCCATAGTCCTAGATTTAGAACGGGTTCGATAGGGGTGCCTTGGAGCACGCTTAGTTATGGTGTTACTCCCTAAAGAGACAAAATGTGGTGAGTATGCGACATGGAATTCAAACATGAATGCAGGCTAGAGATAAATTGTCGAAGTATTGGATTCACACAGGTTTTCTAAGTAAACTCATGGAATTAAACCAATCTCATCTTATTAGAGATCAAAAAGGGTCTAGCTAGCCAAAATTAGAGTAACAATATAATTGCCTTAACGGCTCCTAATTATGTGAGCCATTTGATCAATCATGAGCTGGCAATAGTTGAGGTGCCCATAAATTTCTTTGGGGGCCGAGTACACGTTCGCCATTGCTTTGGCCTTAGCTAGCAGTCGGGGAAGCTCTTGACTTCCATTCAAGGTAAAGGTGAATCTGTCCATCCACATCATTGCCTCTCTATGCAATGAATCGATTACCTTTCCCCTTGCTTCCTTTTCCGTTGATACCTTGGCGTACTCATCCACTAGCCTATCCTCATGAGCTGCCGCTAGGTTTGGCTCTTCTTTGTATTTATCAATGATGGCCAACATATTTCCCTCTGTCTCGCTTAACTATTGGGACAAACTTTTTTTGGACCTAAGGCAAGCCTTTAACTCGTCCTTCAAGATCATGCCTTTGACTCACGACTGATCCCTCTCGTCCCTTCGGAGCTTAAGCTCATTGTTGTTGCCCTATAGAGCTCCTCGGAACTTGGTTCGGCCGTCTTCTTCCTTCAGGGCCCTCTTGGTTTCCCGTTCCAAGGCTTCAGCGGTGTCCATGTTGATGTCCTTCAGTTCATCATACTCCCTTCGGACTTTGATGGTTGTTGACTTGAACTTCTCCTTGACTGCTTGGGCTTTCTCAAGTTCCGCCATTAGGGCTTGTACCTCCTCACTTTCTTTCGGAGCTTCGGCCTCTTCCTCTCTTGCAGCCCTTAGCTTTGGGAGCCAATCCAAGCCTTGTGTGCGGACTCTCAGCCACTGACGATAGCCCCCGATGATCCCATTACTACTTCCCCTAAGCTCTTTGTCCTTCCTTTGCACTGCATCCCATGCCTTGTGAACTCCTTGAAGTATCCTTGCGTTGGGGTCACCAAAACCCCATGCGATGAGAGGCAAGTTGTCTCATGGGGTAGCCAAGCTGTCTGATGGCGAGGACGGGATTATAATTAATAGAACCCATTGTTCCCATCAAGGGAACATTTGGAAATCCTTCGCACGAGAACAAAATATCGGTTCTTCCTTCCTTCCAGTGAGGGAACCAATCAATGGACGCCCCCTCCATGCTAGCAAAGAATTGGTTCCAATTTGCCTTTCCTTTCTCAGCGCACGAGCGGTGACCTTGTAGCGAACAGACGGGCCTACTTTCTTGGCAAAAAAGGTGCGAACCCAGCCACACGTAGAGAGCCAGTGTACAGCAAACAATTCTTGCGCCGCTCTTTTCACATCTCCGATCAAACGTGTCATACATGTCGGCCAAAATGGCAACGACCGGGCTTTCCTTGCCATGATGAAAGGCGAGGAAAGCATCAATCGCTGCTAGGTCCACTAACCCTTCCACATTTGGAAAGAGGACAACTCCAAAGATCAAAAGTGCCAAGATGTCAATAAAAGAAGCCCATTTTCCAAGGCCTTTGCCTTTTCCTCCAAACACCTCCTTGGTACTTGTTCGGCTTCCAACAAGTGCACTGGATTGCACAAGTAGTATAAAACGATAAGAACCGAGTATCGAACACTCGGGGAACTTGTGTTATTTGGTAAGCTATTTCAGCAAATAAGCGTCTATTGTGTAAAAGTATATGTGAATATGAACAAGTGTATAAACTATCTGTGCAAAAAGAAAGAAAATCACGTGAGAGAAATGATGTGTAAAAACAAGTAGAGAACACGTTGGTCTTCCTAATAGGTGCCTGATGCTAAAAAGATATTCTCTATCTAACAATGCTCATGTGTTCTTATGGTGTCTCCCGAGATACTAAACCCTAATTCCTTGTGATATTTTAGCCTAATCCTGATCAAGCATCGTCCGCAGATTCCTCTTGTAAGACTAAACTCAACCAGGACCGCATTAAGACACACTTACTCAACTGACTTATCGCACCCCGATTCCTTGTGAAAGCACGAAAACTCAGCCCTGCATTATCAAGGACTTTAGTGTCAGACTAGTTTCCACTTTTGAATGACCCTAACAAAGCATGCATCTACCTGATCAAGGTAAAGGCGTACTAGAATGAAAAGCAAATAGCACAGAGAATACACAAAACATCATTAAATAGATAGAAATATATTTACATCAGGTACCTACAGGGAAGATCCAACAGAGGATTTAGTTTTCCATACTAGGAAGCCTTCTTAACAACAAAGAGAAGAACAAGATGAAAGATTGAAAAAATACAAGTGGTGAGGATGTCTCCTTCACCTCTAGGATCTCACAATCACTCACAAATTCATCTCAAGCTCTCAAACCGGCTCCTGCTTCAAGCTCTGGTCTCTGCTGATCTTCACACGGCAAAATCTCTCAAAACTCTCTAGAACTTGGACCTTTCTCTCTCTAGAAACCCTAGACATGCAAAGCTCTGAATCCCAATCCAAACTCCCTTCACAAAATCTGATTTCAGGCTTAAATAGGTGGCCTTGTTCGTGCTCGTGCACTTAGCGCACGTATGGACCGCTTAGCGCACGTTAGTGATTTTTGGCTTAGTGCGCCTTTCTCGCTTAGCGGATGAACTGAAGTGGTGCGCTTAGTGAACTTGTACAGCTCATCTTCTTCTGGATTCTTCCTCGCGCTTAGCCCAGGAGTGTCGTGCTTAGCGAATGCTCGCTAAGCCAGCATATTGGCTTAGCGAGAAGGTGAAAACAGCCTTTTTCCAAAGCTTGCCTAATTAACCTGAAATTGAGAGAAAATGATTATTAAACACACAAAATGAAAATACTAAGTATTTATTACCTATACTTAACAGAAAATACTTATAACATTACAAAATAACCATAAATTAGGAGAGTTTGATACAATTTATACAAGTTTTATACACAAAAGTTAGTTGTTTTCACCGACTAACAACTCCCCCAAATTTACAGTTTTGCTTGTCCTCAAGCAAAAAGAGAACAGCTCACTTGTCCTCAATTGACAATGACATGCAATGACTATGTACAAAGGTGTATGCTACAAAGTGACTGATTGCATGATAAGAGAATGGAGAAAAATGCCCTCATCACTTGTCCTTCACAAGGTATGCAGTTATCCAAAGAGAAGAATAAAATGTAACCTGAACAGATAGATGAAGTTAGACATAAGATAGATATCAAGGAAAGTAGCATAAACCACAGTCTCACGGCTACTGTTTCACTCAAGCACAAGTGTTTAAGCTATTCATTGATAACAACTAGCAAAAGGTTCAATCTTTGAATTTCATCTCATGCCATAAAGCCAGAAATGTATAAACAAAATCAGAAGGACTTCCTCAAGTTTGTAGTGAGGCTTGGCTACAAAAATTCATTGGTTTTTCTAGGATTCAAAGGCTTAGATTCTAAGAGAGCACAAATCCTTGACTTATCCCAATGGTCTTGTATTATACAAGTAGCTTTCTCACTATCTTTTCCTCTCAAGTTTCTTTTGACCTTATTGTAACAGTACAAATTATTCTTTTCTTTCTCCTTTTTTTTAACATACACTTATTTGTTGTGTGTGCTGATGCTTAACCTTTTTCTTTTCATTCTAATTGACTTCCCTCCCCCAAATTTAGAGTAAATTTGCCTTGAACCATATGCTCTCCTAAAATCTAAACAAGGTATCAGGATATAATTATTTAAGTTCAAGGTTCAAATGTTTGACAATATCATTCAGCTCAAAAACGGAGCAAAGGATGCAATTATCATTCAAGGTAAGCTGTTTGGTCAAAAGAACTTGTGTATGTACAATCATGTCCTCATTTATACATTTCATTCTAAAACTCAGAGATTTATGCAAAGATTATCACTTACAGCTAGTCGTTCACTCACAGAGTAAGGTCACACTCTCATTGGTTTTGGTTTAAGCTTTTCTTTCACAATCAATCTGTCTACTGACTAACAATTCTAATTGCAATTTCACATTCTTGTTCTTTCTTTGTCTAACATACACATTTGCTCAAACTTATGAAAGGAAACACAAACTCCATCACGATCATGCACTCAATTCAAAATGAAAACATACATCCATTTTTCACAAAAAGATAAAAGTGTTTCACTGCCATGTCATAAAAAATGAGTCAAACTGTTCAAAATGCTTCAGGATGAGCAAACTAATTACCCATAAATAAAACTAGCAGTATATGTAGACATAAAGGAAATACTGTACGAAAACCAAAATTATAATAATAATAAATCGAAAAGCAAAAAGTATCATCAGGAATTAAAATTCATGTGACTGGTCTTGATTATCCTGTATCTAAACATCCTTCTCATCTGTTAGATTCCATACTGGAGTAGTTGGAGGAGAAGTGTCCAAAGGCAGGACTGGTATGGTCTAGCACTCATGTATCTCTAAGACAGGAGTGGAAGAGTCTGCTACATGCTAAGGTGAAGATGGATCCACTCCTGGAAATGGTGCATCAGCTGATGCTGGCACTGGTCCAGGATGAGCAGCCTCATTGGATCTCGTCTCTAATCTTCTTTTTTTTAAAATCAACAGCACCAAAGTGGTGGCTTCAGATGAGTGATCGTTTTGGTTCTGGCTCATGCTGTTGAGGTGCTTGGGCTATAAAACTTTCATTATCCCACACAAAAGAAGGTCGGGCTCCAGGCCAGGCCACCTTCTCAATGAACTGCTCTATACTCATAATTGATCTCTGCTGAACTAGTTCTTGCAAGCTTTGTATAATGAGAATTTTTCCTTCAAACAAGCTTTGAAATTTGGCATCTAAAGTTTGAGAGCTCTAGGCAGATAAGTCTTCTAAAGCTGGAAGTGGGGCTGAAGTAGAAGATGCAGGGATGCTAGCTATTGGTGCAAAGGAAGAGGGAGTATCAGCTGCTCTAAGCTTGGTCTTCCTTTCCTCTAGAAAAATTAATTGTTTGTTCATTCATATTCGAACAGTTCCTCATGATATAAGCTAAGTCAATGGTCGGCCTTAGGTTTTCATGGGAGGTAAGGGCATCAGATCCCATTCCCCTCGATCTACACAAGGTTGTGATTAAAGTTGAGAAGCCTAATCGAGAAGAGTTAGACTGAGCCATCATGGTCATTTGTCAAGATATCAAACCGCCAATGTTCATGTCCATCTTTGTGATTAAGCCATAGACCAACCTAGCTCTGTCTGTGTTAAAATCTGAAGTGCGGGAGGTAGGAGCTAGGTTTGAGTACGAGAAGACGCTCCATGTCTGAGCCAGGGTGGTAAGATCTTTTCTGAGGAGCCTCCATGGTTGGCCCTCTGTGTTTAGAATAAAGCCCTTGCCCGGAATGCACAGACTAGCCTCCATCTCTCTGGGATCAGACCTTAGTCTGCAAAATCTAGAATAAGTGGGTAAAGATTCCCCCTCCTCTAATAACACTGGAGTCTGGAGGAACTCATTTAAGCTTTTTGCATCTATCTTGATTAAATGGCCTCTTATTCTAGCACATTTAGGAGCTTGATCTGCTGGACTATAGAAATTGGCATAGAATTCCTTAACCACTGCCACATCTATGCTTCCTTCCTGAAGGTTGGCGAGACGTTTGTGTAGGTTTCACCTCTCCAATTCTATTTTAAACTCGTCAAATTCAGAATGATAAAGTTCCACATTCCTTTCTGGAAGGATCTTTCGGTCTAAAATATTATCAATATATTGGTTCCAGGCTTCCTCTGATTGAAATCTCCTGTTATCATTCTAATCCTGTGGTCCAGAATCACTACTCTAATGTTTCTTAGAGGTCGTCTGATGTAAGCTCCATTTGAGCTTGTAGGCCTAGGATCTTCTTCATCAATGGATTCCTTTGCTTCTTGGAAGATGAATGGCAGCGAAATGGAGAAGGAACAGAGAGAGAATACGCCACTTCAAGGAGAAGATGAGTCTAGAACACCACCATAGGAGACCATGGATAAGAGCTTGGAGGAAGAAGGAGATGAATGAAGGGAGAGGAAAAGAGGAGCACGAAATTTTGTGCTCTAAAAGAGCTCTAAAATCTGAAGTTTAATATTCAAATGATCAAATT
Source organism: Glycine max (assembly GCF_000004515.6). NCBI lineage: Eukaryota > Viridiplantae > Streptophyta > Magnoliopsida > Fabales > Fabaceae > Glycine > Glycine max. The sequence goes on along the minus strand of NC_038246.2, from coordinate 19,151,378 downwards.
TGAAAAAAATGCACACACATGACCTCTATTTATAGCCTAAGTATCACACAAAATTGGAGGGAAATTTGAATTTCAATTCAAATTTCACTTGAATTTGTGGAGCCAAACTTTGGAGCCAAAATTTCACTAATTATGATTAGTGAACCTTAGTTATGGTTCAGCCCACTAATCCAAGATCAATTCCAAGATTCTCCACTAAGTGTGTTTAGGTGTCATGAGGCATTTAAAGCATGAAGGACATGCACAAAGTGTGACTATATGATGTGGCAATGGGGTGTAGTAAGCAAATGCTCACCACCCCCTCTAAAATTTAATTGGATTGGGCTTCTACCAATTCAATTAAATTGATTTCTAACCACACACATCAAATATTCACTTAGTGCATGTGAAATTACAAAACTATCCCTAATACAAAAACTAGTCTAGGTGCCGTAAAATACAAGGGCTGAAAATCCTATATTTCTAGGGTACCCTACCTACAATATGGAGCCCTAAATACAAGGACCAAATATAATGACATCCTAATCTAATATGTACAAAGATAATTGGACCCAACCTTGGCCTATGGGCTCAGAAATATACCCTGAGGTTCATGAGAACCCTAGGGCCTTCTTCAGCAGCTCTAGTCCAATCCTCTTGGAGCCTCTTGCTCATGGCTCTAGTGACTGGTCCCTTCCTAGGGAGGATTGCATCATCCCCTTCCCCTTGAAGAGGATTTGACCTTAAATCTGTTAGTTCCTCCTTCTCAATATCAGCTCCACCTGCAAAAGGAATTAAATCAAAAATGATAAAAGTGGTGCTGACTCCATACTCTTTTGGGAGGTCCAACCTATAGGCATTGTTATTGATCCTCTCCAAAACCTGAAAAGGTCCATCCCCTCTAGGGCTAAGCTTGGATTTCCTTTTAGTAGGGAATCTATCCTTCCAAAGATGGAGCCTAACCCAGACACCCTCATTAAGAACTAGCTTTTTTCTTCCTCTATTGCTTTTAGTTGAATACACCTTTGTTTGGTTCTCTATTTGGTTCTTAACCCTCTCATGCAACTTCTTTACAAACTCTGACCTAGATTCCCCTTCTTTATGTATAAAAGAAGTGTCCAGTGGGAAGGGAATAAGGTCTAACGGTGTTAAGGGATTGAACCCATAGACAACCTCAAAAGGGGACTGCTTGGTGATTCTATGAACCCCCCTGTTGTAGGCAAATTCTACATGAGGAAGATACTCATCCCAAGACTTATGGTTGCCTTTCAGAAGAGCACTTAAAAGGGTGGATAAAGACCTATTCACTACCTCTATTTGCCCATTAGTTTATGGATGACAAGTGGTAGAGAAAAGAAGTTTAGTTCCTAGCTTAACCCATAAGGTTTTCCAAAAGTGGCTAAGGAACTTAGCATCTCAATCTCAAACAATGGTCCTAAGCAAACCATGGAGTCTCACAACTTCCCTGAAAAACAGTTTTGAGATGTGGGAAGCATCATCCACCTTGTGGCATGGTATAAAGTGTGCCATCTTGCTAAACCTATCCACCACCACAAAGATTGAGCCTACACCTCTTTGGGTTCAAGGAAGCCCAAGGACAAAGTCCATACTAGTGTCTACCCAAGGTGCAGATGGGATGGGTAAGGGTGTGTATAGCCCATGAGGCATCACCCTAGACTTGGCTTGTAAACAAGCCACACACCTAGTGCAATGCTTATGGACATCTTTCTTCATATGGGGCCAATAAAACTTTTCTTTGAGTAAGACAAGGGTCTTGTCTATCCCAAAGTGGCCCATGAGCCCACCCTCATGGCTTTCTTTCACAAGTAATTTCTTAATGGATCCTTGGGGTATGCAAAGCTTTCCCTCTTTGAAGAAATACCCCTCAGCCAAATAGAATCCATCTTGGGCCTTTTTCCCACAACTCTCGTAAATGGGAGAGAAATGTTCATCTAAAGCATACAAGTCCCTAATATTATCAGATCCTAAAATTTGAGCTCCTAGTGAGCAAAACAATGTGTCTCCTAGAGACGGCATCAGCTACCACATTTGTTTTCCCTTTTTGTATTTGATAACCTATGGAAATTGGTCTAGGTACTCTACCCATTTTGCATGCCTCTTGTTTAACTTGCTTTGCCCTCTAATGTACTTAAGTGATTGATGATCACTATGAATGACAAATTCCTTGGAAACAAGGTAATGTTCCCAAGTTTGGAGGGCTCTTATTAAGGCATAAAGATCTTTATCATAGGTGGGGTAGTTGAGGGTGGCACTATGAAGTTTTTCACTAAAATAAGCAATAGGGTGCCCACCTTGTAACAATACAGCTCCAACTCCCACTCTAGAGGCATCACATTCTAGCTCAAAAGTTTTAGAAAAGTCAGGAAGAGCTAGAACAGGTGCCTTAGTAAGCTTTTCTTTGAGCAAAACTAACGCTTGCTCTTGTTTTTCACCCAGGTAAATGCCACATTCTTCTTCACCAGCTCATTGGGAGGTGATGCAATTGTAGAGAAATTAGGAATGAACCTTTTATAGAAGCTTGCTAACCCATGGAAGCTCCTAATATCTCCCACACTTTTTGGGGTGGGCCATTCTTGGATGGCCTTGATTTTCTCAGGGTCCACTTGGACCCCATTTCTACCAACTACAAAACCTAAGAAAACTATATTATCTACACAAAAGGTACACTTCTCTATATTTGCATAGAGGGTGTTTCTCCTAAGGACTGAAAGAACTTGTCTGAGATGTCCTAAGTGATCATCTAGGCTCCTACTACACACTAAAATATCATCAAAATAAACAACTACAAATCTACCTATGAAATCCCTTAAGACATGATGCATAAGCCTCATAAAGGTGCTTGGTGCATTAGTGAGCCCAAAAGGCATCACTAGCCATTCATACAAACCAAACTTGGTCTTGAAAGCAGTTTTCCACTCATCACCCTTTTTCATCCTGATTTGGTGATAACCACTTTTAAGATCAATTTTTGAAAAGATATTGGCACCATGCAACTCATCAAGCAAATCATCAAGTCTAGGAATGGGGTGCCTATACTTTACAATGATGTTGTTGATGGCCCTGCAATCTGTACACATTCTCCACGTACCATCCTTTTTAGGCACCAACAACACTGGCACAACACATGGGCTTAGGCTCTCCTGGACCCAGCCCTTCTCCAACAATTCTTTAACATGAGACTCTATCTCCTTAGTCTCCTGAGGGTTAGTCCTATAGGCTGGCCTATTAGGAAGGCTTGCTCCTGGGACTAAATCTATTTGTTGTTCTATTCCCCTTAAAGGAGGTAGCCCAGGGGGTATCTCTTTGGGAAATATATCACTAAATTCATGTAAGAGTTCTTGGACCTTTGGGGGTAAGGTCTCAAATGTAGGAATTGTGGCAGTGCAAAGGGATGTTTCCCTTAATAGAAGAAGGTAGAAATATTGTTTAAGAAGGAGTGCTCTTTTAATATCACCTTTTGTTGCAAAATGATTTTCCTTCTTAACAATCTTCTTGGAGGAATCCTTTTCCTCTTTTTCCTTCCCCTTGGCCTTTGAAGACAAAGCCTTACTAATCCTTCTTTTTCTTTTGTTTTTCTAGTTTTTCTTCCTCATCCCCCTTATCTTTCATAGTTAGTTGATCTTTGGCCACCTGTGAAGGTGTTTGAGGATGCAACACAAATTTAGTGCCAAGATTGGTGAAGGTAATCTCATTAGTTAGGCCATTGTAAATGATCTTCCTATCAAATTGCCACGGCCTTCCTAAAAGAATATGTCCTGCCTCCATGGGAACTATATCACAATTAACTTCATCCTTATATGTCCCAATGGAGAAAGATACCTTCACTTGTTGGTTAACTATCATTTCCCCTTGCTCATTGAGCCATTGAAGTTTATAAGGTTTTGGGTGGGGAATGATAGTGAGGTTCAACTTGGAAACTAATCTTGTGCTACAACAATTACAACAAGACCCACTATCCACAATGGGAGAACAAGTTTTATCTAAAATTTTGCATCTTGTATGAAAGATGTTTTCTCTTTGGGATTGAGATAGATCACAAGATTAACCTCCAAGAAGCCTTCTAACCATTAAGAGGTCACCTTCTTCATGGGGGTAGACTTCCTCACTAGACTCTTCACCCCTTACTTCATCTTCGCTTCCACTAGAGGAAGGGCAAGAAGTAGTCTCCTCTTGACTACTATAAATGTCTTGACCCCTCATGATCATGGTTTTCTTTGTGGGGCATTGAGAGGCAATGTGACCTCTCCCAAGACATTTGAAGCATTTAATGTTGCTAGTCCTTTCTTGGGAACTAGTCTTAGGGGTGTATTTCTCTATGGTCTTACCCTTATCTTCCTTGGGTTTTGAAGGTGCAGCCCCTAAAATTCCATGGGCTTAGTCCTTCCTTGGATAAGAGTGAGAGCCATAAGATTTTGAAGAAGGCTTTCTTTTAAGTTGTTGCTACACTCTTATACAAAGTTCGACTAGCTCATCTAGGTCCCTATATGGAAGGAGTTCAACCTTGTCCCTCACTTCCATATTAAGCCCACTAAGGAACCTAGCTATGCTTGTTCTTTCCTCCTCCCTAACTCCAGCTCTTAAAAGGAGTAGTTCCATTTGTTGTCTATATTCTTCAACACTCATACTCCCTTGTCTAAGCCTTTGGAGCTTGTCCATAAGCTCCCTTTCATAGTAGGAGGGAATGTGCCTCTTCCTAAGGGCACTCTTAAGATCATTCCAATACTCTACTGGAGGATCCCCATGAATCCTTCGTTCCCTAACAAGGGAAGTCCACCAATAGAGGCCATACCCTTGAAAGCTAAGGGTAGCCAATGGAACTTTTCTCTCTGCGCTAATATGATGACAAGCAAAGAGTTGTTCAACCTTCATTTCTCAATCTAAGTAGGCCTCAACATTATCTTTTCCATGGAAATATGGGAGGCTAATGTTAACCTCTTGAGGCCTTCTATCCTTTTCTCTTCTTTAGGAGTGATTTTTAGTATGTGAACAATGGCACCCTCTATAATAGTCGCTAAGTTCTTCACTTAAACTCTTGCAAGAGTCATGACTACTAAAGGAGGCATGTTTTTCTCCTTTCATTTCTTTCATTATTTTTCTTCTTTCTTCCTCTCTTATTTTCTCTCTTTCATCTTGACTTATTTCTTCCACTCTTTTTTTACCTTTTTCTTTTCTCTCTTGTTTTTCTTTCCACAACTTAAGGGATCTTGACTCATCTAATATCTTATACAAGGGGTCCTTAGGAGTAGAACCCTCACCATTATCACTAGATGAAGAATGAAGACTCATGTTGGTTCCTAAGTTATGGTTCTTTCTTGTTGGGGGTTTGAAAACAAAAGGTAAAAGAAACTATGGTTGAAACTAGCCAAAATAAACACTAAAAGAGGTGTGAAAGATAAGGTAAAAACTAATTGGTAAAAGGCAAGCTATCTAGGTGGTTTGACAATGGAGGGTAAAGGAAATAAGCTATGAAAGTAAGCAAGAAATTAAAGTGCAAGAAATGCAAACTAGAGTAGAGTAGAAAAACTAAAAAAAAAAAAGACTCAAGAAACCTCTAGTTTTGGCACTTGTTTTCACAACAATTTTGAATTGAAATTTCAGAACTAGGATTGGTATAAAATAGGCACCAATTATAGAACAAATTTTGAGCCAAAACAACAAGCACACTTTCCTTTCACTTTTTTTTTCCTAGACACTGATTTTTCTGCCAACGTGTGTGATTTTTCTTATTTTTTCCTGTAATCCAAATCGCTTGGTTCTTTTTTTATAATTTTTTTCCAGATGTCTAGAAAATTCAGTAAAACTTTCAGCTCAAAAAACGTCGTGACCAATTCCCAGTAATTTATACAAGTTCATATGTTCAAGCTGCCAGCACCAGCGATTTCAACCTAGAAATCAAGAGTAGTGTTTATGTTGCTTAAGGCTTGGATAGTTACAATTTGTGTTTGCTTATGCTCAATTATCTTGAATAACACAATTCAAGAGAGCTTAAGACTTATTTGATTCACAAATCCAGCCACAACTCAGCACCACAACTCAACTTCATCATAGGCATCATGCAGGAATCTTAGAAAACAAAAAAGAGTTCAACAACAAGACTACTTCTAGGAATTGATTTAAAACATGTTATGAACTAAATAACATGCATGAATTAGACTCAAAATTAAAAATATAGGCTAAGAATGACAAGAATACATTAACAAATGTGTCTAGAATTCAATAAACAAAATAAAAATTCAACACAAACTTAGAGCATAATGTGACAATTACTATGACTAAACATGACTCTAAAACAACATGGATTAAGTGATTTACACTTAGATTTTTGTGTTTTTTTTCTAATCAATATTTTGGAAGAAAATTTAGATCTAAAGGTTCAGCACAAGAATATTATGAATGAAAATTGATAGAACCTAAAATCAACACAAAAATAAGATTCAAGAGTAGATCTACAAAATTTAAACCATAGAAATGCAAGAACAAGTGTAGATCTAAGATTTAATCGGTTTATTTTTTTTTTTCAATCTACTCTAAACAACACCAAACCACAAGACAATCGAGGATATACATGGAGAATAAGATGAAGAACAAGGAATTAAAGAGAATTCACCGAACAAAAAGATAGAGGAAGCAAAAGAACATCACCTAGATGAAGATGTTCTTGATACCACATGATGTAAGCTCCATTTGAGCTTGTAGGCCTAGGATCTTCTTCATCAATGGATTCCTTTTCTTCTTGGAAGATGAATGGAAGCAGAATGGAGAAGGAAGAGAGAGAGGAGACGCCGCTTCAAGGAGAAGATGAGTCTAGAAGAAGCTCACCACCATAGGAGGCCATGGATAAAAGCTTGGAGGAAGAAGGAGATGAATGAAGGGAGAGGAAAAGAAGAGCACGAAATTTTGTGCTCTAAAAGAGATCTGAAATCTGAAGTTTAATATTCAAATGATCAAAGGTGAAAAAAATGCACACACATGATCTCTATTTATAGCCTAAGTGTCCCACAAAATTGGAGGGAAATTTGAATTTCAATTCAAATTTCACTTGAATTTGAAATTGAATTTGTGGAGCCAAACTTTGGAGCCAAAATTTCACTAATTATGATTAGTGAATTTTAGTTATGGTTCAGCCCACTAATCCAAGATCAATTCCAAGATTCTCCACTAAGTGTGCTTAGGTGTCATGAGGCATGCAAAGCATGAAGGACATGCACAAAGTGTGACTATATGATGTGGCAATGGGGTGTAGTAAGCAAATGCTCACCACCCCCTCTAAAATTTAATTGGATTGGGCTTCTACCAATTCAATTAAATTGATTTCTAACCACACACATCAAATATTCACTTAGTGCATGTGAAATTACAAAACTACCCCTAATACAAAAACTAGTCTAGGTGCCCTAAAATACAAGGGCTGAAAATCCTATATTTCTAGGGTACCCTACCTACAATATGGAGCCCTAAATACAAGGACCAAATATAATGACATCCTAGTCTAATATGTACAAAGAGAATTGGACCCAAACTTGGTCAATGGGCTCAGAAATCTATCCTGAGGTTCATGAGAATCCTAGGGCCTTCTTCAGCAGCTCTAGCCCAATTCTCTTGGAGCCTCTTGCTCATGGCTCTAGTGACTGGTCCCTTCCTAGGGAGGATTGCATCACCATCTATATATAAAGAAACCAAACAATTAATCAGGACACAGTTATTCAAATTTTAAAAACTGAAGAAGACACTGGCCGTTTAGCGAGACATGGTCCGCTTAGCTGGCCTTTGTGAAAAAAACACTATCGCTTAGCGACATGTGGAGCCGCTTAGCGGAAGTTGCAGAATTTTTAGATTCTGTAGAATTGGCTTAGCGGGAAAGCGCCCGCTAAGCTGAACATGTGCCGCAAGCATTTGCGCTAAGCTCCTTAAAGGCTGTGCTTAGCGGTACCAACTCTTCAAAAATTTCACTAACTGTTCGTAGCTTAGCAAATGAAGCTCGCTTAGCTCAGCGGATGCCGCAACCAATTGCACTTGGCTCAGGAAGGCTCGGCTTAGCGCGCGGCTATCAACAAAAAAATTGATTAAGTTACATGGGCTTAGCGATTCAGCCTCGCTTAGCCACAGGTAGTTCAGGATGAGGATAAGTGTTCATCCTCAAAAGATGAACTCGCTTAGCGCAATAAGCGCGCTTAGCGAGTTCTTCAGATAACGCTTACATACAATGAGTATTGATGAACTCACTTAGCGTAGAAAACGCAGAAAACACAACTTGTTTTCTTGCACTTTTCAAGCCTCTAAAAGGCATATCAGACATGCAATGTGTGCGTCATACTCAATTCAGTATACAAGCGTGTATAGCCCTAATCTTAAACTAATTCTAACAAAACATAAAAACCCTAAAAATCTAAAGCTACAGTTGAAGTCTTCTATCCTAAAGTTAAGACACGAAAAAGAGAAAATGAATCAAGGAACTTACTTGGATAGTGTATGATTGATGCTTCAAAGTAAAAAATGCACAAAGAAAGCACAGACACAAAATGTGCAAATTTTTTGGAGAGAGAGAATGCAGAGACGAAGTTTCCGGAATCTGGCGAATGTGAGTGTAACTGCTGTTACACTCACTTAAGCAGTTTTTCGATACTTTCGCTTAGCGGACCACTGCGCTAAGCGAGCAAGAGAGACGTTTGGTTTCTCAACCAGGCTCGCTTAGCAGACCCGTGCGCTTAGCCGACATTTCAAATTCAAAATCAATTTATTTTTTTTTAAAGAAACTCAGCTTAGCGTGAGGGTGAGTCCGCTTAGCGAGGTCTGCAGATTAGAAAAACTACAACTCTCGCTAAGCCTGGCTCTGGCCAGCATAGCTAAAATGATGCGTCTTAAGTACAGAGGAGCATGCGCTTAGCTGAGAGGGACTCGCTTAGCGCTAACATTGTCGCAATGAATCTCGCTTAGCTGCCATGACTGGCGCTTAGGGTCATGGACCTCAATTAAGGCCGTAAGGAATTGCGCTTGGCGACAATAGGTCACGCTTAGCCACGGATAAGCTGTCGCTTAGCGATTAGGCTAAAGCTTAGCTAAATTCAGATCAAATTTAAGTTAGCTTAGCTCAACCTTGGCAAGCTTAGTGGACCAAATCAGCCTCAGATGCAAGGGTTGGGCGCTAAGCTCTTGAGACTCACAGCTTAGCACATGAACAGAGATGTGCTTAGCGCGAGGCTTGTGCTTAGCGCGAGGCTTGCGCTTAGCGAAAGGACTGTTTTTTTTTTCAGAAAATATTTTTCTAAGTTATTTTTCAGTCCTTTTTCCTTGAAATTGAAACCCTTATGTTAAGCATTCAAAGATTGGCTGATATACTCCTATGTACATACAATATAGCAAGTTCCAAATGATTTAAATGCATAAAAAGCAAAGATAACAAAAATTAAAACTAGGTTGCCTCCCAGGAAGCGCTTCTTTAACGTTATTAGCTTGACATTTTTACCTCACTGGGTGATCTTATGTTTTGGTTCCTACTTTCAAAACCTCTTCACCTCCTTCCATCACCTGTAAGCAAACATTGTGTTCTGGAGCAGGCTTGTCTTCAACAAACAAATCAAAATCAATTTTCTGATCTTCAAAACCTAGCTCCAGCTTCCTCTTCCCCATATCAACTATGCAGTTTGTGGTCAACATGAATGGCCTTCCCAATATTACAGGGATGTCAGTATCTTCAGAGATATCCATTACCACAAAGTCTGCCGGGAAGATAAAATGTTTACTCTTACCAAAATATCTTCAATTACTCCATATGGCCTGGTAATTGAGCGGTCAGCTAATTGTAAAGTCATTCAAGTGGGCATTATTTCCAACTCTCCCAATCTTCTGCACATGGAGAGTGGCATCAAATTGATACTGGCTCCCAGGTCAATAAGAGATTTTCCCACATTGACTTCTCCAATTGAACAAGGAATCGTTACACTCCCAGAATCTTTATGCTTGGGTGGAAGGATCTTCTGGATCACAGCACTACAATTTCCTTTCACTATGATGTTTTCCTGATGAATATATTTATGCTTCCTTGTTAACATATCTTTCAAAAATTTAGAGTAGAGAGATTTGCTGCAAAGCTTCTCCGAAAGGCATGGTTATTTCCAGTTTCCTAAAAATATCTAAAAATCTCACCAGATGACGATCTTTTTCTTTCTTGGAAGGTACCACAAGGTAAGGTACTTCCACACCTTCATCCACAGCTTTTTCACTCCTACTCTTCTTTGCATTCTTATTATTTTTTTCTTCTTTTTCATTTTTTTCATTTTCTATTTCTTTTTCTTTTTCTTGGTCCTTTAATTCTTTATTCTTGACCATTATTTGTTCCTCTTTTTCTTGATTACTTTCACCTCTCACCTCATTTTTCTTGCCATCAGTACTTTTCTTGTCAGCATTTTTCTTCTCATGTACAACACTATCCTCATCCTCAACCTCCACTAACCTTTTACTCCTTGTCATCACAGTTTTGCATTCCTCCTTGGGATTTTGTTCTGTATTTGCCACAAAACTATTGGATGACTTGTTAGCTATCTGCTTGGCCAGTTGTCCCACCTGGACTTCAAGGTTCTTCAGTGCTGACTCAATGCTTTTATGATTTGACAATGTTACCTGCATAAACTGAGTCAAGGTCTCCTCCAGCTTAGTAGTTCTCTAGAATATGTTAGGTCCTTGTTGGATTGGCCTGTTTGAAAGCCCACTCTAGTCTTTGTTGAACTGATTGCCAGGGTGTGTCCTCCACTGTCCTTGTTGATTATATGGACCCTGCTGGAAGCCTAAAAATCCTCCTTGAGTATATCCTTGTTGCTGTTTATTTCTCATATAATAAATTTCTTGAGTGTTTTCTTTAGTGGGAGTACATTGGCCTGTTTCATGAGCCTCACCACATATGGTACAACCTGTAACCTACAAAACAGAAGAGTGTGTAAGTTGACCCATAGACAACTTAGTTGGAAGCTTACCAAGTGTTTCTGTTAAAATCTCAAGTTGCTTAGAAAGCAACTTGTTCTCTGCCAATAACGCGTCATGTAATGATAGCTCTATCAAGCTTTTCTTCATGGGTTGGTGGGTTCTGTCTCGTAGAATGGCATGATCACTGGCTGACATGTTCTTAATTAGCTCTGTTGCTTCTTCTGGGGTCTTCAGTTTTATCTTTCCCCCTGCAGAAGCATCTAGCAGTTGCTTGGTTTGTGGTCTCAGCCCATCTATAAACATATTCAATTGGATTGGCTCAGAAAACCCATGAGTGGGAGTTTTTCTTAACAAGCCTCTGAATCTCTCCAATGCTTCACTCAGAGATTCATTAGGAAACTGATGAAATGAAGAGATTGCAACTTTCCCTTCTGCAGTCTAGGACTCTGGGAAGTATTTCTTTAGGAACTTTTCAACAACTTCTTCCTAGGTTTTCAGACTGTTGCCCTTGAATGAGTGGAGCCACCTCTTGGCTTCTCCTGCGAATGAGAATGAGAAAAGGCTGAACCTAATAGCTTCATCTGGTACACCGGCAATCTTAACAGTGTTACATATTTCAATGAATGTTGCCAAGTGTGCATAGGGGTCTTCATTAGGTAATCCTTGAAATAAGTTCCCCTGTATTAAATGAATTAAGGAATGTGGATAGTTGATGTTGTTAGCTTGCACTTCAGGACGTGCAATGTTGGTAAAAAATTATGGTACTGAGCTACTTGAATAATCCTCAAGGGTAATCCTCTGGTCATGCTCTTCTGCCATGGTAATGGCTTCAGGTAATTGAGTGGCAGATTCCCTTGATGATGGTGAATCAAGTGATAATAAGTCAGAGAAATGAGTCTCCTCCTAAAAAATGGATGCAACTGTTCTGTCTTGCAGAAGTTTCCTTCTCCTCTCGGCCCTGTTCCTTCATAATGTAGCTTCAATTTCTAAGTCCAGAGGAACTAAATTTCCTGTGGGAGATCTATTCATATACAACACTAACAGAACAACGGTTATCCAGTTTAACAAGAAAAGACAAATAGAAATTATGAACAAATATTCACAAAAACAATCAAAGAATAACAAATAAAGAATAGACACCTAAAAACGAGCTAACTTCCCAAATAAAAAGAAGTTCCCCGACAACGGTGCCAAAAACTTGTTCGACTTCCGGCAAGTGCACCGGATCACACAAGTAGTATAAAACGGTAAGAACCGAGTATCAAACACTCGGGGAACTTGTGATATTTTGTAAGCTATTTCATCAAATAGGTGTCTGGTGTGTAAAGGTAAGTGTGAATATGAACAGGTGTATAGACTATATGTGCAAAAAGAAAGAAAATCACACGAGAGAAATGATGTGTAAAGACAAGTAGAAAACACGTTGGTCTTCCTAATAGGTGTCTGATGCTAAAAAGATATTCTCTATCTAACAATGCTCATGTGTTCTTATGGTGTCTCCTGCGATACTACACCCCGATTCCTCATGATAGTTTAGCCTAATCCTGATCAAGCATCGTACGTAGATTCTTTTTGTAAGACTAAACTCAACCAGGACCGTGTAGAAGCAAAACTTCATGGTGAATCAAAGGTGATTCAAAGGTGTTTTGATGATAACAATGATGACAACAAAAGATGATGACAAAGGTGATGACAAAAAGCTCAAAGATCAATCAAAGAACAACTCAAGTGAATCAAGAACAATTCAAGAGTTCAAGATAAGAATCAAGAAGAATTCAAGACCCAAGAAGAAAGTTTAGAGTCAAGAATCAAGAGAAGGCTTAATCAAGATAAGTATGAAAAGTTTTTCTCAAAAATTGAGTAGCACATGATTTTTCTCAAAACATGTTTACCAAAGAGTTTTTACTCTCTGGTAATCGATTGCCAGATTGTTGTAATCGATTACCAGTAGCATAATTGTTTTGAAAAAGTTTTCAAATTGAATTTACAACGTTCAAATTAATTTCAAAAAGTTGTAATCTATTACAATGTTTTGGTAATCGATTACCAGTGCCTTTGAACATTGAAATTCAAATTCAAATGTGAAGAGTCACATCCTTTCACATAAAAGCTTTGTGTAATCGATTACACTGATTTGGTAATCGATTACCAGTGATTGTTTCTGAATAAATCAAAAGATGTAACTCTTCAAATGGTTTTTGACTTTTTCAAATTGGTTTTTAAGTTTTTCTAAAAGTCATAACTCTTCTAATGGTCGTCTTCACCAGACATGAAGAGTCCATAAAAGTAAGGCTTTGTTTTGCATTTCATTAAGTCATTCAATCAATCTTTTACAAGCCTTGAAACTCTTTGAACTTCTTCTTCTTCTTTGTACCAAAAGCTTTCTAAAGTTTTCTGGTTTTCTAAACCTTGAAAACTTGTGCTATTCATCTTTTCATTCTCTTCTCCCTTTGCCAAAAAGAATTCGCCAAGGACTAACCGCCTGAATTCTTTTTGTGTCTCCCTTCTCCCTTGTCAAAGAATTCAAAACGACACAGTCTGAGAATTCTTTTGATTCTTCCCTTTCCCTAATACAAAAGTGTTCAAAGGACTAACCGCCTGAAAACTCTTTTGTATCCCCATTCACAAAGTATCAAAGGTTGAACCGCCTGAGATCTTTGTCTTAACACATTGGAGGGTACATCCTTTGTGGTACAAGTAAAGGGTACATCTACTTGGGTTTGGCTGAGAACAAGAGAGGGTACATCTCTTGTGGATCAGTTCTAGTGGAGGGTACATCCACTAGGTTCAAAGAGAACATGGGAGGGTACATCCCTTGTGGATCTTTGCTTGTAAAAGGATTTTTACAAGGTAGAAAGAAATCTCAAGGACCGCAGGTCACTTGGGGACTGGATGTAGGCATGGGTTGTTGCCGAACCAGTATAAAAACTCTTGTGTGTTTGTTTCCTTCTTCCCTACTCTTTTACTTTTCGCTGTGCATTTAATTTCCGCTTTTACTTTCTGTTAAGTTTCTCTTCTGCTCCTCATTCTCTTAACAATTTAGTAAAAGCCTTAGAAGAGTAATTATTTAATTAGTAAAGGTTTAGGAATAATTAATTCAACCCCCCCTTTTTAATTATTCTGAGGCCACTTGATCCAACAAGTGGTATCAGAGCAGGTTTCTTGTAGAAAGTTTAACAACTTCAAGATTCATGGCCTCTTTAGATTCTTTGTTTTTCAAAAGTATTTTCAGGAACAGGTTATTTGAAGATCATGATGAAGACCAAGTCAACTTGTGTCTCATGACAAAATCTGATGAGAACAACAAAGAAGATTCTGTAAGGAAGAAGTGGTACATAGACAGTGGATGTTCCAAGCACATGACTGGTGATGTATCCAAATTCACAACCATTTCTCCCAAGAAAAGTGGACACGTTACATATGTGTCATACCCTAATTTCGTCCGGGGACCTTTGCTTGATGACATGCGACCTTTCTTTGGTCCTTGTGAGGTGCTTGGCATCCATCATTGGGCAATTTGTGAAATTCCAGGACATGCCGAAAAACCAAAAAAATATATTGATGCACAATCCGTAAGTTTCCGTGACACACCGGAAATCAAATGGAAGCATCGTTGCATAATTAAGTGAGGTTCTGTAACATTCCGTAAGTCAAAAGGGGGATGATTATGTAATCCGCAAGGTTCCGTAACATTACGGAAAGAAAACAAGTATCGTTACGAGATTCGTAAGTTTCCGTAACTTTACGAAAAAAGAATCACCAAAAAAAGGTAAGGGGGTGAACTTATCAAGATAGGGGTGTAAATAGCAATTCAAATCTAGGCCCTTCTAGAACATTTTGGAAGTTGGGTTGCTTAAGGAGGAAGCAACTGGGCGGCAAGCTCCTCCACGTTTTTAAAAAATGGTTTTCGGGGCTTCCGCGGCTTCCGTAATACTTCCGTAAAATTTCCGAAAACCTTGGGTAAGCATATTCCACTTAACATTGGTAAAAGGGAAAAGAAAAAAGATGAAAATCAAATTCGAAAACAGTTCCGTAAGGCTTCCGTAACTTTTCCGTAAAATACGAAAAGGGGGTGAACTTAGTAATTCGAGTGCGCTTAGAAATCTTCTTCATTAAGTCTTTGGGCGGCAAGCACCTCCTTTTTTTTCTATAAATAGGGGAGGGGGGGAGCTGTTTCAAAAGGTTCAAGACCCCTTTGGCTATGCATTTCGGCTATTTTGGGCAAAAACACGTTTTCGTGAAGAAAAATCAAGTCGAAGTACTTCCGTAACGCTTCCGTAAGCGATTCTGTGGAAATTCTTCATCGTTCTTCGTCGTTCTTCACCTTTCTTCATCCGTTCTTCGTTCGTTCTTCGTTCTTCAACGGGTAAGTTTTCGAATCCGAGACTTTCAATTCATTTCTTGTTTTGTGTACTTTCACTTTAATTTCGTTTACTTTCAGTTTTCTTTTCTTCCGTTTTTAACGTGCTTTAACCATTTATTTAAGCCGTTTTCTCGTCTAATAAATGATAAAATGAATTTCAACCGATCATTTGTGTTGTAATCTCGTTTAATCACTGTTAAAACGAAATCTAACTGATCGTTCACGCTATAACCTCGGTTAAACCAAAAAAAGTAAAATAATAATAAAATAATCAAAATATCTTTGAATAAAATAATAAAAAAAATCAATCGGACGTTTTTCTTTGGAAGTTTCCTTGAATGAATTGATTAATAACCAAAGTGAAACTAAGACTAAAATCAACTCACAAATCAAGTTTTTTTTCCGAAAAATCACTAAAAACCGTTTTAAGGTCCAACGCCTTAAACGGTCCTCTTTGCTTTTATCGGTTAACATGGACCGTTCAAAAGCATAAAATCAACATGTGACTTTACCGCTTTTGCAAGAACTACGTAGGTCTGATTTCCTCATCGCAATTGAGGATACGTAGGAGCAAAAGCCCCGCTTTTGTCGACCACCCCTAGAGATCGTTAATGGTCCCACGCCTTAACGTTTCTCTCTTTTCAAAAACCAAGAGATCGTTAATGGTCCAACACCTTAAATGACCTTTTGTTCAATAAAAACATATTTTGCAAAAAAAGACAAAAACAACCTAACCAAACACTTTGTTCCAAAAGAACTACGTAGGTCTGATTTTCTCATCCCAAATTGAGGAATACGTAGGAGCAAAGGGAAACACCCTTGTCGACCACAAAAAGAGAAAATATAAAAAGGGTATAAAGGATATAGAGACATAAAAAGGGAACATAAAAAAAATCAAAGTCATGTTTGCACATTCGATTAAAGGCTGTCGTCCCTTGGGACGGACGTGTGGGGTGCTAATACCTTCCCCGTGCGTAAATACAACTCCCGAACCTTTCACTTAAAAGTTCGTAGATCGCGTCTTTTTCGGTTTTTCCGACGTTTTCCTCAAATAAACGTTGGTGGCGACTCCGCGCGTATTCCTTTCGTGGAACACGCATCCCGCGAGTCACGCGTCGCCCTCCCGCCGAAGGGTAGGTTGCGACAGTTGGCGACTCCACTGGGGACTGTTTTTAGAGAGTTAGGCCATTTAATCTTGTGCAAATTTTTGCCATGACTTACTCCTTTGTTGGTTTCCCTTTATTATGTTCTTGTATATATAACTCTTTGATGCTTTTAGTGCATTTTTGTATGCATGAGGTAAATATTTATTCATTTGATGCACACAAACACTAACACTATTTGCACACACGGTGAGTTGAAAAAGGGCCCTATACCCGGGTTCGTGGGAACATAAGGAGTGGAGGTGAATCTGTGATCATGCTAGGTCTCCGACTTGCTTGATTACAGTGAACCCTCATCTAGAGTTTTTCTCTTTGAAAACATATTGTTGCTAGTAGTCCCTACTGCTGCAATATGTTCTTCGAAGGGGATGATACCTCTAGAAACCATCAAGAGAGATATGACTACCTTGGGGGTTATTACTAAAAGCCTAGTTAGCTGTCTCCCTTATAGGTCCCTTAAATAGGGGCACGGAGCAAACACGCTGCGTGCCATTTTTCACACTGCCATGCATAAGTGTCATATACCCTTTTGCTTATATTCAGTGAGTATTGTCATACTATGTACATCCCCGTGTTGTGCCTTTCGCATATGCATCATGCGTGGGTTTCGTCTTTGATCCCCTCACTTTGGCAAACCGACGGAGGGTCCGTGTTGCCTTCTTAAAAAACATACGTTGGGTGCCATGCTCCCCAAACGTTGTATCCAAGAAGGAAACAATTTCTCGGGCTCCCGTATCCATAAAATGCATTCATATCATGCATCGCATAAGCATCTCTTCATAACATCATAATGAACATATCGTTCCTGCATTTGTCCGTTATCATATTCCAGCCTCACATTTTGCATGAGTCATTGCATCATCATGCATATGCGTTCAACATACTTTTTGTTCTACAAACTGCATACCTTTTGTTTTCATGTTTGCTCATGCATGAGCCTTGCATTTTCCTCTACAAAACGAAAACAAAAAAAGGAAGCATGAAAATTCATGATGCATTCTTGGTTGCATATATTCGGTACCATGAGCCAACCATGTTGGGATCATAAACCCGTTTCACAACAACAAAACAAAATAATTGAACATGGTACCTAATGCATGGTTAACTAGGAAATGGTGTTTCTTCGGGCATCTCAATTTCATAATTACATTTTCCATGCATAGCTTAAAGTATGCCCGAGTCATTCATCCCTATGAGATGTTGTTGAAATATTGGCGATCAGAATTGCCATTCCTTGGATTATAGGGTTGAACCAAGCTCATGCTTTTATAAAAAGGTTCATCAAGTCAAGTTGAAATATGGAAGTAACCGTCTTGCAAAATTGGGGCAAAAGATGAATCGAGTCACATCACTGCTTCGTCTACTGCCAAACATATTTAGGATTGTTGATGTCCTTGTTACTTCCAGTTTCACCTTGACAAAGATGTCATGGACCATGTTGAAAATCTAAATTGATTCAACCCCATATCCTGCGTAAAAATTCGCAATACTTCAACTGTACATCATTCGCATACATCCATGATTTTCATTGGTTGCATTGCTCATTGCATTCTTTCCTTGAAAAATAAAATAAAATAAAATAAAATGAACTTAATCATTGTTATAAAAAAAAAACATGCTTTACGGCGTCCTCACCGAACTTGTGCTAGAGCTAGAGTAATGGGTGAAGTAGAGGAGATACAAGAGAAGATGAAGGCCGACATGGAGGCCATTAAAGAGAAAATGGCCACAATGATGGAGGCCATGATGAGCGTGAAGAAGATAATGGAAGCCAATGCAGTTGCAATTGCCGCTACCAACGTTGTTGCTAAGGTGAACCCGACGTCCCCATCCGGCATCAACCAAATAAATCATCCAACCTCAGATATGGTAGGCAAAGATTTGGGAAGTACGGGCGGCCCCCATGATGTGCAAATTCAAAACGAGCACGCCTTCCCGCCATATGGCTTGCCTCTCAACTATACGCCACCCAATATGGCGTACACTCCCAATAAGAATGTCAATAACTCCACTCCTATACCCATTGAGAGCCAGCAACCCCAAACTGATCATGCACATGTCTCTTAAACCGTGGAAGAGACACATGAAATTCCCCACCACAATCTAGCCGACTTCGAGGCTTGGCTCGGATATGCCACTGAAGGGCAAGCAGTTGGTGGTATACCCCTTGAAAACACTTCGGAAGGCCCTCAGTATCACCCCCAGCTACACCTCTTGCATTCCATAACAAGTAAAAACCCTCGTGCTATGGTAGAAATGGAAAAGTTAGATCATTTAGAGGAAAGGCTCAGGGCCATTGAAGGAGGTGAAGATTATGCCTTTGCTAACCTAAAAGAGTTGTTCCTAGAACCCAATATCATCACCCCTCCCAAGTTCAAGGTGCTGGACTTTGACAAGTACAAGGGGACTACTTGCCCCAAGAACCATCTAAAGATGTATTATCGGAAGATGGGGGCATGCACAAAAGATAAGGAATTACTGATACATTCCTTCCAAGAAAGTCTTACTGGGTAGCTGTTACCTGGTACGCTAACTTGGAACCTTCCCGAGTCCATTCTTGGAAGGACCTAGTGGTTGCCTTCGTTAGGCAGTGTCAGTATAATGTCTTCAGATAGGATGCAACTACAGAACATGTGCAAAAAGGGGGCACAAATCTTTCAAAGAATACGCTCAAAGGTGGAGAACCTGGAAGCTCAAAGTGGCACCTCAATGACAAAAAAAACGATGACAATGATAGTAGACACATTACCAGTATTCTACTATGGAAAATGGTGGGCTACGCACCTTCAAAGCTTTGAGGATTTGGTCTTTGCCAGTGAAAAGATCAAAGTGGATCCGAAAAGAGGCAAATTTGATCATCCTACTAGGACGACTGAGAAAACTGGGGCAAATGAAGAGGGTGAGAAAGAGGGAGAAACCCATGCTGTGACTGCCATTCCTGTACGGCCAAGTTTCCCACCAACCCAACAATATCTTTACTCAGCCAATAACAAACCTCCTCCTTACCCACCACCCAGTTATCCACAAAGGCCATCCCTAAATCAACCACAAAGCCTGTCTACCGCACTTCCAATGACGAAGACCACCTTTAGCACAAACCAAAAAAACACCAACAAAAAGGAATTTTGCAGCAAAAAGCCTGTAGGGTTCACCCCAAATTCCGTTGTCATATGCTAAACTTGATCCCATATCCACTCAATAATTCAATGGTAGCCATAACCCCAACCAAGGTTCCTCAACCTCCATTTTTCTGAGGATACGACTCGAACGCAACGTGTGCTTATCGTGGAGGAGCCCTGGGGCATTCCATTGAGCATTGTATGACCCCGAAGCATAAAGTGTGAAGTCTAATTGATACGGGCTGGCTGAAATTTGAGGAGAATCGCTTGTTGAATCATAACATTGACAAGCAACACCATACATGGGGCAATTCTGGAAGCTGTTGTTATGACTCATCAGGATTTTCAAGTTTATGCCATTATTATAAACCACAGTTACAATGCTAAATGATATGGATAAAATGGACATCCTTGTCCCTCATCCTCTCACAAACGCATGTTTGCTTATTCAACTTTCACCGAAATGTGGGTGCAAGCCATTGGTCTATTTGCTCAAGCGACCTGCGCTCCTGAGTGTTGACTTCCAAGACTGTTCAATCAGAGATTACTCGTCTTGCACGTTGGTGGGGGTGCCGTAAAACAATGAGTAAAGTTCAAAACAAATAAGTTTCAAAATAAAAAAATAAGTTTCAAAATAAAAAAAAAATAAAAAGGCATTTGATTGACTGTGTTTTCAAGTAAAAATATAGACGTTCATGTGACTTCATTTTATCATTCCAGAAAGTTTGTCTTCTTAGAGAAGCGAGTTGTCAAGAATAGGATGTTGGACAAATGGCCTCAGTTACCTTAAGAAAAAGGGGGGTTGAATTAAGATGCAAAGACTATTCCCCAATTGAACTATCACTCTTTCCTTTTGGATTAACAATGCACCCTTAACATGAATTACTCAAAAGACAAATCAAAATAAACTTCTTTAAAGCAAAAGATAAATAGCAATAAAAGAAGTTTAAAGGAAGAGAGGAATGCAAACTTGATTTATACTGGTTCGGCCACTTCCCGCGCCTACGTCCAGTCCTCAAGAAACCCACTTGAGATTTTCCACTCTCTTTGTAAAACTCCTTTTACAAAGTCTGAACCACACAGGGACAACCCTTCCCTTGTGTTCAAGAATCCTCTACAATAAGAGACTCTCAGTCTCTTAATCCCTTTTCAGAAGTAAGAAGAAGAGAAGAAGAAATCTCTCTTAAAAGGGATAGATTGTACAATGAAGACCAATCAAAATTCCTTATTGAATATGCAAGTGGTTGACCAAGGAATCTTTTTGAGAGGATAAGACAGTTCAGTTCAGAAAAACTCTTAATCTTTTGAGAGGATAAACTTTGTGGGCAATGAAAACTCTCTTTAAATTCGTGTTTCCAAGTCACCTTTGATGGCCATTCATAAACCATTTGAATAGATGTGACTCTTGGAAATTATTTTCTGAAAATCTCCTCTGGTAATCGATTACAAGACTTGTGTAATAGATCACAGGCTTTAAAATTTGAATTAAAACATTCAATAAACTGCTGGTAATCAATTACCATCGATGTGTAATCAATTACACGTTATAAATTTTGAATTCAAATTTCTAGTGACTGTTATAAACATTTTTCAGCTGCTGGTAATCGATTACCAGAGAGCAAATCTCAATTTGAAATGATAGAATTCTTTGGTCAAACCTTTTGTTTTTTTAATTTGGAAACTTCTCCCTAAGATTCTAGAGATCAACTTGATCATATATCTTGATTTTCTTGGATTCTTGGATTCTTGCCTTGAATAAAACTTGGAAGCACTTGATCCTTTGGCATCATCAAAACATCAAAACATCTTGCTTCTACATAGGAGTCATTTGACTTAATCCATCAAAAAATCCTTCAACTATTTCTCGTCCTTGGAAAATTCTTTTTGCAAGAATCAACTGCTTCTTTCATTCTTCCTCACTACGAGGCTATGAAAACAAGACAACGATTGGTACCTCAAAGCCTTACACTGGGGCAATGAGGGGCATCGTGCATGAGCCTCAAGTGAACCTAGGGGCAGATTAGAAGTTCTCACCCAATAGGTTCCCTCCTACAAGGTCATGACGAAAGACAACGATTGGTACCTCAAAGCCTTACACTGGGGCAATGAGGGGCACCGTGCATGAGCCTCAAGTGAACATAGGGGCCGATCAAAAGTTCTCACCCATCGATGTTTTCAACAAAAAAAAGGGGAGACAAGCCCTGGAATTTCAATAGATTGATTAATTATCAAACGACTCCATTCCCGTCACTCCAAAATGGTCAAGTGACTAAATCAAATAGAACATACACATTGAGGGGGTTCCCGGAGAGATTTGCAAAAGATAGGATAAGGTTGCATGAATTATCACCTCTTTCAAAAGGACAGTCAATCTGTGTTTTCCAAAAAAATTAAATCAAAATCAAAATCACAAAACAAGGAAAGAATGACATGAACATTGTACAAACTTTCCATTTCATTGCATTATTTCATATGAAGTCCGCATTTACCAAATTTCACAACAAAGGTTGCATGCATCTGCATCCCTAAAAATCATGTTGACTACATAGATTCCCTACATCTAAATGTCCAAATCTTTTGAATTTGGGATGACCGGCTCTCTCGATGAGTCGATCTCTTGCTTTCTCATAAGGGTGGACCCTTGGGTACTAGTTACCCTCACCGTTGAGAGGACTACACGTCCTCGCCTTGAGAGGACTACACGTCCTCACCACCGGAGGGCTGCACGCCCTCACCTCCAGAGGACTACATGTCCTCGCCTTGAGTGGGCTACACGTCCTCACCTTGGGTACTAGTACCCTCACCTTAAGAGGGCTACACGCCCTCGCCATCAAAGGACTGCATGTCCTCACCTTCGTAGGGCTACACGCCCTCACCTTTAGAGGACTACACGTCCTCGCCAACAGAGGGCTACACGCCCTCACCTTTAGAGGACTACACGTCCTCGCCAACAGAGAGCTGCACGCCCTCACCTTGAGAGGACTACACGCCCTCACCTCCAGAGGACTATACATCCTCGCCTTGAGAGGGTTGCACGCCCTCACCTTTAGAGGGCTACGTGTCCTCACCTTGAGAGGGTTGCACGCCCTCACCTTTAGAGGGCTACGTGTCCTCATTTTCAGTGTGCTCCACATCCGCACCTCCCGGTTAAGGGACCAGTAGTTTCCTTTTAACGGTTCCTGGGCCACCCCCTGATATTGGAGGAGGGTCAACTGTGCGAGCACCTGGGCCACCCCCTGATATTGGAGGAGGGTCAACTGTGCGAGCACAACCAGAGAGGGAGGCTATCACACAGCTACTATGCATACCGGGGCAAGATTTCACCCGTGCAGCTGCAAAGAGACGAGTGCGGATCATGCGCACCAACATGACCACTCTTACACAGATATAGATGACATTGCTACTTAGCAACATTCTGCCCAGCGACCGCAATGCCAATCTCCCCCTGCAAAAGTATCAGTTGGTCTGTGTCGTCCCGACATGGGTAAGTATGCATATGGTTCAACTGATTTCTGATACCATCTATTGTTTGCAGGGATCGCACCCACAAAGACACCCAGTGGACCTGAAGAAGTCCAACAGGGCCCTGGGGTTTCCAGCTCTGGTTACGGGCCTCTATCAGTCCTACAAGGTGCCCGTACCCCCCCGGCAAGGTCACGTCATCATAGGTAAGTATGCACATCGCTCAACTGATTTCTGATTTCATCTATTGTTTGCAGGGATCGCGCCTGCAAGACACCCAGTGGACCCGAAGAAGTCCAACAGGGTCTTGGAGTTGTCAAGCTCTAATTACGGGTCTCTGTCAGTTCTACGGAGTACCTGTCACCTCCAGCAAGGGCATCAGGCCCCCTACTAATCGAGCTTTCATCAAGAAGTACTGCGCCCCCAGGCAGGCGCAGGGCGAAACACCACAGCAGCATTGGGATGGCCGGTAGCGGGCAACAGACGCACCGCCATCACCTCTAGAGTTCACCTCTGCTCATCCACAAAAAGGTTTGAGTATTGCCTACACCACATGGCCAACCAATAGGCGACCAAGTCCAAAGCCAAAGGTAAGCAAAGTACTAGGTCAGTGACCGACAAGTCATAAGGCGTCCAGCTCAAGACGTTAAAGAAGCGCTACTAGGAGGCAACCTAGTACCTTTTAAATTTCTGCCTGCTATTTGATCACTTTTTATAGTAGGACGCACCTAGTTGCTCGTGATCCTGGGAATTTAAATAAAACAAGCGCAAGCTCGGAAGGTAGTCATACCTTACAAAACATATATATGTATGTTTAGGTAGTGAAAATACCTTAGATATGCATGTATGTAAACAAAAAACACTTCACAAAATATATATATGTATGTTTAGGTAGAAAAATACCTTAGATATGCATGTATGTAAACAAAAAACACTTCACAATATATATATATGTATGTTTAGGTAGAAAGATACCTTAGATATGCATGTATGTAAACAAAAAATACTTCACAAAATATATATGTATGTTTAGGTAGAAAGATACCTTGGATATGCATGTATATAGCAAAAATACCTTACAAAACATATATATGTATGTTTAGGTAGCAAGATACCTTGGATATGCATGTATATAGCAAAATACCTCATGAAAAAAAAAGAGAAGAAAAAAAGACAAACAAGAAAAAGAAATAAACAAATAAAAAAAAAGAAGAAAAAAAAGAGAGAAAAAAGAAAAATAAGTTGTCTAGCTGAAAAACCAACATGCTTTTGAAAAGAGATGACTTCCAACTTTTCTTTGAAGAAAAATTCGCTGATCATAGCTAGTTTTTGGAAAAAAAAATGTGTGTACACCTGAAGGGTGAATGCTGTGAAATTTTCCCGGACGCCCGAAATGGACTTGGATGAATGCACAAATGGATAAAAGAACATATTTTGGAAACATTGGGTTGACTAAAATAGAGGAAATGAATCCTGAGCCCTAGCATCACATGACCATAAAAATTTGACACTTGAGTGTCCGCATAGGTGCATGCATGACCAGTTTTGCATAAAGTTTCCAAATCATCATTTTTGCATTTGTGTCATGGAAATAATGTGGGGCACCCCTTTTATCCTTGAGCCAAACCAAACCCCGACATGTATCATGTCTAGCCATTCTACAAACCTTGAGCCAAAATCATGACTCACTATAATCCTTACCCTCGGAAACAAAAAAGGAAAGAAGGAAAATTTCCAATCAAAGAGAAAGCAAAAAGAAAAGAAAGGAAATTCCCAATCAAAGAGTGGGAGAAAGCAAAAAGAAAAGAAAGGAAATTCCCAATCAAAGAGTGGGAGAAAGCAAAAAGAAAAGAAAGAAAATTCCCAACCAGAGAATGGGAGAAAGTAAAAAAAGGAAGGAAAGAAAGTTCTTGATCAAAGAAACTAGAAGAAATATGCAGAAAGGTCTTTTGACCAGACAATATCTGAACAATACAGAATTGTCCCCAAATGAACAAAAGAAAGAAAAGGAAACCATGACCTAAAGTGGTCTTCTCCCTTTGATTACCAACCAAAATCCTGTGCATCGGTGACTTGTTCGCCTCGCGCAAAACCAAAACAGAAAAGGAAAAGGGGCAAAAACACACAAAAGCCGAAAAACCCACCAAAAGATCCCATTCCCAAGGGAAGCCCTATTGATCCATGATCACGCATGTAATTTTTGATTTGATAGGAAATAATTTGCAAAGTCAAGTCATGACATATCTATGGTTCGAAATTAG
Organism: Glycine max; assembly: GCF_000004515.6. Classification (NCBI taxonomy): domain Eukaryota; kingdom Viridiplantae; phylum Streptophyta; class Magnoliopsida; order Fabales; family Fabaceae; genus Glycine; species Glycine max. The sequence continues at coordinate 19,126,093 of NC_038246.2, read as the reverse complement.
GATGAAACACTTACCTGTGCGAGATTGATACACTTTGAGTGATTTTCTTCTATTTTTGTCGAACCCAGTGTTTCCTCTAAATGGTCATTTAGAAACGAAATGCTAACATCCAAAATCTCATTTATGGTTATGAGAAAATTTCATCAGCATACTCTCCTTCCCCGGTAGACGCATTGTTTTTCACTCAAAAAGGCATATGCTGCTCTAATCAGTTGGAATATTTGTCTCTTTGCTAAAGCATGTTTGCATTTTAGTAAAGAAAACACCAAGACTTTTTCAAGTCTCACAAGTTATCCAGAACTACGTAGGTCTGAGTTCCTCATTGGAGGATACGTAGGAGCAAAAGCCTCGCTTTTGTCGACCACACTGCTTTCTGTTACCATGACCCAAGAGCTGGTAGCCTGCGGAGACACCTTACGGTTATCCGCACCTCGAGTGTGATTGATAAGCGGAGGCCAACATGGTCATCTGCACCCTTTCCGAAGATGTAGGCATCTTCTGGTGGAGACTTTTTCAAGTCTCACAAGTTATCTAGAACTACGTAGGTCTGAGTTCCTCATTGGAGGATACGTAGGAGCAAGAGCCTTGCTTTTGTCGGCCGCCCCATAATCTTTGTCATACTGACCCTGAGGTCATGTGACGTGCACCCTTGTATCATCCAGAGGCGGCGGGCCCGATGATACGCGGAGATACCTTACGGTTATCCGCACCCTTTTGTCATCCAGAGGCGGCGGGCCCGATGACAAGCAGAGACCAAGTTTGGTCATTCTGCACCCTTGTATCATCCAAAGGCGGCGGGCTCGATGATACGCGGAGATACCTTACGGTTATCCGCACCCTTTTGTCATCCAGAGGCGGCGGGCCCGATGACAAGCAGAGACCAAATTTGGTCATTCTACACCCTTGTATCATCCAGAGGCGGCGGGCCCGATGATACGCGGAGATACCTTACGGTTATCCACACCCTTTTGTCATCCAGAGGCGGCAGGCCCGATGATACGCGGAGATACCTTACGGTTATCCGCACCCTTTTGTCATCCAGAGGTGGCGGGCCCGATGACAAGCAGAGACCAAGTTTGGTCATTCTGCACCCTTGTATCATCCAGAGGCGGCGGGCCCGATGATACGCGGAGATACCTTACGGTTATCCGCACCCTTTTGTCATCCAGAGGCGGCGGGCCCGATGACAAGCAGAGACCAAATTTGGTCATTCTGCACCCTTGTATCATCCAGAGGCGGCGGGCCCGATGATACGCGGAGATACCTTACGGTTATCCGCACCCTTTTGTCATCCAGAGGCGGCGGGCCCGATGACAAGCAGAGACCAAGTTTGGTCATTCTGCACCCTTGTATCATCCAGAGGCGGCGGGCCCGATGATACGCGGAGATACCTTACGGTTATCCGCACCCTTTTGTCATCCAGAGGCGGCGGGCCCGATGATACGTGGAGATACCTTACGGTTATCCGCACCCTTTTGTCATCCAGAGGCGGCGGGCCCGATGACAAGCAGAGACCAAGTTTGGTCATTCTGCACCCTTTTGTCATCCAGAGGCGGCGGGCCCGATGACAAGCAGAGGCCAAGTTTGGTCATTCTGCACCCTTGTGTCATCCATAGGCGGCGGGCCCGATGATACGCGGAAATACCCGAGTGGTTATCCGTATAAACATTCTTTTGCTATCTGTAAGACAGAACGCTTGATAGCATGCAGAGGCTGACATAGTCTTCTGCACCTTTTGTTCCTCCGGGAACAACAAGTCATTTACATGCGGAAATTTCATGGTCACCTGCGACTCTCGTCAACCGAGAGGAGCGAAATTAGTGTCATACACTAATTTTCGTCCGGGTACCTTTGCTTGATGACATGCGACCTTTCTTTGGTCCTTGTGAGGTGCTTGGCACCCATCATTAGGCAATTTGTGAAAATCCGGGAACGACAAGTCATTGTCACCCGCGACTCTCGTCAACCGAGAGGAGCGAAATTAGTGTCATACACTAATTTTCGTCCGGGTACCTTTGCTTGATGACATGCGACCTTTCTTTGGTCCTTGTGAGGTGCTTGGCACCCATCATTAGGCAATTTGTGAAAATCCGGGAACGACAAGTCATGGTCACCCGCGACTCTCGTCAACCGAGAGGAGCGAAATTAGTGTCATACACTAATTTTCGTCCGGGTACCTTTGCTTGATGACATGCGACCTTTCTTTGGTCCTCGTGAGGTGCTTGGCACCCATCATTAGGCAATTTGTGAAAATCCGGGAACAACAAGTCATTTGCATGTGGAGATTTTATGGTCAACCGCGACTCTCGTCAAATCGAGAGGAACGAAATTAGTGTCTTATCTTTACTTTCCTTTTATCTCCAATAAAAGACAAGTAAAGAGGGGCAACTGTCATACCCTAATTTCGTCCGGGGACCTTTGCTTGATGACATGCGACCTTTCTTTGGTCCTTGTGAGGTGCTTGGCATCCATCATTGGGCAATTTGTGAAATTCCAGGACATGCCGAAAAACCAAAAAAATATATTGATGCACAATCCGTAAGTTTCCGTGACACACCGGAAATCAAATGGAAGCATCGTTGCATAATTAAGTGAGGTTCCGTAACATTCCGTAAGTCAAAAGGGGGATGATTATGTAATCCGCAAGGTTCCGTAACATTACGGAAAGAAAACAAGTATCGTTACGAGATTCGTAAGTTTCCGTAACTTTACGAAAAAAGAATCACCAAAAAAAGGTAAGGGGGTGAACTTATCAAGATAGGGGTGTAAATAGCAATTCAAATCTAGGCCCTTCTAGAACATTTTGGAAGTTGGGTTGCTTAAGGAGGAAGCAACTGGGCGGCAAGCTCCTCCACGTTTTTAAAAAATGGTTTTCGGGGCTTCCGCGGCTTCCGTAATACTTCCGTAAAATTTCCGAAAACCTTGGGTAAGCATATTCCACTTAACATTGGTAAAAGGGAAAAGAAAAAAGATGAAAATCAAATTCGAAAACAGTTCCGTAAGGCTTCCGTAACTTTTCCGTAAAATACGAAAAGGGGGTGAACTTAGTAATTCGAGTGCGCTTAGAAATCTTCTTCATTAAGTCTTTGGGCGGCAAGCACCTCCTTTTTTTTCTATAAATAGGGGAGGGGGGGAGCTGTTTCAAAAGGTTCAAGACCCCTTTGGCTATGCATTTCGGCTATTTTGGGCAAAAACACGTTTTCGTGAAGAAAAATCAAGTCGAAGTACTTCCGTAACGCTTCCGTAAGCGATTCTGTGGAAATTCTTCATCGTTCTTCGTCGTTCTTCACCGTTCTTCATCCGTTCTTCGTTCGTTCTTCGTTCTTCAACGGGTAAGTTTTCGAATCCGAGACTTTCAATTCATTTCTTGTTTTGTGTACTTTCACTTTAATTTCGTTTACTTTCAGTTTTCTTTTCTTCCGTTTTTAACGTGCTTTAACCATTTATTTAAGCCGTTTTCTCGTCTAATAAATGATAAAATGAATTTCAACCGATCATTTGTGTTGTAATCTCGTTTAATCACTGTTAAAACGAAATCTAACTGATCGTTCACGCTATAACCTCGGTTAAACCAAAAAAAGTAAAATAATAATAAAATAATCAAAATATCTTTGAATAAAATAATAAAAAAAATCAATCGGACGTTTTTCTTTGGAAGTTTCCTTGAATGAATTGATTAATAACCAAAGTGAAACTAAGACTAAAATCAACTCACAAATCAAGTTTTTTTTCCGAAAAATCACTAAAAACCGTTTTAAGGTCCAACGCCTTAAACGGTCCTCTTTGCTTTTATCGGTTAACATGGACCGTTCAAAAGCATAAAATCAACATGTGACTTTACCGCTTTTGCAAGAACTACGTAGGTCTGATTTCCTCATCGCAATTGAGGATACGTAGGAGCAAAAGCCCCGCTTTTGTCGACCACCCCGAGAGATCGTTAATGGTCCAACACCTTAACGTTTCTCTCCTTTCAAAATCAAAAGACCGTTTAATGGTCCAACACCTTAAATGACCTTTTGTTCAATAAAAACATATTTTGCAAAAAAAGACAAAAACAACCTAACCAAACACTTTGTTCCAAAAGAACTACGTAGGTCTGATTTTCTCATCCCAAATTGAGGAATACGTAGGAGCAAAGGGAAACACCCTTGTCGACCACAAAAAGAGAAAATATAAAAAGGGTATAAAGGATATAGAGACATAAAAAGGGAACATAAAAAAAATCAAAGTCATGTTTGCACATTCGATTAAAGGCTGTCGTCCCTTGGGACGGACGTGTGGGGTGCTAATACCTTCCCCGTGCGTAAATACAACTCCCGAACCTTTCACTTAAAAGTTCGTAGATCGCGTCTTTTTCGGTTTTTCCGACGTTTTCCTCAAATAAACGTTGGTGGCGACTCCGCGCGTATTCCTTTCGTGGAACACGCATCCCGCGAGTCACGCGTCGCCCTCCCGCCGAAGGGTAGGTTGCGACAATATGGTGACAACAACAAAGGCAAAATTATTGGAGTCGGTAAAATAGGTACGAGTTCTTCTACTCCTATTGAAAATGTGTTGCTTGTAGAAGGTTTGAAGCATAACTTATTAAGTGTTAGTCAATTATGTGATAGAGGATATAAAGTATCTTTTGATTCTAAAAAATGTGTTATTAAGCATGAGCATGACAAAGATATTGAACATATAGGTTTTAGAGAAAACAATGTTTACATGATTGATCTAAAACAAAAATCTGAAAATGATAGATGCTTTTTAAGTAAAGATTGTGATCCATGGTTATGGCATAAGAGAATTGCTCATATTAACATGGATCATCTAAATAGATTAATTTCAAAAGATCTAGTTATTGGTTTGCCTAAATTAAAATTTGAAAAAGATAAGTTATGTGATGCATGCCAAAAAGGTAAACAAACAACAGTATCTTTTAAATCTAAAAATATTGTTTCCACCACTCAACCATTGCAATTATTACACATGGATTTGTTTGGACCATCTAGGGTCATGAGTTTTGGTGGAAGTTACTATGCATTAGTAATTGTTGATGATTATTCTAGGTATACTTGGACTTTATTTCTTACTCATAAGAATGATGCATTTCATACATTTAGAAGACTTGCCAAAGTCATTCAAAACAAAAAGAATCTCAAAATTATCTCCATCAGAAGTGATCATGGAGGATAATTTGAAAATAATGTGTCGCAACCTACCCTTCGGCGGGAGGGCGACGCGAGACTCGCGGGATGCGTGTTCCACGAAAGGAATACACGCGGAGTCGCCACCAACATTTATTTTGAGGAAAACGTCGGAAAAACCAGAAAAGACGCGATCTACGAACTTTTAAGTGAAAGGTTCGGGAGTTGTATTTACGCACGGGGAAGGTATTAGCACCCCCACACGTCCGTCCCAAGGGACGGCAGCCTTTAATCGAATGTGCAAACATGACTTTGATTTTTTATGTTCCCTTTTTATGTCTTTATCTCCTTTATACCCTTTTTATATTTTTCTCTTTTTGTGGTCGACAAGGGTGTTTCCCTTTGCTCCTACGTATTCCTAAATTGCGATGAGGAAATCAGACCTACGTAGTTCTTTTTTATCAAGTGATTCTTTTTTACTTAAGAGGTGATCATTTTAAGGCGTTGGACCTTGAAAATGATCCATTTTACTTAGTAAGAAATTGAAATGACAAACTTCAAAAACCTATTTTTTATGGACGAGCTTGACTAGGCGAGTTGATTTTAGCCTTAGTTTCACTTTAGTTATTAGTCAATTCAATTAAGAATGAGAAATCCCAAAGAGAAAACGTCCGATTGATTTTCCGCTTTATTTTACTAAAAGACGTTTTTTTTTATTATTATATTATTATTTTACCCTTTTTTTTATTTCCAACGTGGTTACGGCATGACGGAATGGTCGAAATTCGTTTCAACCGAAGTTAACGGATAATACAATTCAAACGATCGGTGGAAATTTATTTTATTTTTAGGTTAAGCGAGAAATGACTTAAATAAAATGGCTTAAGTACGTCAAAAGGGGGTATAAAAAGTAAATAAAACGAGAATAAAAATACACGAAACACAATGTGGACAACCACGGGTACATAAAATGAATCGAAAAGCTTGGTTCGAGGTACTTACCTGTTGAAGAATGAAGAACGAATGAAGAACGTCGAAGAACGGTCGAAACCTTCGCGAAATTCCTTGCGGAAACGTTACGGAAACATTTTGGAAGCGCCTCGGCTTAGATTTTCTTCACGAAACAATTTTTCCAAGCAAATTCGAAAGAGAGAGAAGTGTCTAAGGGGCTTAACCTTTTCTTCTTCACTTCCTCCCCTATTTATAGCAAAATAGGGGTGATGCTTGCCGCCCAGCTCGCCCAGGCGAGCAGGGTTGCTTCCTCCAGAAGCAACAGCCTTCTGGAGGAATCTTCTGGAGGGCCCAAGTGGGCCTGGTTGCTATTTGCACCCCCATTTTCACTAAGTACACCCCCCTGCCTTTTTTTGGTGATTTTTTTTCGTAAAGTTACGGAAACTTACGAATTTCGTAACGATACTTGTTTTCTTTCTGTAATGTTACGGAACCTTGTGGATTACATAATCATTCCCTTTTTGACTTACGGAATGTTACGAAACCTCACTAATTGTGCAACGATGCTTCCATTTGATTTCCGGTGTGTCACGGAACCTTACGGATTGTGCATCAATATTTTCTTTTGTTTTCCAGCATGTCCCGGAATTTCACAAATTGCCTAATGATGGGTGCCAAGCACCTTACAAGGACCAAACAAAAGTCGCATGTCATCAAGCAAAGGTCCCCGGACGAAATTAGGGTATGACAGTTGCCCCTCTTTACTTGTCTTTTATTGGAGATAAAAGGAAAGTAAAGATAAGACACTAATTTCGTTCCTCTCGGTTGACGAGAGTCACGGGTGACCATAAAATTTCCGCATGCAAATGACTCGTTGTTCTCGGGGGAACAAAAGGTGCAGAAGACGATGTCAGTCTCTGCCTGCTATCAAGCGTTCTGTCTTACAGATAGCAAAAGAATGTTTATACGGATAACCACTCGGGTATTTCCGCCCGTCAGCGTGACTCAAAAGTCAGTATGACAAATCTTGTGAGTGCGGAAGATGATGTAAATCTCCGCGTGTCAACGGGCTTGTCTGCCGCGATTGACGAAGGGTGTAGAATGACCATAATTTGTCTCTGCACGCCATCGGACACGACTGTGTCTGAATGGCAAAGGGGTGCGGAATGACCAAATTTTGTCTCCGCATGTCATCGGGCCCGCCGCCTCTGGATGACAAAAGGGTGCAGAATGACCATAATTTGTCTCTGCGTGTCATCGGACACGACTGTGTCTGAATGGCAAAGGGGTGCGGAATGACCAAATTTTGTCTCCGCATGTCATCGGGCCCGCCGCCTCTGGATGACAAAAGGGTGCAGAATGACCATAATTTGTCTCTGCGTGCCATCGGACACGACTGTGTCTGAATGGCAAAGGGGTGTGGAATGACCAAATTTTGTCTCCGCATGTCACATGACCTCAGGGTCAGTATGACAGATCCTGTGGGGCGGCCGACAAAAGCAAGGCTCTTGCTCCTACGTATCCTCCAATGAGGAACTCAGACCTACGTAGTTCTAGATGACTTGTGAGACTTGAAAAAGTCTCCACCGGAAGATGCTGACATCTTCGGAAAGGGCGCAGATGACCACATTGGCCTCTGCTCATCAATCACACTTGGGGTCACTGAATGACGAGGTGCGGATAACCGTAAGGTGTCTCCGCGGGTTACCAGCTCTTGGGTCATGGCAACAAAAGGTGGTGTGGTCGACAAAAGCGAGGCTCTTGCTTCTACGTATCCTCCAATGAGGAACTCAGACCTACGTAGTTCTGGATAACTTGTGAGACTTGAAAAAGTCTCGGTGTTTTCTCCACTAAAATGCAAACGTGCTTTAGTAAAGAGATAAAACTTCCAACTAATCAGATCAACATATGCTTTTCGAAAAAAACAATGTGTCTATCGGGGAAGGAGAATCTGCTGATGAAATTTTCTCATAACCACAAATGAGATTTTGGATGTTTAGCATTTCGTTTCTAAATGACCATTTAGAGGAAACACTGGGTTCGACAAAAATAGAAGAAAATCACTCAAAGTGTATCAATCTCGCACAGGTAAGTGTTTCATCCTAGTTCCGAACCATAGATATGTCATGACTTGACTTTGCAAATTGTTTCCTATCAAATCAAAAATTACATGCGTGATCATGGATCAATAGGACTTCCCTTGGGAATGGGTTCTTTTGATGGGTTTTTCGGCTTTTGTGTGTTTTTGGCTTTTGATTTTTTGTTGGCTTTTTCCTTTTCTGTTTTTGTTTAGTGTGGGGCGAAAAAGTCGCTAGCGCACAAGATTTTGGTTGGCAATTAAAGGGAGAAGACCATTTTAGGTCGTGGTTCCCTGTCCTTCTTTTTGTTCATTTGGTGACAATTCTGTATTGTTCAGATATTGTCCGGTCCAAAGACCTCTCTACACATTTCTTCTGGTTTCTTTGACCAGGAGCTTTCTTCTTTTTTACTTTCTCCCATTCTTTTTTCTTTGACTTGGAATTTTCTTCCCTTTCTTTTCGCCTTCTCCCACTCTTTGATTGGGAATTTCCTTGCTTCCTTTTTTTCCTTTGATTGGAAATTTTCCTTCTCTCTTTTTTTTTGCTTTCTCTTTGATTGGAAATTTTCCTTCTCTTCTTTTTTTTGCTTCCGAGGGTAAGGATTGACATTCTCACCCTGGGTCAAGGTTTATGGTGAGTCAAGATTTTGGCTCAAGGCTTGTAGAATGGCTAGACATGATACATGTCAGGGTTTGGTTTGGCTCAAGGATAAAAGGGATGCCCCACATTATTTCAATGACACAAATGCAAAAATGATGATTTGGAAATTTTATGCAAAACTGGTCATGCATGCACCTATGTGGACACTCAAGTGTCAAATTTTTATGGTCATGTGATGCTAGGGCTCAGGATTCATTTCCTCTATTTTAGTCAACCCAATGTTTCCAAAATATGTTCTTTTATCCATTTGTGCATTCATCCGAGTCCATTTTGGGCGTCCGAGAAAATTTTCACAGTGTTCACCCTTCAGGTGTACACACATTTTTTCAAAAACTAGCTATGATCAGCAAATTTTTCAAAGAAAAGTTGGAAGTCATCTCTTTTCAAAAGCATGTTGTTTTTTAGCTAGACAACTTTTACTTTTATTTTTTCTCTTCCTTTTTTTTTATCATTATCATTTGTTTATTTCTTTTTCTTGTTTGTTTTTTTTTTGTTTTTTTTTCCTTTTTTTTTCATGAGGTATTTTGCTACCTAAACATGTGTATATTTTTGAGGTATTTTTGCTATATACACGCATATCCAAGGTATCTTGCTACCTAAACATACATATATATGTTTTGTAAGGTATTTTTGCTATATACATGCATATCCAAGGTATCTTTCTACCTAAACATACATATATATATTTTGTGAAGTATTTTTTGTTTACATACATGCATATCTAAGGTATCTTTCTACCTAAACATACATATATATATTTTGTGAAGTGTTTTTTTGTTTACATACATGCATATCTAAGGTATTTTCACTACCTAAACATACATATATATATTTTGTGAGGTATGACTACCTTCCGAGCTTGTGCTCGTTTTATTTTAATTTCTTAGGATCATGAGCAACTAGGTGTGTCCCAATATGACTTGAGAAACAAAAGGTGATCAAATAGCAAGCAGAAATTTAAAAGTTACTAGGTTGCCTCCTAGTAGCGCTTCTTTAACGTCTTGAGCTGGACGCCTTATGACTTGTCGGTCACTGACCTAGTACTTTGCTTACCTTTGGCTTTGGACTTGGTAGCCTGCTGGTCGGCCATGTGTCGTAGGCAACGCTCTAACCTTTTTGTGGATGAGCTGAGGTGAACTCTAGAGGTGGTGGCGGTGTGTCTATTGCCCGCTACCGGCCATCCCAATGCTGCTGTGGTGTTTCGCCCTGCGCCTGCCTGGGGGCGCAGTACTTCTTGATGAAAGCTCGATTGGTAGGGGGGCCTGATGACCTTGCTGGGGGCAACAGGCACTCCCTAGAACTGACAGAGACCCGTATTTAGAGCTGGCAACTCCAAGACCCTGTTGGCCTTCTTCGGGTCCACTAGGTGTCTTGCGGGCACAATCCCTGGAAACAATAGATGACATCAGAAATCAGTTGGGGGAGGTGCATACTTACCTATGCCACGACGACATGAACTTGCTGGGGGGAACGGGCGCCCTGTAGGGCCGACAGAGGCCCGTAACCAGAGCTGGAAACCCCAGGGCCCTGTTGGACTTCTTCAGGTCCACTAGGTGTCTCTGTGGGTGCGATCCCTGCAAACAATAGATGGTATCAGAAATCAGTTGAACCATATGCATACTTACCCATGTCGGGACGACACAGACCAACTGATACTTTTGCAGGGGGAGATTGGCATTGCGGTCGCTGGGCAGAATGTTGCTAAGTAGCAATGTCATCTATATCTGTGTAAGAGTGGTCATGTTGGTGCGCATGATCCGCACTCGTCTCTTTGCAGCGGCACGGGTGAAATCTTGCCCCGGTATGCATAGTAGCTGTGTGATAGCCTCCCTCTCTGGTTGTGCTCGCACAGTTGGCCCTCCTCCAATATCAGGGGGTGGCCCAGGAACCGTTAAAAGGAAACTACTGGTCCCTTAACCGGGAGTGCAAGTCTCGGTTAAGCATTTAAGGACAGAGGACCTTAAATTCTCTTAAGGTGCAGATGTGGAGCACACTGAAAATGAGGACACGTAGCCCTCTCAAGGCGAGGATGTGTAGTCCTCTGGAGGTGAGGGTGTGTAGCCCTACGAAGGTGAGGACATGCAGTCCTCTGATGGCGAGGGCGTGTAGCCCTCTGAAGGTGAGGACATGCAGTCCTCTGATGGCGAGGGCGTGTAGCCCTCTGAAGGTGAGGACATGCAGCCCTCTGATGGCGAGGGCGTGTAGCCCTCTAAAGGTGAGGACATGCAATCCTCTGATGGCGAGGGCGTGTAGCCCTCTGAAGGTGAGGACATGAAGTCCTCTGATGGCGAGGGCGTGCAGCCCTCTGAAGGTGAGGACATGCAGTCCTCTAATGGCGAGGGCGTGTAGCCCTCTGAAGGTGAGGACGTGTGGTCCTCTGATGGCAAGGGCGTGTAGCCCTCTGAAGGTGAGGACGTGTGGTCCTCTAAAGGTGAGGGTGTGTAGCCCTCTGTTGGCGAGGACGTGTAGTCCTCTAAAGATGAGGGCGTGTAGCCCTACGAAGGTGAGGACGTGTAGTCCTCTCAAGGAGAGGACGTGTAGTCCTCTAAAGGTGATAGGTACAAGTACCCAAGGGTCCACCCTTATGAGAAAGCAAGAAATCGACTCATCGAGAGGGCCGGTCATCCCAAATCCACAAGATTTGGACATTAGATGTAGGAAATCTATGCAGTTAACATGATTTTTAGGGATGCAGATGCACGCAACCTTTGTCGTGAAATTTGGTAAATGCGGACTTCATATGAAACAATGCAATGTAATGGAAAGTTGTACAATGTTCATGACATTCTTTCCCTATTTTGTGATTTTGATTTGATTTTTTTTTGGAAAACACAAATTGACTGTCCTTTTGAAAGAGGTGATAGTCCATGCAACCTTATCCTATCTTTTGCAAATCTCTTCGAGAACTCCCTCTGAGTGTTGTTCTGTTTGATTTAGTCATTTGACCATTTTGGAGTGACGGCAATGGAGTCGTTTGATGTTTAATCAATCCATTGAAATCCTAGGGTTTGTCCCCCTTTTTTAAAAACATCGATGGGTGAGAACTTTTGATCGGCCCCTATGTTCACTTGAGGCTCATGCACGGTGCCCCTCATTGCCCCAGTGTAAGGCTTTGAGGTACCAATCGTTGTCTTTCGTCATGACCTTGTAGGAGGGAACCTATTGGGTGAGAACTTCTAATCTGCCCCTAGGTTCACTTGAGGCTCATGCACGATGCCCCTCATTGCCCCAGTGTAGGGCTTTGAGGTACCAATCGTTGTCTTTTTTTCATAGCCTCGTAGTGAGGAAGAATGAAAGAAGGAGTTGATTCTTGCAAAAAGAATTTTTTCAAGGACGAGAAATAGTTGAAGGATTTTTCGATGGATTAAGTCAAATGACTCCTATGTAGAAGCAAGATGTTTTGATGTTTTGATGATGCCAAAGGATCAAGTGCTTCCAAGTTTTATTCAAGACAAGAATCCAAGAATCCAAGAAAATCAAGATATATGATGAAGTTGATCTCTAGAATCTTAGGAAGAAGTTTCCAAATTGAAAAAGCAAAAGGTTTGGCCAAAGAATTCTATCTAAATCATTTTAAATTGAGATTTACTCTCTGGTAATCAATTACCAACAGCTGAAAATGTTTATAATAGTCACTAGAAATTTGAATTCAAAATTTATAATGTGTAATCGATTACACATGGATGGTAATTGATTACCAGCAGTTTATTCAAATTTTAAAGCCTGTGATCGATTACACAAGTCTTGTAATCGATTACCAGAGGAGATTTTCAGAAAATAATTTCCAAGAGTCACATCTATTCAAATGGTTTATGAATGGCCATCAAAGGTGACTTGGAAACACGAATTTAAAGAGAGTTTTCATTGCCCAAAAAGTTTTATCCTCTCAAAAGATTAAGAGTTTTTCTGAACTGAAATGCCTTATCCTCTCAAAAAGATTCCTTGGTCAACCACTTGCATATTCCATAAGGAATTTTGATTGGTCTTCATTGTACAATCTATCTCTTTTTAGAGAGATTTCTTCTTCTCTTCTTCTTATTTCTGAAAAGGGATTAAGAGACTGTGGGTCTCTTGTTGTAAAGGATTCCTGAACACAAGGGAAGGGTTGTCCCTGTGTGGTTCAGGCTTTGTAAAAGGAGTTTTACAAAGAGAGTGAAAAATCTCAAGTGGGTTGTTTGAGGACTGGACGTAGGTACGGGAAGTGGCCGAATTAGTATAAATCAAGTTTGCATTCCTCTCTTCCCTTAAACTTCTTTTATTTATTGCTATTTATCTTTTTCTTCAAAGAAGTTTATTTTGAATTGTCTTTTGAGTAATTCATGTTAAGGGTGCATTGTTAATCCGAAAAGAGAGAGTGAAAGTTTAATTGGGGAATAGTCTTTGTATCTTAATTCAACCCCTCCCTTCTGAGGCCATTTGTCCAACATCCTAAACTTTCCGGAATGAGGTCACATGAACGTCTTGAAAACACAGTTAATCAAATGCTTTCCCCTCTTTTTTTTTTTTTTTGAAACTTATTTTTTTATTTTGAAACTTATTTGTTTTGAACTTTACTCATTGTTTTACGGCACCCCCACCAACGTGCAAGATGAGTAATCTCTGATTGAACGGTCTTGGAAGTCAACACTCAGGAGCGCAGGTTGCTTGAGCAAACAGACCAATGGCTTACACTCACATTCCAGTGGAAGTTGAATAAGCAAAGATGTGTTCGTGAGAGGATGAGAGAGACAAGGATGTCCATTTTATCCATATCATTTAGCATTGTAACTGTGGTTTATGGCATAAATTTGAAAATCCTGATGAGTCATAACAACAGCTTCCAGAATTGCCCCATGTATGGTGTTGCTTGTCAATGTTATGATTCAACAAGCGATTCTCCTCAAATTTCAGCCAGCCCGTATCAATTAGACTTCACACTTTATGCTTCGGGGTCATACAATGCTCAATGGAATGGCCCAGGGCTCCTCCACGATAAGCACACGTTGCGTTCGAGTCGTATCCTCAGAAAAATGGAGGTTGAGGAACCTTGGTTGGGGTTATGGCTACCATTGAATTATTGAGTGGATATGGGATCAAGTTTAGCATATGACAACGGAATTTGGGGTGAACCCTACAGGCTTTTTGCTGCAAAATTCATTTCTTGGTTGGTGTTTTTGGTTTGTGCTAAAGGTGGTGTTCGTCATTGGAAGTGTGGTAGACAGACTTTGTGGTTGATTTAGGGATGGCCTTTGTGGATAAATGGGCGGTAGGTAAGGAGAAGGGTTGAGTAATGACATTGTTGGGTTGGTGGGAAACTTGGCCGTACAGGAATGGCAGTCACAGCATAGGTTTCTCCCTCATCGTCACCCTCTTTATTTGCCCCAGTTTTCTCATTCGTCCAAGCAGGATGATTAAATTTGCCTCTTTTCAGATCCACTTCAATCCTTTCACTGGCGAAGACCAAATCCACAAAGCTTTGAGGGTGCGTAGCCCACCATCTTTTCATAGTAGAGTATCGATAATGTGTCTACCATCATGATCATTGTCTCCCTTTCCATCATTGGGGGTACCACCTGGGCCGCCAGATCCCTCCACCTTTTGGGCGTGTTCTTTGAAAGATCCGTCCCCCTTTTTGCAAATGTTCTGTAGTTGCATCCTATCCGGAACCATATCAAAATTGTATTGATACTTCCTAACAAAGGCAACCATTAGGTCCTTCCAAGAATGGACTCGGGAAGATTCCAAGTTAGTGTACCAGGTAACAGCTACCCCAGTAAGACTTTCTTGGAAGGAATGTATCAGTAATTCCTCATCTTTTGCGTATTCCCCCATCTTCTGACAATACATCTTTAGATGGTTCTTGGGACAAGTAGTCCCCTTGTACTTGTCAAAGTCCAGCACCTTGAACTTAGGAGGAGTGATGATATTGGGTACTAGGAACAACTCTTCTAGGTTAGCAAAGGAATAATCTTCACCTCCTTCAATGGCCCTGAGCCTTTCCTCTAGATGATCCGCCTTTCCCTTTTCGGCCATAGCAGGAGGGGCTCTTCCCACCGCAAAATGCAATGGTTGTGGTTGTGGGTGAAACTGAGGGCCCTCCAAAGTGTTTTCAAAGGGTATACCACCAACTGCTTGCCCTTCAGTGGCATATCCGAGCCAAGGCTCGAAGCCAGCTAGATTGTGGTGGGGAATTTCATGTGTCTCCCCCATGGTTTGAGAGATATGTGCCTGATCAGATTGAGGTTATTGGTTCTCAATGAGTATCGGAGTGGAGTTATTGAGATTTTCATTGAGAGTGTATGCCACATTGGGTGGTGTATAGTTGGGAGGCAAGCCATATGATGGGAAGGCGTGCTCGTTTTGAATTTGCACATCATGGGGTCGTCCGTACTTCCCAAATCTTTGCCTACCATATTTGAGGTTGGATGATTCATTTGGTTGAGGCCAGATGGGGGCATCGGGTTCACCTTAGCAACAGCGTTGGTAGCGGCAACTGCAACCATATCGACTTCCCTTATCTTTTTCATGCTTATTATGGCCTCCATCATTGTGGCCATTTGCTCTTTCATGGCCTCCATGTCGGCCTTCATCTGCTCTTGCACCTTCTCTACTTCACCCATTACTCTAGCTCTAGCACGGGTTTGGTAGGGGCATCGTAAAGCGTGTTTTTTTTTTCTTTTTTGATAATAACGATTAAGTTCATTTTTATTTTATTTTATTTATTTATTTATTTTTATTTTCTTTTTCAAGGAAAGAATGCAATGAGCAATGCAACCAATGAAAAGCATGGATGTATGTGAATGATGTACAGTTGAAGTATTGCGAATTTTTACGCAGGATATGGGGTTGAATCAATTTAGATTTTCAACATGGTCCATGACATCTTTGTCAAGGTGAAACTGGAAGTAACAAGGACATCAACAATCCTAAATATGTTTGGCAGTAGACGAAGCAGTGATGTGACTCGATTCATCTTTTGCCCCAATTTTTGCAAGATAGTTACTTCCATACTTCAACTTGACTTGATGAACTTTTTTCGAAAAAGCATGAGCTTGGTTCAACCCCATAACCCAGGGAATGGCAATTTTGATCGCCAATACTTCAACAACATTTCATAGGGATGAAAGACTCGGGCATACTTTAAGCTATGCATGGAAAATGTAATTATGAAATTGAGATGCCCGAAGAAACACCATTTCCTAGTTAACCATGCATTAGGTACCATGTTCAATTATTTTGTTTTGTTGTTGTGTGTTTCTTTTTTAGAAATGGGTTTATGATCCCAACATGGTTGGCTCATGGTGCCTAACACATGCAACTAAGAATGTAGTGTGAAGTTTCACGCTTCCCCTTTTGTGTTTTTTTTTTTTTTGTAGAGGAAAACGCAAGGATGAGCAAACATGAAAACAAATGGTATGCAATTTTGTAGATCAAAAAGTTTGTTGAACGCATATGCATGATGATGCCATGACTCATGCAAAATGTGAGGCTGGAATATGATAACGGACAAATGCAGGAACGATATGTTCCTTATGATGTTATGAAGAGATGCTTATGCGATGCATGATATGAATGCATTTTACGGACACGAGAGCCCGGAAAATTATCTCTTCTTACTTGCGCATTTGGGGGCGCAGTGCCCCATGTGTACAATTAAGAAGGTGATATGGACCTTCCGGCTTCCCGTGACAAAGGACGAGACCAACATACAATGCATGCTAGAGATAAAATGTGGGAGTGACTTGATTCGCACTGATTTTTGGAGTAAAAACGTGGGATAAACTCATTTTATTCAGAAAGTTTATAACTAATCAAGATCTGAGCGACAATACAAACTTCCTAGCGGTTTCTAATCATATAGTCCATTAAGTCTATCATATGCTGACAATAGCTGAGAAGTCTGTGGATCTCCTCGGGGGCGGAGTAGATGTCCGCCATTGCTTTGGCCTTGGCTAGCAATCGGGGAAGTTCTTGACTCCTGTTCAAAGTAAGAGCAAATCGGTCCATCCACATTGTTGCCTCTTGGTGCAATGAATCAATTACCCTTTCCCTTGCTTCCCTTTCTGCTGATATCTTGGCGTACTCATCCTCTAGCCTTTGCTCGTGAGTCGCCGCTAGATTTAGCTTCTCTTTGCACTCATCGATGATGGCCCACATATTCCCTTCAGTCTCGCTTAACTGTTGGGACAAATTTCTTTTCGACCTAAGGCAAGCCTTTAGCTCGTCCTTCAAGATCATGCCTTTGACCCGTGATGATTCCTTTCACCTCTTCGGAGCTTGAGCTCACTATTGCTGCCCTATAAAGCCCCTTAAAACTTTGCTTTGGTCGTGTTCTTCCTTTCGGGCCTTCTTGGTTTCTCGTTCTAAAGCTTCAGCTGTGGCCATATTGACGTCCCTTAGTTCATCATACTCTTTTCAGACTTTGATGGCTATGGACTTGAACTTCTCTTCGACTACCCGGGCTCTTTCAAGCTCTGCCTTTAGGGCTTGTACCTCATCACTTTCTTCCGAAGCTTTAACCTCATCATCTCTCATAGTCTTTAGATTTGGGAGCCAATCCAATCCTTGTGTCCGGACTCTCAACCACTTATGATAGCCGCCGATGATCCCATTACTGCTTCCCCTAAGCTCTCTGTCCTTTCTTCACGCCGCATCCCATGCCTTGCGAACTCCTTGGAGTACCCTCGCGTTGTGGTCACTTAAACCCCGTGCGATGAAAGGCGTGATGCTTTCGTCTGATGGCACTCCTCTCATGGGGTAGCCAAGCTGTCTTATGGCGAGGATGAGATTATAATTAATACAACCCCTTGTTCCCATCAAGGGACCATTTGGACATCCTTCGCATGAAGATAGAATCCTGATTCTTCCTTCCTTCTAGCGAGGGAACTAGTTGACAGATGCTCCTTCTTTGCTTGCTAAGAGTTGGTCCCAATTTGCCCCTCCTTTCTCTGTGCATGAACGGTGACTTTCTAGCGGGAAAGCATGCCTCACCTCTTGGTAAAAAAGGTGTGAAACTAACCATACATAAAGAGCTGGAGTACAACAAACGATCCTTGCATTTCTCTCTTCACATCTTCGGTCGAAGGTGTCATATAGGTCGGCTAGCATAGCGACAACCGGGCTTTTCTTGTGGTTATGATAGGCGAGAAAAACGTCGATCGCTGCCAGGTTCACCAACCCATCCACATTCGGAAAGAGGACTCCTCCGAAAATCAACAATGCGAGAATATCTATGATCGGGGCCCACTCGCCTTTACCTGCCAAGATTCTTGCTTTTGCCTCCAAATATTTTCTCGGTATTCCAACCACCCCATTTTTGACTTGCTTCCTGTGGTCTAATTCCTGCGCCGAGATTTGGACTATCTTGGAAATTCTAGCTAATGAGGGATAGAACCTTGTGAAGAGGTATGGTTTCCTCCCCCCTAGAGGACACCCTAAGATCTCTTCAAATTCTTCTACCATGGGTGATAGCTGGAAGTTCCCAAAGGTGAAGCACCTCATCGGTTGATCATAATACTGGGCAAGGGAGGCAATATGTAGAGACTTCTACCATGGCTAAGTCCCAGATTTTACCGTAATCTTTGCGAAAAGCTTGTCGTTGGAGCTGACCCATTAACTGCCCTAACTCCTTTAGACTGGTGGTCCCTAGGCTCTTGACCTTAACTTGATAGAACCTCTTTTTAAGCGAAGGCATTTGACTTGATCCCATGTTTTACTAAAGTGAACAAAAATCGGTGCGAATCAAAACTCCAACATCTATCATGGGTGGAATGGATGAATGCATGAAGAAATGCATATGACACATATGCAATTTATGAATACGGGAGCCCGGGAAATTGTCTCCTTCTTAGATACAACGTCTTGGGGTAACAAAGTGCCCAACGTATGTATTTAAGAAGGTGACACGGACCCTCCGTTGGTTTGTTTAAAGAGAGGGGATCAAGACAGAATCCGTGCGTGAGGCATATGCGAAAGGCGCAACATAGTATGACAATATTCACAAAATATAAAAAGGGTACATGAAACTTATGCATGGCAGTGGAAAAATGGCATGCAGCGTGTTTGCTCCGTGCCCCTATCTAAGGGACCTATAAGGGAGAGAGCTAACTAGGCTTTTAGTGATAACCCCCAAGGTAGTCACATCTCTCTTGATGGTTTCTAGAGGTATCATCCCCTTTGAAGAACATACTGCAGCAGTAGGGACTACTAGCAACAATATGTTTTCAAAGAGAAAAACTCTAGATGAGGGTTCACTGTAATCAAGCAAGTCGGAGACCTAACATGATCACAAATTCACCTCTACTCCTTATGTTCCCACGAACCCGGGTATAGGGCCCCTTTTTTTCAACTCACCGTGTGTGCAAATAGTGTTAGTGTTTGTGTGCATCAAATGAATAAATATTTACCTCAAGCATACAAAAAATGCACTAAAAGCATCAAAGAGTTATATATACAAGAACATAATGAAGGGAAACCAACAAAAGAGTAAGTCATGGCAAAACTTTGCACAAGATTAAATGGCCTAACTCTCTTAAAACAGTCCCCAGTGGAGTCGCCAACTGTCGCAACCTACCCTTCGGCGGGAGGGCGACGCGAGACTCGCGGGATGCGTGTTCCACGAAAGGAATACGCGCGGAGTTGCCACCAACGTTTATTTTGAGGAAACGTCGGAAAAACCGGAAAAGACGCGATCTACGAACTTTTAAGTGAAAGGTTCGGGAGTTGTATTTACGCACGGGGAAGGTATTAGCACCCCACACGTCCGTCCCAAGGGACGGCAGCCTTTAATCGAATGTGCAAACATGACTTTGATTTTTTATGTTCCCTTTTTATGTCTTTATATCCTTTATACCCTTTTTATATTTTTCTCTTTTTGTGGTCGACAAGGGTGTTTCCCTTTGCTCCTACGTATTCCTCAATTGCGATGAGGAAATCAGACCTACGTAGTTCTTTTTTATCAAGTGATTCTTTTTTACTTAAGAGGTGATCATTTTAAGGCGTTGGACCTTGAAAATAATCCATTTTACTTAGTAAGAAATTGAAATGACAAACTTCAAAAACCTATTTTTTATGGACGAGCTTGACTAGGCGAGTTGATTTTAGCCTTAGTTTCACTTTAGTTATTAGTCAATTCAATTAAGAATGAGAAATCCCAAAGAGAAAACGTCCGATTGATTTTCCGCTTTATTTTACTAAAAGACGTTTTTTTATTATTATATTATTATTTTACCCTTTTTTTTTATTTCCAATGTGGTTACGGCACGACCGAACGGTCGGAATTCGTTTCAACCGAAGTTAACGGATAATACAATTCAAACGATCGGTGGAAATTTATTTTATTTTTAAGTTAAGCGAGAAATGACTTAAATAAAATGGCTTAAGCACGTCAAAAGGGGGTATAAAAAGTAAATAAAACGAGAATAAAAATACACGAAACACAATGTGGACCACCACGGGTACATAGAATGAATCGAAAAGCTTGGTTCGAGGTACTTACCCATTGAAGATCGAAGAACGATGAAGAACGAATGAAGAACGTCGAAGAACGGTCGAAACCTTCGCGAAATTCCTTGCGGAAACGTTACGGAAACGTTTCGAAAGCGCCTCGGCTTAGATTTTCTTCACGGAAACAATTTTTCCAAGCAAATTCAAAAGAGAGAGAAGTGCCTAAGGGGCTGAACCTTTTCTTCTTCACTTCCTCCCTTATTTATAGCAAAATAGGGGAGATGCTTGCCGCCCAGCTCGCCCAGGCGAGCAGGGTTGCTTCCTCCAGAAGCAACAGCCTTCTGGAGGAATCTTCTGGAGGGCCCAAGTGGGCCTGGTTGCTATTTGCACCCCCATTTTCACTAAGTACACCCCCTGCCTTTTTTTTGGTGATTCTTTTTTCATAAAGTTACGGAAACTTACGAATTTCGTAATGATACTTGTTTTCTTTCCGTAATGTTACGGAACCTTGTGGATTACATAATCATTCCCTTTTTGACTTACGGAATGTTACGAAACCTCACTAATTGTGCAACAATACTTCCATTTGATTTCCGGTGTGTCACGGAACCTTACGGATTGTGCATCAATATTTTCTTTTGTTTTCCAGCATGTCCCAGAATTTCACAAAATTGCCTAATGATGGGTGCCAAGCACCTTACAAGGACCAAACAAAAGTCGCATGTCATCAAGCAAAGGTCCCCGGACGAAATTAGGGTATGACATAACGATTTTGAAATGTTTTGTGATGAATATGGCATAGAACACAACTTTTCTGCACCTAGAACACCCCAACAAAATGGAGTAGTAGAAAGGAAAAATAGAGCCCTAGAAGAAATTGCTAGAACTCTTTTAAATGACACACTTCTTCCAAAATACTTTTGGGCAGAAGCGGTTAACACTGCATGTTATATTATGAACAGAGCCTTAATCAGACCCATTCTTAAGAAAACCCCACATGAACTTTTCAACTATAGAAAACCAAACATTGCACATTTACATGTTTTTGGATGTAAATGTTTTGTTCTAAACAATGGCAAAGAAAGCCTAGGAAAGTTTGATGCCAAGGTAGATGAAGGTATCTTCCTTGGGTATTCCTTACATAGTAAAGCATTTAGAATATACAACAAAAGAACCATGACAATTGAGGAATCAATACATGTTACTTTTGATGAAACTAATATCACCTCCTCGAGAAAGGAGTTTGTTGATGATATTGCAGATACTTTGGAAGATACTCAAAATGAAGAAAGAAATCTGAAAAGAAAGACAGATGATGAAGACAAGAATGATCAAGATGACACAGCACAAGAAAACGATGATCTTCCCAAAGAATGGAAAAGTTCAAGAAATCATCCTTTTGACAACATCATCAGTGATATCTCAAAAGGGGTAACAACTAGACACTCTCTTAAAGATTTATGCAATAATATGGCATTTGTCTCATTAATAGAACCTAAAAACTTTAAAGAAGCTATTATAGATGACCATTGGATAGTAGCTATGCAAGAAGAATTAAATCAATTTGAAAGAAATGATGTATGGGAATTAGTAGAAAAACCTTCAGATTATCCAATCATAGGAACTAAGTGGGTATTTAGAAATAAATTGGATGAAAATGGTATAGTAATTAGAAATAAAGCTAGAGTTGTAGCAAAAGGATATAACCAAGAAGAAGGTATAGATTATGAATAAACTTTTGCACCTGTAGCTAGATTAGAAGCCATTAAGATGTTATTAGCATATGCATCCGTTATGAATTTTAAATTATATCAAATGGATGTTAAGAGTGCTTTCTTAAATGGTCTAATTCAGGAGGAGGTATATGTGGAACAACCTCTTGGGTTTGAAGACTCACAAAAACTAGACCATGTCTATAGATTAAAAAAGGCACTTTATGGCTTAAAACAAGCACCTAGGGCTTGGTATGAAAGATTAAGTAAATTCTTATTAGAAAAGAATTTTAATAGAGGGAAGGTAGATACCACCTTATTCATAAAAAAGAAGGATAATGATATCTTGTTGGTACAAATTTATGTTGATGATATAATTTTTGGATCTACTAATGAATCTTTGTGCAAGGAGTTTTCTATTGATATGCAAAGTCACTTTGAAATGTCCATAATGGGTGAGTTAAATTACTTTCTTGGACTACAAATCAAACAAACAAATGATGGGATCTTTGTCAATCAAGCAAATAATTGCAAAGAACTCATTAAGAGATTTGGAATGGAAAACTCAAAACACTTGGCTACTCCTATGAATACAAGTTGTTATCTTGACAAAGATGAATTTGGTCAACCTGTTGATCCAAAGCAATACAGAGCTATGATTGGATCTCTACTTTACTTATCTGCAAGTAGGCCAGATATTATGTTTAGTGTATGCATGTGTGCAAGATTTCAATCAGATCCAAAGTTTTCACATTTAATGGAAGTAAAAAGAATCATAAGATATCTATTAGGAACAGTTAGTTTAGGATTATGGTACCCTAAGAATTCTTTATGCAACCTAGTAGGATACTCAGATTCAGATTTTGCTGGATCAAAAACAGATAGGAAAAGTACTAGTGGTACATGTCAATTCATAGGGTCTGCACTTGTTTCTTGGAATAGCAAGAAACAAAATAGTGTAGCATTATCCACAGCAGAAGCAGAATACATTTCTGCTGGTAGCTGTTGTGCACAGATTTTGTGGATGAAGCAACAACTATCTGACTATGGAATAGTATTAGATCACATTCCCATAAAATGTGACAACACAAGTGCCATAAACATATCTAAAAATCTAGTTCTTCACTCTAGAACCAAGCATATAGAAATTAGGCATCATTTTATTAGAGATCATGTTCTAAAAGGTGATGTTGTTTTAGAGTTTGTAGATACTAAAAATCAACTTGCAGACATCTTTACAAAACCACTAAGTAAAGATACCTTCTATAACATTAGAAGAGAATTAGGACTAATAGATGTTAATGACTTATCAAAATAAATCTCTATATTATTATGGTATTTGAACAATTTACTATTTCCCTATTTGCATGGTATGTTTGAACAAATATTAAGTATGTTATTTGACTATATGGGTTTTATAGATAATCTATTTATGATTGCTGCTTCATGATTCTTGCTTCATGGTTTGGTTGTTAGTTTCTCAATGAATGTTGTATGGATGTTTAGTAATGTTTGATTATTTCAAATTTGTTACGCACTTTGGCTTTTTGTTGATGCCAAAGGGGGAGAGAAATGGGATTAAAATCAAGAACTCACATGAGTAATCAATTTAATTTTAAGATATGCACAAATTCAAAAACAAAGGGGGAGAATTTATGTGAGTGATCGACTAGGAAAAAGTGTGTGTGTGTGTGTTTCTTGATTTTAGAAGTTGTCATCATCAAAAAGGGGGAGATTGTAGAAGCAAAGCTTCATGGTGAATCAAAGGTGATTCAAAGGTGTTTTGATGATAACAATGATGACAACAAAAGATGATGACAAAGGTGATGACAAAAAGCTCAAAGATCAATCAAAGAACAACTCAAGTGAATCAAGAACAATTCAAGAGTTCAAGATAAGAATCAAGAAGAATTCAAGACTCAAGAAGAAAGTTTAGAATCAAGAATCAAGAGAAGGCTTAATCAAGATAAGTATGAAAAGTTTTTCTCAAAACTTGAGTAGCACATGATTTTTCTCAAAACATGTTTACCAAAGAGTTTTTACTCTCTGGTAATCGATTGCCAGATTGTTGTAATCGATTACCAGTAGCAAAATTGTTTTGAAAAAGTTTTTGAATTGAATTTACAACGTTCCAATTAATTTCAAAAAGTTGTAATCGATTACAATGTTTTGGTAATCGATTACCAGTGCCTTTGAACATTGAAATTCAAATTCAAATGTGAAGAGTCACATCCTTTCACATAAAAGCTTTGTGTAATCGATTACACTGATTTGGTAATCGATTACCAGTGATTGTTTCTGAATAAATCAAAAGATGTAACTCTTCAAATGGTTTTTGACTTTTTCAAATTGGTTTTTAAGTTTTTCTAAAAGTCATAACTCTTCTAATGGTTGTCTTGACCAGACATGAAGAGTCTATAAAAGCAAGGCTTTGTTTTGCATTTCATTAAGTCATTCAATCAATCTTTTACAAGCCTTGAAACTCTTTGAACTTCTTCTTCTTCTTTGTACCAAAAGCTTTCTAAAGTTTTCTGGTTTTCTAAACCTTGAAAACTTGTGCTATTCATCTTTTCATTCTCTTCTCCCTTTGCCAAAAAGAATTCGCCAAGGACTAACTGCCTGAATTCTTTTTGTGTCTCGCTTCTCCCTTTTCCAAAAGAACAAAGAACTAACTTCCTGAATTCTTTTGTGTCTCCCTTCTCCCTTGTTAAAGAATTCAAAACGACACAGTCTGAGAATTCTTTTGATTCTTCCCATTCCCTAACACAAAAGTGTTCAAAGGACTAACCGCCTGAGAACTCTTTTGTATCCCCATTCACAAAGTATCAAAGGTTGAACCGCCTGAGATTTTTGTCTTAACACATTGGAGGGTACATCCTTTGTGGTACAAGTAGAGGGTACATCTACTTGGGTTTAACTGAGAACAAGAAAGGGTACATCTCTTGTGGATTAGTTCTAGTGGAGGGTACATCCACTAGGTTCAAAGAGAACAAGGGAGGGTACATCCCTTGTGGATCTTTGCTTGTAAAAGAATTTTTACAAGGTTGAAAGAAATCTCAAGGACCGCAGGTCGCTTGGGGACTGGATGTAGGCATGGGTTGTTGCCGAACCAGTATAAAAACTCTTGTGTGTTTGTTTCCTTATTCCCTACTCTTTTACTTTCCGCTGTGCATTTAATTTCCGCTTTTACTTTCTGTTAAGTTTCTCTTCTACTCCTCATTCTCTTAACAATTTAGTAAAAGCCTTAGAAGAGTAATTTTTTAATTAGTAAAGGTTTAGGAATAAATAATTCAACCCCCCATTCTTAATTATTATGAGGCCACTTGATCCAACAGACTGCATTAAGACACACATACTCAACTGACTTATCGCACCCCGATTCCTTGTGAAAGTACGACAGCTCAGCCCTGCACTATCAAGGACTTTAGAGTCAGACCAGTTTCCACTTTTTAATGACCCTAACAAATCATGCATCTACGTGATCAAGGTAAAGGCATACTAGAATGAAAAGCAAATAGCACAGAGAATACACAAAACATCATTAAATAGATAGAAATATATTTACATCAAGTACCTACAGGGAAGATCCAACAGAGGATTTAGCTTTCCATACCAAGAAGCCTTCTTAACAACAAAGAGAAGAACAATATGAAAGATTGAAAAAATACAAGTGGTGAGGATGTCTCCTTCACCTCTAGGATCTCACAATCACTCACAAATTCAGCTCAAGCTCTCAAACCGGCTTCTGCTTCAAGCTCTGGTCTCTGCTGATCTTCACACGGAAAAATCTCTCAAAACTCTCTGGAACTTGGACCTTTCTCTCTCTAGAAACCCTAGACATGCAAAGCTTTGAATCCCAATCCAAACTCCCTTCACAAAATCTGATTTCAGGCTTAAATAGGTGGCCTTGTTCGTGCTCGTGCACTTAGCGCATGTATGGACCGCTTAGCGCACGCTAGTGATTTTTGGCTTAGCGCGCCTTTCTCGCTTAGCGGATGAACTGAAGCGGTGCGCTTAGAGAGATGAAGCGGTGCGCTTAGTGAACCTGTACAGCTTATCTTCTTCTGGATTCTTTCTCACGCTTAGCCCAGGAGTGTCGCACTTAGCGAATACTCGCTAAGCCAACATATTGGCTTAGCGAGAAGGTGAAAACAGCC
The DNA here is from genome assembly GCF_000004515.6 of Glycine max. Classification (NCBI taxonomy): domain Eukaryota; kingdom Viridiplantae; phylum Streptophyta; class Magnoliopsida; order Fabales; family Fabaceae; genus Glycine; species Glycine max. The sequence goes on along the minus strand of NC_038246.2, from coordinate 19,099,982 downwards.
TTTTCCAAAGCTTGCCTAATTAACCTGAAATTGAGAGAAAATGATTATTAAACACACAAAATGAAAGTACTAAGTATTTATTACCTATACTTAACAGAAAATACTTATAACATTACAAAATAACCATAAATTGGGAGAGTTTGATACAATTTATACAAGTTTTATACACAAAAGTTAGTCGTTTTCACCGACTAACAGTACTCTGACTACCCCATTCCGATTTTGCTTTACTCGGTCCAACTCTTGTGTCGAGATTTTCACTACCTTGGCAACTCTAGCCATGGAGGGATGGAACCCCGAGAAAAGATATGGCTTCCTTCCTCCCAGCGGGCATCCCAGGATTTCTTCAACTCTTCCACGATCGACACTAGCTAGAAATCCTCAAATGTGAAGCACCTCAGGGGCTGATCATAATACTGGGTAAGGGATGCAATCACTTCCACGAAGACTTCTATGATAGCTAGGTCCCAAATCTTACCATAGGCTTTGCAGAAGGCTTGCCGTTGAAGTTGACCCATCAATTGCCCCAACTCTCGTAAACTGGCAACCTCTAAACTCTTGATTTTGACTTGATAGAACCTTTTCTTGAGCAATGGTGTTTGATTCGATCCCATGTTTACTAGAATGAAAAGTCCGATTTGAATTAATACTCTGACATCTATCATGGGAGAAATGGATGAATGCATGAAGAGATGCTTATGCGGTGCATGACACGAATGTATTTTACGGACACAAGAGCCCAGAAAATCGTCTCTTCTTACTTGCAACATTTGGCAGCACAGTGCCTCATGTATGCACTTAAGAAGGTGACATGGACCTTCCAGCTTCTCGTGACATAATGACGAGACCAACATACAACGTGCGTGTGATGACACAATGCGCATGCATAAAAAGGTGCATGGTTTAAGCGCAACAGGGGGATGTACAAGCATGGTAATATCATCAAATAATCATATAGTAGAGACGTGCATGACATTTAAAGGATATGCATGGCAGTGTTAAAGGAAACAAAACACGCAACGTGTTTGGTTCATGCCCTTATTTTAGGAACCTAAACGGGAGGAACTAAAAGACTTTTAGTGATAACTTCCTAAGGCAGTTATATCTCTCTCAATGGTTTCTAAAGATATCATTCCTTTTGATATCACATTGTGGCGGTAGGGACTACCAGCGACAACATATCATCAAAGAGAAAAACTCTAGATGAGGTTTCACTGTCATCAAGCAAGTTGGAGACTTAGCATGATCACAGATTCACCTCCACTTCCTATGTTCCCACAGACCCGGGTATAGGGCCCTTTTTCAACTCACCGTGTGTGCAAAAAGTGTTGGTGTTTGTGTGCATCAAATGAATAAATATCTACCTCATGCACACATTAAAAACACTAAACGCATCCAAGAGTTATATACAATAACATAAGAGAAATAAAAGGAAACCGACAAAAGGGAAAGTTATGATATTGCACAAGATTTAGAAGGCTTAACTCTCTAAAAACAGTCCTCAGTGGAGTCGCCAACTGTCGCAACCTACCTTTTGGCGAGAAGGCGACGTGAGGCTCATAGGTGCGTCTTCCAAGGGAGGAAAATGCGTGAAGTTGCCACCAACGATTATTAAAGGAACGTTAGAAAGACCAAAACGCGGGTCTACGAACTTTAAAGGTAAAAGGTTCGAAAGTTTTTTTATGCACGGGGAAGGTATTAGCACCCCACGCGTCCGTCACAAGGGACGGTAACCTTAAATCAAATGTGTAAAATCATGACTTTTATTTTATTTTACTTTCCCTTTTATACGTTTTTTATCTTTTGGGGTCGATAAAAGTGGGGCTTTTGCTCCTACGTATCTTCAATTGCGATAAGGAACTTAGACCTACATAGTTCTTTAGAAAGCAAGAAAGTTGTGCGGGGTGTTGATTTTAGACTTTTAAATGGCTCGTTTTCACCGATAAAAGTAAAAAGGGATCGTTAAAGCGTTGGACCTTGAAACGGTTTCAAATGACCTTTTTGCGGGCCACTTGAAGTGAGACCCATGAGCATACCACTTGAAGTGAATGTTTGTCACTGTTTGTGACTGGTAGGCCATTTGCTTGATGGTTTATGTTGGAGGAGAAAAAGACTCACTCATACACCTTTATTTTTCAAATGGAAATCAATGATTTTTTGCAAGTGTTGAAGATGAAATGGATTGGCTATGACAAGTGTTAGGGGTGTAGATGTACTTGTTCAAGGAAATGAGGATCTTTTGAGGATAGCTCATGAGTATAAGTGGGGATATGAGGGATTGCATTTTATCAAGTCATTTGTTTGAGTCATAGTCTTGTTCTTGTCAGAAAAAAAAAGGGATAGACTAGGTTTTCATTTTATGATATATTATTCACTTGTATGTGACTTGAATGTATCATGTATTCTTGTTCATATATGCAAAATTGTATTCCTACTTATGTAATGAAATTGTGTAATGAAGAATCTTTGAGGATATATATTTATCAGTATATCTGTGTGTGTGTGTGTGTCTTTGATGCTATTTGTATTTTCATTTTACAACTTATTTATGGACTTATTGTTTATGGACTTGTGTTATCAACTTTGGTAGTTTAATTGTTATTTTGGATATTAGGTACTTTATTATGACAATGTTTTAAATTTGAAATATGGATGAACTTCTATTGTTATGACCTTTATTTGTTAATTGGAATATTAGGTGATTTAAATTTAGAGTATGGATTGTTAGCTAAACATATATTTTAAATTTTGTAATATATATATCGGATCAAATCGGATTAATTGGTGATCCATTGAGTTGATCACTTAACCGGGTCGATGACCAAGTCAGTTTTCACAACATTGTTCAATATTTATAATTCCTCACTTAAGGCTTAGATAATTTTGAAGGATAATTTAATCTAAATAAATGTCTACACCAAAACCATGACATCTCCTTTATTTGTTTTGAACAAGCATTACATCTCCTTTTTAAATAGCAAAATATCTCCTTTATATATTCTTATATTAAAATATAAAATTTATTTATTATTATTATCTTTATCTTGTGAACTAATTACTACTTTTCAAAGTTTTGATTAAGAACTCTTCAATAATTTATTAAAATCATAAAGTTAGTTTATAGATATTTTAAATGTTAATATAATTTTAAAATATTTTTATTTATTAGAAAAATAATTCATATTTTTTAAAAAGAAAACAGACGTTACACCTTTAATTTTTATATATTTTAGAATTTGATTACATTAGAATACTTTTCATCACAAACTTTATCCACTAAAAATTATCTTTAGATTTTAACCATGTTGGTTTATTAATCAATACATTAATAGTCATTATTATATACTTTATCACAAATTTTGTAATAATTAATTGCAATTATAAATTTTTACATTAAATTAAAACTTCAAATCTGAGTGAAATAGGTTCGATCCTTTTAAGTTAGTCTTGGTTTGAGTTTTAACATAATTAGAAACGGAACTTCTACTAAACTAACTATTTCGATAAAAATTACTCATTAATAATACTAATATTATTATGAAAATTTATCACGTAGAAATAAAATGCATGAATTAAAATATTATTTTTTTGCTTTAACAACAAGGTAAGAAGTTTAATATTTATCTACTGGTACATAAGAATTATGATTAAATAACAAAGTAAAACGTTCTACACAAGTGTAAGTCTATAATTCTTTTTCTCCAAGGTAAAGTTAATTAAAAATTTAAAAATATCTTCTTATTCTTTTGGAGTGAATAGACAATTTAGTTTATGAGATTGTATCTATTTTGCATATTAGTCTCTAATTTAATGTTAAATCAAAATAATCCCTATTTTTGCATAAATATTACAAAATAGTCCCTCCGTTAAATTTTAAAGTAACGCTGTTAGTGAGGTCAATTTTAGTGTCACGTGGACGATCCAACGTGACACTAAAGGATGACATGACATTACACTACACGTGAATGTGTCTCCTAAAAGATGTCACGTCATTTGATGATAACAAAACGAGTAAATAAGTAATTTAGTCACTGGTTTTGTACCTCTGTTGAATATTAGTCCTTAACTTAATGAAAAATTTAAAATAGTCCCATCTTTTACATAAGTGTTGCAAAATGGAACAATTCCACTACCAAAGTTAATAACACAAGTCCATAAACAATAAGTCCTATTCAAGTTAAAAAAGATAGGAACTATTTTGAATTTTTCATTAAGTTAGAGACTAATATGCAACATGGGTATAAAGTTAGTGGCTAAATTGCCTCTTTACTCATTTTGTATCAAATGATGTGACCTCTTTCCAGAGGTACGTCCACGTATCATGCCACGTCATCCTTTAGTGCCACGTTAGATAATCCGGGTGACACTAAAATTGATCTCACTATGTCTTCAAAATAAAAATTGACCTCACTAACGGCGTTACTTTAAAATTTAACGGAAGAACTATTTTACAACAACACTTATACAAAGATATGGACTATTTTGAATTTAACATTAAATTAGGGACTAATATGCAAAATAAATACAATTTGAATCATTAAATTGTTCTGTTTACTCTTTTTTTGGGGTGAAATATCTATACGCAGCTCGGCCGGTGCTTCCCGATTTCTTCTCTTTTTATTTTAAGGCGCAACGCTATTCTTCACTCAAACGAACTGAAACGACATATCGCAGAATCAAGGGTTTCGTTTCTTCCTTCGCACCTATTCATTCTTCTATCTGCTTGCAATTATTAGCGCCAAAATAATCCCAATGAATCGGTCATCTTCCGTTTCAAATTTCCGAAACCTCACAGTAGCTGGTTCTCTCTCTCTTTACGATTTTCAGTAGCGCATCTTAGACCACGAAATTTGATGCATGCCTTGTTTAGAATATGTTAAAACATTTAAATTTAATCTTAGGAAATCCAGAGAACAGAAGCGGTTGACTCTTCTTTCATCTTGTTTTTTTTTTTAAATCTAAAAAATTCTAAGCGGTGCTGAATTTCTAGATTTTTTTTTGTTAATTTTAATCTTTCATTTTTGCTTTTGAAAAGCTAGCAGTTCCATTGATTTATATGTATTTTCTTTTTGATGTGCTGTTCAATTAATGAAGCCTGAAAATACCCTCGATTTCAGTAGGACTAGCCCTTGGTTGAAGGGGTTGGCTTTAATTTATTCACAAGTCTGTTTAATAGGCACCGTAACTGCTAACTAGGCCCCTAATTTCCAGTCTGTTTCTGAATTTTTCCACTAGTCTTTTACCTTGTCTTGATTATCCGATTCGGTGAGATTGTTTGGATTTTAATCTGACTGGCTGTGTTAGTGCAATTACAGGCTTAGCATGATGGATTCAAACTTACCATTTCTGCCTCCTAGCAATTCCGATACAAAAAACTCATTTCGCAAGCCTTCTGGTGATGCAGCTAATAGGAATTATCAGCATCGGTCACCTGTTGACAGATCACCCTCTCCTGATGGTTGGGATCTTTTAACCTCTTGTTCTTGTTTCTTTTTGAAGTTACAATGGTATTGTGATGAGGCTATTTGCAACCAATATTGGTAATTTGGTATTTGAAACTTAATATATGGTATTCATGCTTGGTACTACATGTGATAGAAATTAGATAGGTGGTACTTTATCACTGACCAAATTATCTAATTTATGAGAATACTAGACTGTTGGAAAGCTGCCTTAATTGCGGTCACCCTTAGCCTGCTTTAGTTGTGGCCTCAAGGGTGGTAATTTAGTCTCACATTGACTAGAGATATGGATCAATAAAGCTTATAAAGCTTGGGCAGTCCTCACCTTACAAGCTACTTTTTTGTGGGGTTGAGTTATGCCCTAAAGACTAATTACTAAGATAGACTCAAGGTTGATTCACTGTGCTTTTTGACATGACAGCAGTTCCCTATGTATCTGAGAAAGCTGATACTGTGTTGTATGTTTTTTTATTAGCATAAGATGGGAATGTGGTTGCAGTTTAGAAAATTTTAAAACACTTGCACTCTTTTAAAAATAAAAATATTAAAAAAAAAGTTATAATGATGGGAAAGTGGGAAGTCATGTTATAAAATAACTTTCATTCCCATGAGAATATAAGATTCCCACCCTTTTACATGGGAATAGAAAGAGGGGAAAATTTGTGTAATATGGATTCCTGGGAATAAATAATGCCTGGGAAAATTTTTTATAACCGGTACCAAACATGGGAATGTTACATTTCCAAGCTCACATTCCCGGGAATAATTTTGTGAAACTTGAAACAAACACATTCTAAGTATGGTACTATGGTTGATTGGAAATTTTTTTAATTAGTTTTCTTAGCTTGAAATTTTGTGATTAGACTAGTTTTTTAAGAAGATACTTATATTATCCATTTGGCTTAGCCTATAATTTTTATATTTTTGCTACAAATAAATTGAAATGGTACTAGTGCTGCGTGTTCTTGCTTATTTTAAATGTTGTAGAATAGGAATAATTAGGTAATCCAGTACAAAGTAGTTAATAGTCTGTCTGCTATTGTGTGCCACCATTGTTTGTTGCCAAGTGTTTCATCATTGTGGCATGGAGATTGGAGTGCCACAATGACACTCAGTTCTGTCTCAAATAGCAATGCCACTTTTCCGGTTGGAAGCCATTTTTACTGGCCCAGATCAGCATTTTATGCAGCATATTTGTGTAGTTCCTGCAGGGATGCAAGGAAAAAGATGGCAGTGGTGGTGGTTTGCTCTCACTTACTCGATTTGGAAGCAGAGGAACAATATTATTTTCTCCAATGCGGTCTTTGATGGCCAGAAATTAATGGATGATGCAGTGTTCATGTTATGGTCATGGCTCAGATGTTTTGAAGAAAATTTCTCTTTACATTTCAATCAATGGTCCTCCAATCTCAAAGATGTTTTTCTTAGGACAGCCATTTGAGAATAGTTTAAGGCCCTGGTCTTTCTCAGTAGTTTGGGCTATTCTAGCTGCTGTATCTTGTTTGTCCCGATATATCTGTACATTGGGTTTCCTATTGTATTTTCTAGTACCTCTGGTACTCATCTTTAATATAATATGTTATTTTTGCTGAGCAAAAAAAAATTCTCCATCTGGCTGTGAGAGCTTATTTTGTTATTTTTTTGCCCTTGGATGAAGAAGAATCAATCCAGCTGACCCGACCCTGAAGTCTTGTTAGTTGTTAACAGCCTTTACTCCTTTTTATATTTGGTTCAGATGCCATCCTAAATTTTGGAGCCATATTTCTTTTATCCTTTTTGCTTATTTTGTTTTGGGTGCAATTTGTTCTTGTCTTTCTATCCTTTTTTGGGGTGGTAGGGTGGTGATGGTAGTGATGATGATGATGATGATGATGATGGTGATGGTGTGATAGAATTAGCTAATGAAAGAATGTAAAAGATGGAATACTGCAGAACTTCAACTGTTTGCACCTCCCTGCCCAAAGACCTAATAAAATACTTATTGGCTGTGTGTACTCTCCAGCTCTCCCTACTTCTCCCTCCCTTTTCTTCTAATTCTTTTCCCTACTTACCCTCCTTGCCACATAGACTAGGTTATTACAATCGAATTCCCACTTTTTCCCCTTGTGTTTCCCCATGTGGTTTAGCATAACAATACTCCTCTGCTGAAAGATTCCCTTGTGTTTCCCACATAGACAATGAAACAACTCCCCGTGTCCTGTTATGAGAGTTTTGTGAGATTTAACGAGTAATTTTTCCTTAAGAGAAAGAAGATTAAGATTCACTAGTCATTTTTTTATAAGACAAGCTCTTGTCTACTGTTACGCATGTTTCATTGCCCGTGTTTCCCACATAGACAATGAAACAACTCCCCATGTCCTGTTGTGAGTGTTGTGGGATTTAACAAGTAATTTTTCCTTAAGAGAAGAAAGATTAAGATTCACTAGTCCTTTTTTATAATAAAAGCTCTTGTCTACTGTTAGGCATGAATCAGAACTGCCTTTAGAGTTGCCCAAACAGACCTTAAAGTTCTATTATAGGAGAAAGGGAAAAGGTGTAAATTAGGGGCTTATATAAATAAGCCACTTGGGGCAGTGCGAGGGTATGTTCATTCTAATTGTTGTTGGCTGGAAACCAGTGTGAAAGGAGAATGCTCCTTTCGGGTACCTTGTGTACTTGGTTCTGTTACAGAGTTCTTGCTTAATACAAACAGATTCATTCTTTCTCTCTATCACTCTCTATGTGCTTCTGTGAGACATTGTGTGGGAATCAATCCTTGTGCTGAAAGTAGGTTCCTAACATCTACTATGTTGAAATTTGGATGGGAGGAAGAAACTCTGGACAAGTCAGTCAAGATATCCTTTGTGCAAGGATATTGTTGCAATGCATCCTACTGTTACAAAAAATCCATAGTTAGGTCTGTTCATATCCATGAGTCATAGCTTAATATATGTAGAAGCCGTGAATGTTTGTTTCGGTGAAACACACATGAAGCATGGTGAGATGTCAAAGCAAACATGTTACTAGTTCTTGCCTTATATGCATTAAATACCATTCATTGCACATTATGGATGTTGGAAGGGTTTGCTGTAATGTGTTGTTGAGGATGATCACAATTAGTCTTCATTTATTATAATAGTGTTTTACTGTGTAATGTCGCGTCTTGGATGACCACACTAAGCCTTTATTTATAATGAGCAAATAGGATCAGTGTTGATTATGTTATAATTATGTGTATCTTTAGAATAGATTATTGTATCTGTTTTAGCTTATAGTAGAAGACAGCAGTGTGTCCTGTCTTATCAAAGCTTTCAAGCTTCTCTCTCTTCTCTTTGTATATATATATCTATGTTATTTGAATGAAAAGCTAAGAGTAATATTTTTCCTCACTACCTTCAAATCTAAGTTGGCATCAGAGCGGGTTCCGTCCGCCGCCGCCGCCGTCCGCCGCCGTCCGCCGTCGGCAACCGTCACTTCTGGCCGTCATTCTCTCCGGCGAATCTAGGGTTCGAACCGCCCTGGAACGCGCGACCCAACCCTGCAGTTTGCGTCACCATTGTAGTTGTCACGCGCCGTCACGCGCCGCCACAGCTCCTCGCGTTTTCAGGCGCGTGTGTCTCACGCGCCGCCGTCCCGACGTCGGAAGCTCGCCCAACTTGTTCCGGCAGCTTCGTCGTTCTTCTCTGAGCCTGTTTCAAGTGTTGCCTTTTGTTTTTGGCAGGTCTTTGTGCCTGCATGTGCCTTCTTCTATTCTTGGTTCCTTTGGACTTCCATTGTTGATCAGAAATGGCCTCTTCTGGACCAGTTTTTTCTTTTTCTGGAACTCCAACAATAACATCTACAAAACTGAACTGGAAAAATTATCTATCTTGGTCTGCCTCTGTGGAGCTTTGGTTCCTTGGCCAAGGACATCATGACCATTTGGAGAAAGGAGTTGATGCTGTTCCAAATGACAGAAAATTTGAGTGGGAGAAACTTGACTATCAACTCTATGCTGTATTATGGCAATCAGTTGAGCCAGATATTTTGGAGATCCTTAGGTCATTCAAAACGTGTCATTCGTTTTGGAAAAAGGCCCAAGAGATCTTTGCAAATGACATTCAAAGCCTCTTTGATGCAACCATGAAGGTTACAGCTCTCAAACAAACTGGACATGACATGATTGCACATGTAGGGAAGGCTAGGGCTGCAGTTGAAGAGCTGAAAAAGTTTTTGGTAGCTGACTCATTGGAAGAAATGAATAGAAAACTGGATAAGTTTTACATGGTCCTCATTCTGAGGAGTCTACACTTTGACTTTGATCATGTGCGTGATCAAGTTCTTGCTGGATCAAAGGTAATACACAAGTATCTGGGTATTGTGATGCAAATTGGGCTGGTTGTCCAATGGATAGGAGATCCACATCCGGATATTGTGTCTCCATTGGAGGGAATGTTATTTCTTGGAAAAGCAAGAAGCAATCTGTTGTTGCTCGATCTAGTGCAGAGGTTGAATATAGATCTATGGCTGTGGTTACGTGTGAACTTATGTGGGTTAAGCAAATTCTTGAAGAGTTGAATTTCTGCAAAGTGATGCAAATGAAGCTATATTGTGATAATCAAGCTGCTCTTCACATCGCTTCAAACCCCGTCTTCCATGAGAGGACTAAGCATATTGAGATTGATTGTCACTTCATTCGGGAGAAATTACTGTCTAAAGAAATTGTCACTGAGTTCATTAACTCCAGTGATCAGCCAGCAGATATTTTGACTAAACCCTTAAGGGGGCCTAGGATTCAGATTATATGTTCCAAGCTTGGAGCATACAATTTATATGCTCCAGCTTGAGGGGGAGTGTTATAATTATGTGTATCTTAGAATAGATTATTGTATCTGTTTTAGCTTATAGTAGAAGACAGCAGTGTGTCCTGTCTTATCAAAGCTTTCAAGCTTCTCTCTCTTCTCTTTGTATATATATATCTATGTTATTTGAATGAAAAGCTAAGAGTAATATTTTTCCTCACTACCTTCAAATCTTGGAGATAGAGGTCTTGAGTGGCTCACCAAACTCTTTAATGAAATTATGAGGTCAAAACGCATGCCGGAGGAATGGAGGAGAAGCACGTTAGTGCCAATCTATAAGAACAAGGGGGATATACAAAATTGTGCAAATTATAGGGGAATCAAGCTCATGAGTCATACCATGAAATTATGGGAAAGAGTGATCAAACGGAGATTAAGAAAGGAGACTCAAGTTACTGAGAATCAATTTGGTTTCATGCCGGGAAGGTCGACCATGGAAGCGATTTATTTATTACGGCGGGTGATGGAGCAATATCGCATGGACCAACAAGACTTGCACTTGATTTTTATTGACTTGGAGAAAGCGTATGATAGAGTGCCTAGAGAGATTTTGTGGAAAACTCTAGAGAAGAAAGGGGTTAGGGTTGCATATATTCGAGCTATCCAAGATATGTATGATAGGGTATCGACTAGTGTTAGGACACAGGGTGGAGAGTCAGACGATTTTCCCATCACAATTGGTTTGCATCAAGGGTCAACCCTTAGCCCCTACCTTTTTACCTTAATTCTGGATGTCCTCACGGAACAAATTCAAGAGATAGTGTCGAGATGCATGCTTTTTGCAGATGACATAGTCCTCCTTGGAGAGTCGAGGGAGGAGTTGAATGAGAGGTTGGAAACTTGGAGACGAGCTCTAGAAACACATGGCTTTCGCCTAAGCAGAAGCAAATCGGAGTATATGGAATGTAAGTTCAACAAAAGTAGGAGGGTATCTAACTCAGAGGTGAAAATAGGAGACCATATTATCCCTCAAGTCACACGGTTTAAATATCTTGGGTCTGTAATACAGGATGATGGAGAAATTGAAGGGGATGTGAATCATCGCATTCAAGCAGGATGGATGAAATGGAGAAAAGCATCGGGGGTGTTATGTGATGCAAAGGTACCGATCAAGTTAAAGGGAAAGTTTTATCGGACTGCGGTAAGACCGGCGATTTTGTATGGAACAGAATGTTGGGCGGTCAAGAGCCAACATGAGACTAAAGTAGGTGTAGCGGAGATGAGGATATTGCGGTGGATGTGTGGTAAGACTCGACAGGATAAAATTAGAAACGGAGCTATTAGAGAGAGGGTTGGAGTAGCGCCTATTATAGAGAAGATGGTGGAAAATAGACTTAGGTGGTTTGGGCATGTAGAGAAAAGACCGGTAGACTCTGTAGTGAGGAGAGTAGACCAGATGGAGAGAAGACAAACAATTCGAGGCAGAGGAAGACCCAAAAAGACTATAAGAGAGGTTATCAAGAAGGATCTCGAACTTAATGATTTTGATAGAAGTATGGTACTTGATAGAACATTATGGTGGAAGTTGATCCATGTAGCCGACCCCACCTAGTGGGATAAGGCGTTGTTGTTGTTGTTGTTGTTGTTGTTGTACCTTCAAATCTAAGTGATTACATAAGATCAATCTGATAATGAGTAATAAGGACTAAATCACTAATTGCCATCTAATCATAAATAAGAGAATAATATATAAATCTAACATTTATAATAAGAAAATAGAATCAGTATTGATTCCATAGGATCAATCTAATAATGAGCAATAAGGAGTTAAGGACTAAATCCCTAATTGCTATCTTATAATAAATAAGAGAATAAAATGTAATCTCACACTCCCCCTCAAATATGTCATATAAACCAAACTTTTTACAAACATGGTAAACCTAGGAGAAATGAAAGGCGGTTCCAATTGTGTGGTTGTGCCAAACAAATGATGACTCAGTGGTAGCCAACGGAGGCCTGCAGTGGCGATGGATACTGTTCACCTGTGAAAGAAGCACGCTCTGAAGCGGGGGGAAAGGAAAACAGAGAGCACGCCTTGAGGCAGATAGAGAGAAAACCAGTGGGGCATTTCCTGGCAAGTGGTTCTTGCTGGAAAAGGGAGTCACACACACTGGTGTGGTGGCTGTGTGAAATGCACCATCAGTGCGGTAGCCGAAGTGCGAAGGCGCTGGAAAAAAAATGGTTGGTGGGGGTTGCTGGAGGCAAAAGAGACATAGCAGAATAGTTGCTAGACAGGTCATGGAGGATGATACCGCCGTTGAAAGGGTTTACTGTAATGTTTTGTGTGGGATGATCACACTTAGTCTTTATTTATAATAAGCTAATAGAATCAGTATTCATTAAATAGGATCATTCTTAATATTAACCAGTGTTACAAAATTCAATGCTAAGCTATTCTACTTATGATGTAAGGCTTGAATAAATAAATTTATGCTCTTCTTTATATGCAGCTTCTAGGCATGGACATAGCTCAAGTCCAAATCCAGTGAGAGAAAATTCTGCAAGAGTCTCTCACCATTCAAGGAAGTATGATGACAGGGAACACGACCAACAGTATGGAAGAAATCACTATGGCAGAAGCAGTGACTCTCTTAGACATTCTGATAGACAGTCATTCAAAAGTTCCTTTGGTCACTCTCGGTATGACAAGTATGCAAATGAAGATAGATATCGGGAGAGGCTGTTGTCTCGTTCTGGACATGAGTCAAGGGATGATCATGTGAGAGAAGAGAGTGATAGCAGGCCAAAAAACTACCAGTGCAGTGTGGACAAGTATTCACATGACAAATATGACAGGTCTGATCATAGAAGCAAAGAAAAACGTAGAGATACATACTCGGAGCATCAGAAATATAAAGATATGGATTCTTCATATGAAAAATCTGCATCTAGCAAGAGGCATGCACTGTATGATGAAGTGGAGAGGGAGGGGCATTCAAGGGACTGGGATGGTCAAAATGAAAGAAGAGATTCCCGCCGAAGTTCAGGGGACTACAGAAGTGACCAAAGAGATGAGTCAGGTCCACAAAGAGACAGTGGTAAATTTAGTTTAAAAGAAGCTTATAAGAGTGAACAGAAGGAGTCAAATGATCAAAACCTTCCATGGGAAGAAAAAAGAAAACATGATGACACTGAGATTAGGAAGGGCAAAGACTGGAAAACTAGAAAAGCAGGCGAGCAGTGTGCTATTGAAGACAAAGAATCTTCTGGAAAGAAACTAAAGTTGTTTGATCCTGACAAGGATGACAATTATAGAAAAGATGGTATTGCTTACATATTTTTTGTACTGATGGTTGATATGATTTGTACCATTATTGGCGATTATTGCATTACTTCATTTTCATGTACTGAAGCAGATGAAAGTAAGACTTCAAGTTCAAACCTTTCTCACAAGAGCAAGGAAGATTTATGGGCTGTCAAGTCCAGTGGCTTTGATGGTGACAATGATCTAGATGCGGCGAAAATTGCAGCCATGAGAGCTGCTGAATTGGGTATACACTTATCCTGAAAATGTCCCTAATTTTGGGTTATAAATGTATGTGTGGATTATAATAGATTGAAGGTTAACGATTTTAATTTTAACATTTGATGAAGGTGAATTGATGTGGGTTTGGTTGTATGCCATGGGCTTGTTTTTTTCTTTCTCCTAATAATTTGTGTTTCCAAGTCTTCAACTTTTACGAAAAATGATTTTAGGCTAGCATCTAGAAATTGATACATGAGAATGAAATAGGAACTTAATTGTAGATCACATGGATGTTTTATTCTTCTGGAAATTTTGGTGCATGACAGTTAATAGGAACTTAGTTGGGCCTGGATGCTTGACTACTGACCAAAAGAAGAAACTGTTGTGGGGTGGCAAAAAGAGTACACCTACTGAAGAGGTATTTTATGTTTTTCTTTTTTTGGCTGTGTTCTTACCTTTGCATATAGCATGGCATAAAAGAGTATTTTTTTTCTCGGGGTTTGATACTTAATGAAAGAAAGTAATGAACTATGTTACTGTAATTCACATTTCTAGGCTTCTGTTTCTTTGGAAATAGTGCTTTACAATTTAGATAGTAGCAACATGAAAGTTTTGATAGCAGAGGTTTAAATTGTACATTTAATGATGACCAGTTCTGCCGTACACTTTGAATTTACTGTGTAGGAATACTGATAGGAATCTGGTTCCAATTGAAGATGAGGAATATTGTAGTATTGAATTGAAATGGTATAAGTTTTAGAAGAAACAGAGCTATGCTCCCAGCTAAGGGAAGATTTCCCTTAACCCCAAGCTAATGCCGAACTATCCAACAATTAAGAAAGATCCTTCTCTTCCCTATTTTCTCTTTTCTAACAGAATACATTATTTCCTTCCCTTTTTCTCTCTTGTCTAACTAACCTTCCACTTAAATCCTTTTTTTTGGGCCTGCGAGAATATACCATGGGCTTGTCAGTACCAGACGTAACCTTAGTAGCTACTTGGTCAGCTGCTCCATTTTTGTCTTGGGTTACTTGGGCTTGGGTACTTATCAATATCACCTTTCTGAGGAACTGCCTGGTCCTCAATGCAAAAAGCTGGGAATTGGTATCAGCACCTTTTCTAGATGGACAAATGTTGTGTTCAATAGATCACGAACTGATTTTTCTCTCATTTTTGCGGTTAAAGGATACTGATATGGTCTCACATTCACTGAAGTTTCTCCTGCTTGTAATACTATTTGCATGATCATGGTCTCTTGTGGGAGCAAACTTTTTGGCCTTAGAAAGATCTGTTGAATGTCCTGCAAAATCAATTCTGTTACTGTTGCTGTTGGAGTTTGTTCTACTCTTCTGCCTAAGTCGCATGGGAAATTCCTTCAACATCACACTCTAGTGCCTACAAAACTTGTTCCAAGGCAGTAATTTGTGGTTGTCCCCCCAATCTGGTGCCACACCACAAACCATCTCCCTCTCACTTTGAATATTCGACTCCTTTGTTTGCAGAGGTTTATTTTTCGCATCTTGCTCCTTGCCCTCCCATATAAGTCTTAAGTTTTGGGTCATGCGATATTGAATTGGTTGATATGGATAATTCAGTTAGTTCAGTTTGTTCAGTTTCTGGTTATATGTTAGGTAGTTTGATAACTAATTACTTTTAACTAAGTACTGTTGAAAATCAGAATAAATATTCTGATTCTATTAATAATAGCGGTATATAGACGCATTATCTTTGATTTAGAGGAAATAGAATATCCTCTATTTATGTGTAAATAATGTAATTAACCTACATAAACATGCATCCGCTGTGTACTCTAAGACACTGGTTTCACTCAATTATCCCTTCTTCAATGATCTTCATTTTTATTCAGTTTTTGTGGCAACTTTTCTTCAACAAAAATCTTGCCACCGTCTCTTTTCTGAAGTGTTTTTCGGCCATTGCCTTCTGCTCGCAGCTCAAGTTCCTGCTGCCATCCTTTTCTGCTGTGTTTTTCAATGACTCTTCTGTGCTTCACTGGTGGTGTGTTTCTACCATTGTTTTCCTTGCCCATGGCTATTTATGATTATTTCCTGTCACCAATAAATAGATGATAATTAGCTGTTGTAACTGCCTTTAATACAGTTACATTTTCAGTTACAGAAATTATCTCTGAATTCTATTAACTTCTTGTGTTTGGTCCTCTAATGAAAAACAGGATTAGATGCAATATGCAAAGCTGTTTTATTATCACAAATCAGAATCATTTGCAATCCTTGTTATGCAGTGGAACTTGTTGAATATCCTTGTAGTTTAGCCATTTGTAGTAACTTAGTTGGTAGCATTTTTCAGAGGGCAACAGTGCATTGTCACTGTCATAGCCTCTCTCTCTCTCTTCTTTCCCTATCTTTTGTACTCTATATATATGTACTAGTTTGAATTCAATAAAGTAAGGAAGAAAGCTTTATTCTGGTCTCCTTCAACTTGGCATCAGAGCGGGTTGCCGCCGTCCCCGCCGCGCCGTCCGCCGTCCGCCGTCCGCTGCCGCGCCGTCCGCCGTCCGCCGCCGCCGGCCGCCATCAACTCCGGCGGTTTTCTCCGGCGAGACCAGGGTTCGGATCGCCTCGAAAAGCGCGATCCACCCCTGGAACTCGTGCAGCCGTAGGCCGCCGCACGCGCCCACACGCTCCGCCTTTCCTCCGCGCGATTTCCGGCGCGTGCTGCTCACGCGCCGCCGTACCGGCGTCGGGAGCTGTCCCTTCCGGTCCCGGCAGCCTCACCGTCACCTCCTGGACCTGTTTCAAGCTTCAAATCCCGCTTCCGGCAAGTCGTTTGGTCAGCCCTTGTGTGTTTGCCTCTCTTGTGTGTTAGGGTTTGCTGTTTTTCCTCTTAAATGGCCTCCTCTGGACCTGTTTTTTCCTTTTCCGGGACCCCAACCATCACCACTGCCAAGCTGAACTGGAAAAACTATCCTTCATGGTCTGCTTCCGTGGAGTTGTGGTTCCTTGGTCAAGGACACCATGATCACTTGGAGAAAACCTCCGATTCTGTTTCAGATGATAAAAGAGCTGAATGGGAGAAGCTTGACTATCAATTATGTGCTGTGTTATGGCAATCAGTTGAGCTGGATATCTTGGAGATTCTCCGATCTTTTAAATCATGCCGTTCTTTTTGGAAGAAAGCCCAGGAAATCTTTGCCAATGATATCCAAAGCTTGTTTGATGCAACTATGAAAGTTACAGCCCTCAAGCAAACCGGTCATGACATGATCGCTCATGTGGGTAAGGCTCGGGCTGCCGTGGAAGAACTAAGAAAGTTCCTTGTAGCTGATTCATTGGAGGAAGTGAATAGGAAACTTGACAAGTTCTACATGGTTCTTATTTTGAGGAGCTTACATTCAGACTTTGATCATGTGCGTGATCAAGTGCTTGCTGGGGACCAAATTCCATCAATGGATTCTCTCATCACCCGACTTCTCCGTGTGCCTCATTTACTGAAGGATGAGAATCCTACTGATGGAGTGGAGACGTCAGCCATGGTTGCATCTAGAGGGAGAGGAAGCGGCCGCAATAGTCGAGGAGGTCGCAGTGGAAGGGGTGGACGTCCTCATTGCACCTATTGCAAGAGGATAGGTCACACCCAAGAGACTTGCTATTCATTACATGGGTTTCCCGACAAGGTCGCACAGGTTTCTAAATCAGAGAAAGCAGAGTCCAGATTCTCTGATGAGGAGTATCATGAGTACTTGAAGCTCAAATCAGAGAAGCCCAGCAACCAAGCTCAACCCTCGGCTGTACCATGTTTTTCAACAGCGTGTATCTCTCAATCCATTGAGGGTCACAGCCCTTGGATACTCGACTCAGGTGCCTCTGATCATATTTCTGGTAATAAGTCCTCCTTCTCATCCTTTTCTCTGCCAAAAATTCCTCACCTCGTTACTGTAGCTAATGGCTCCAAGGTTCTCAAGGAAGTGGTCAAGTTTCATTGTCTCCCTCTTTGAAATTAAATTCTGTTTTATTTCTTCCTCAGTGTCCCTATAATCTAATCTCATTAAGTCAATTAACTCGTTCGTTAAATTGTTCAGTAACCTTTACTGCCAATTCTTTTGTTATTCAGGAACATGGGACGGGGCGACTGATTGGAGAAGGACATGAATCACGAGGGCTTTATTACTTGGAATCCAGTCCACCTGGGTCTTGTTTTGCTATCTCGAGACCCAAACTTTTGCATGATCGTCTGGGTCACCCAAGTTTATCAAAATTGAAGATTATGGTTCCTGGTCTTAAGAATCTTCGAGTCTTAGATTGTGAGTCTTGTCAACTAGGAAAACATGTCAGGTCGTCATTTCCTCAAACTGTACAAAGATGTGACTCGGCTTTTTCTACCATTCATTCTGATATTTGGGGACCAAGTCGCGTCACATCTTTTGGTTTTCGATATTTTGTAACCTTTATTGATGAATTCTCCAGATGTACTTGGGTTTATTTATTGAAAGACAGATCTGAACTTTTGCCTATATTCGTGTCATTCTACAATGAGATTGAGAATCAATTTGGAAAAACAATTAAAATTTTTAGAAGTGATAATGCTAAAGAGTATTTCTCGTATGATCTTTCTTCTTTTTTGTCTTCCAAAGGTATTATACATCAGTCCACATGTCCACATACACCACAACAAAATGGTATAGCAGAAAGGAAGAATCGACATCTTCTTGAAACTGCTCGTTCCCTAATGCTAAATTCGAATGTTCCTACACATCATTGGGGAGACGCGGTGCTTACTGCTTGTTTCCTAATCAATAGGATGCCCTCTTCTTCCCTTGAAAATCAAATCCCTCACTCAATTGTCTTTCCTCATGATCCACTTTTTCATGTCTCTCCTAAAGTGTTTGGTTGTACCTGCTTTGTTCATGATTTGTCTCCTGGTTTAGACAAGCTTTCTGCAAGGTCAGTCAAATGTGTCTTTTTGGGTTATTCTCGTCTTCAAAAAGGTTACAAATGCTACTCTCCCACCATGAGACGGTACTATATGTCGGCAGATGTCACCTTTTTTGAAGACACACCCTTCTTCTCTTCCTCTATGGACTACTCTTCGTCTCTCCAGGAGGTTCTTCCTATCTCTTCAGACCATAATGTCAGTGTTGTCCCATCTCCCTCACCAACTTCACCTAACGTTATCTCTCCACCTCTGGTTATCGATCAACCCAGGACAAGGCAAATTGGATCTCCAGTACCTGAAGCCTCTCCTAGTGATTCTCGTTCTTCTTCAGCCAGTCCTCCACTCATGGATCCTTCCTCTTCTCCTACTCATTCTGACTCACATTGGCCCATTGCCATCAGGAAAGGTACTCGTTCTACTCGTAATCCTCATCCTATTTATAATTTCTTAAGTTATCACCGTTTGTCTCCTTCATATAGTTCTTTTGTTTTCTCCTTATCTTCCCTCACTGTTCCTTCCACTATTCTTGAGGCACTTGATCATCCTGGCTGAAGACAAGCTATGGTTGATGAAATGCAGGCTCTTGAAAATAATGGTACTTGGGAGCTTGTTCCTCTCCCTCCTGGTAAGACGACTGTAGGTTGCAGATGGGTTTACACTGTTAAAGTTGGGCCCAATGGTAAGGTTGATCGGCTTAAGGCTCGCTTGGTCGCTAAGGGCTACACACAGGTATATGGCATTGATTACTGTGATACTTTCTCTCCTGTAGCCAAGCTCACCACTGTTCGTTTGTTCCTTGCTATGGCGGCTATCCGTCACTGGCCCCTTCATCAGCTTGATATTAAGAATGCCTTCCTCCACGGTGATCTTGAGGAGGATATTTATATGGAGCAACCTCCTGGGTTTGTTGCTCAGGGGGAGTATGGCCTTGTGTGTAAGCTTCGTCGGTCTCTTTATGGGTTGAAACAATCTCCTCGAGCATGGTTTGGTAAATTTAGTCATGTTGTTCAAATGTTTGGACTAAAACGAAGTGAAGCTGATCACTCTGTATTTTATTATCATACATCTCCTGGAAAATGTGTCTATCTAATGGTCTATGTTGATGATATAGTGATTACAGGGAACGATACTACTAAGATTGTCCAGCTGAAGGAGCACTTATTCAGTCATTTCCAGACCAAAGATCTGGGATCTTTGAAGTATTTCCTTGGTATTGAAGTGGCTCAATCAGGAGATGGTATTGTGATCTCTCAGAGGAAGTATGCTCTTGATATTTTAGAAGAAACAGGTATGCAAAACTGTAGACCTGTTGAAAGCCCTATGGATCCTAATCTAAAGCTCATGGCAGATCAAAGTGAGCTTATCCTGACCCCGAGAGATATAGGAGGCTTGTGGGAAAACTCATTTACCTTACTATCACTAGACCTGATATCTCCTTTGCTGTGGGAGTGGTTAGCCAATTTATGCAGAATCCTCATTTGGACCATTGGAATGTTGTCATGCGTATTCTGAGGTATGTTAAGAGAGCTCCTGGACAAGGGTTGTTGTATGAAGACAAGGGTAGTACGCAACTATCAGGATATTGTGATGCTGATTGGGCTGGATGTCCCATGGATAGGAGATCTACATCAGGTTATTGTGTCTTCATTGGAGGAAATCTTATCTCTTGGAAAAGCAAGAAACAGACTGTTGTCGCTCGGTCCAGTGCAGAAGCTGAGTATCGATCTATGGCTATGGTTACGTGTGAGCTCATGTGGATCAAACAATTTCTTCAAGAATTGAGGTTTTGTGAAGAGTTGCAAATGAAGTTGTATTGTGATAATCAGGCTGCTCTTCATATTGCCTCAAACCCAGTCTTTCATGAGAGGACCAAGCATATAGAGATTGATTGTCATTTCATTCGAGAGAAGCTTTTGTCCAAGGAGATTGTCACTGAGTTCATTGGTTCTAATGATCAGCCAGCGGATATTTTGACTAAGTCCTTAAGAGGACCCAGAATTCAGACTATATGTAACAAGCTTGGTGCATATGATCTATATGCTCCAGCTTGAGGGGGAGTGTTGAATATCCTTGTAGTTTAGCCATTTGTAGTAACTTAGTTGGTAGCATTTTTCAGAGGGCAACAGTGCATTGTCACTGTCATAGCCTCTCTCTCTCTCTCTTCTCTCCCTATCTTTTGTACTCTATATATATGTACTAGTTTGAATTCAATAAAGTAAGGAAGAAAGCTTTATTCTGGTCTCCTTCAACTGAACTCTCTCTTGGAATTATCTTGCAAGCTGTTTTATTAGAGCTTGTTGCCAAAAAGAAAACAATTTGCAACCTTGAGGTTTGAATCATGGTGTACCTCAAAAGACTCACCTATCAAAGTACCAACATTTCAAGTACCAAAACTAATCAGGCACCCCTGGACTGGCTTCTTCTATCGACCTGTCCAAAAAAATGATAGGACCCATGCTCATTTAACATTACATCTGGGAGCCATGATAATGATGTTACCATGTATTTGGCTTAAAGTTTAGTGTGTTGTAGAAGTTGCAAATTCCTAGATATTTTCAGTTTAACACACAAGTAGGGTGTAGTGTCCTTTTTTGTCCCTTGCATACTGTGGGTTCTTGGTTTGCAGGTATCAACATGCTCCTCTTAAATTTTGGAGATAGTTGTCAATATGGTATTATTTGTTAGCATCTTTTGAGGTCACATTCTTTTTTTTTTTAACATTAACAAGTCTTCTTCAGTTGTGCACGTGATGATGTCATCAAACCTTCATCAAATTTGTCTTCATGCTTTATTGTGAACGTTGAACTAGGTGAGCTCAGGCCCAGTGTGAGGGTAAAGTTGGTACATATTTGTGCAACAGCATGGATTCACCGAAGTTGAAACATTATGTGCATGTTTGGTTAGGATAAATTAAGGAAATAATGGGGGTATTTTTTTCCATTGTTTCAAAAGCAATCAGAAAACCGAAAAAAATAATAGTTTTTCCAAAATAAACTGAAACTGAACTGAACATGTTTTTAGTCTGACCTAAGCTGAAATGACCTCCAATTGAATGGGATCACTTTTGACAATTGTCTAATGTTTTATTGACGAGTGCAAGTGTTGCTTGTTAATTTATGCTAGAGATTGAGTTTTTGGTGCAAGTCGTCTTATAGCATTAACCTGAAAAGTCGTCTACCTATCTATATTGTATATAAAAAATTAAAGATTGTACATATTGCTAAAAAATGCACCTTTGGTTGAGGTTGCATGTAATAAGTGGATGAGTGGTGGTATCCTAGTCCCTAGTGGTTGATGTACCTCTCCCTGAGGCTGCGGGATTTGTTATTGTGTTCCTGTTTTATGGCTTGAGTAATAGCATAGATACTCATTTATTTTTGTATTTCTTTCATCTTGCTACTGACAATGCAATTGCTGCTTTGTAAACGCTCTTGCCAAATATTGTAGTCTGGCCATCGATGGGATACCGGGATGTTTTCTGATCGTGAGAGGCAAGAGAAATTCAACAAACTCATGGTAAGTTGTGATTGAGCCACTGCTTTATTCTGACCCAATTAATTACATGAAAGGATTGTTACTTGTATTTGAATGACTAACTCCACCATTGTAGTTCCTTCACCAACTAACTCAGTTTGAGTCTAAGGTTGTACTCGTGCCTATGGCAAATTGTAGGGTATGAGAGGCGAAGCAAAGGTGGAGCAGAATTCCAACAACCAAAGCAGTAACGAAATTCTCCGTGCTGAGAAGCAGAAGGAACTTCAGATGGATCTAGAGAAACAATACACTGCAGGCCTTCGACGAAGAGATGGCCGTACAGTTGGCTTAGGGCTTTAACCATTCTCCGGAAAATTTACATCCTTTGACATTTATGTGTTAATTATCACCCCATGTTTAGGGAGGAGCTTTTTGCTTGTTTGCTGTGGACATGCTTGGGAGTTTATGAATCTTATGTTAGGGACATCACCACTTGGCATCTGTTTGGAGTTCCTGATTTTGACAGGGCGTGTTATTTCTATGGAATTTCTTATCGTGATTGTATCTAAATTTGTTTTTCATATGCAACTGGTTTAGATAATTTGGTATTTGGTTTTCTTAAAAAACCTGATTTGATTTCTATGTGCTGGTGCCGTAAATAACACGAACGTCGGAATGAAATATGCGTAGCAGTGATTAACGACGTGGCAATTGCAAGTAGTCTGTTGGATTGGTAATTGGCTAATTGGGATTGTTAATTTTCAAGTGTAGGATATGTAGGACCCGGAGATTGTTAATCGTCAAATTGATAAACCGACTATTAGGAATGCATTAATGTTTTCTTTCAGCCACCCCTATCCAATGTGTTAAATTTTATTTAGAGACTAGTCTCAAGTAACAACACGTCAGAGCCTTTTCAGCTTTGATAACTTTGCAAATGTTATCGAAAAGGTCTTGTTTAAATTAGGTTAAAATATAAGAATAGTCTCTTTATCTTTTTTTTTTTTTTTAAATTGGTTTTCTAATTTTTATTTTTTCTAAATTAGTCCTCTTATTTAATTTACGATAAATTATTCTTTTAAAAAAATTGATCATTTTTAACATGATTTTAAACTTTTTATTTATTTATTAAAGACGTAGAAAATATCCCATTAGATTTTCTTACATGAAAATTATAGGAATCAACTAATATTTGAACAAAAAAAAGTCATAAACATAATGAAAATCGTATGAGAATA
The DNA here is from genome assembly GCF_000004515.6 of Glycine max. Lineage (NCBI taxonomy): Eukaryota > Viridiplantae > Streptophyta > Magnoliopsida > Fabales > Fabaceae > Glycine > Glycine max. The sequence goes on along the minus strand of NC_038246.2, from coordinate 19,076,611 downwards.
GAGTCTCATAAGTAATAAGAAAAGAATATGATATTAGATTTTTAAGTTTTTGATTGCTCATAAGATTCACTTTTCATGCATTTTTCATCTTTTTTATGCCTCTTTTTTATCCAAAACTTTTGTTGATTCTAATAGTTTTCAGGTGGATGAATCTAGTAGGGCAAATTTTAAGTTTTGAATCAATCAGAAAAAGGGGTCAAAATCATGCTCAAAAATTGAAAATGAATTTTTTTAAAGGACTAATTTGTCATTATTAAATAAAAGGGCAACTTTAGAACTTTTAAAAATTAGACAACCAATATAAAACCAACAATAAGCTAAGAGACCATTTGTATATTTTAACCTTTAAATTATTGTTTGTCATCATCCTTGACAAAGAGATATTAACTTCTTTTATGGTTATAATAATCGTTAATGTACACATTCAGAAAATGTTACTAAAAACATTCATGTATTTAATAGGTAATGTGTTTATAAGTACATTATTATTACCTTTTTCCTTGGCCTATGAGAATAGAAAATATTTATCATTTGAAATATAAAGGATTATTATAGGATACATTAAGGTCAAGAAAATATTTATTATTTGAAATATAAAGGATTATTATAGGCTACGTTAAGGTCATATCACTTACGCCTTGACTTACTATGAGAACATCACTACTATCCATCATTAGGTGTATAGTTGTTCTCATTATGTCATGTAACGTTGTATTATTAAAATTATAATTTTTTAAGTTATAAATGTATTTTTTTCATATAATTAAGTAGTTTTTTTCTTTCTCCATTACACATCACCTTATTATTGTATTTAAATACTTTGTTTTTAGTAACAACTTGATTGTCCAAGATTCCTGCACTTTGACTTCTCGTTACAATATTTTTTGTTCTAGAAATTCTTTTTCTTATTTTTTTTTCAACTTTCATTCCTAAAAATTCCAGGTAGTATTTTTTATCCTTATTGTTAATCTTGTTACAATATTATTTTTGACTATTGGACTTGATGTTGTCATGCCACATCATCTCATAGATAATATCAACATGTCATATCAATAAGGGTGTTATGTCATCACCTTGATGATGTCATAATGTCATGCTAATAAGGATGTCACATTATCAATAATTCATAATAAATACGAATAAATGATAGTAATTACAAAGATTAAAGCAAAAAATGACATTTACAAAGATGAAAATATACAAGTCTTTAAAATTAATTTTTAAAATACTCTTGTTAGTATCTGCACTCTTTTCTATTTAAACTCATCTCTTTCTTGTCTCCTCTTCTCTCTTCAATTGCAAAACCCTAGGCTTAGTTATAAAATCTCTTCACTGTTTTTACATCTTTTGTGGAACTTGTTATGTGTTGAGTGTTTTTATGATGCAAGAGTGAACATTCCAGACTTTGAGGCACTAGAAGAGGGAAGAAATAACACTGCATTGCTTTGGATTGAAGTCAAATCTCAAGAAATGTTAAAAAGGTGAAACTTGGCCTCTAGAGGTTGGCACGCCCATACCAACCATGCAAGTCTATGCCCAACATTGATGTGCACCGTTCACATAGAGACAGAGGTTGGCATGCCCGTGCCCAGCCAAACGCCCATACCCAACCATGCAAGTCTATGCCTAACATTGATGTGCACCGTTCACATAGAGACAGAGGTTGGCATGGTTGTGCCAAGCCAAACACGCTCGTGCATGCGTCTAGCATGCCAAGACTCAGTTTTGCTTCTTTTTTTTTTTTGGACTTGAACCTTTTAGCTCATTGTCTTTAAAATACCTTTATGAAATTTTAGATTAGGGTTCTAACTCTTTTTGGTGTAATGGCTTACAGTGAGAGCGATAATCTTCTTCTTCCTCTTTCTTTTCTTTGTTTTGATCTTTATCTTATCTTATTTCTACTTTTTTGTTGGATTTGATAGCTGCATGTGAGTAGTTTTATTTGTGTGAATTTTGTTCTTGTTGATTTCTTCCTATGATGATTATTTTGTTAACCAAATTTGGCATGTGTTTGACATATACTATAGGGATTTGGGGAAGTACAAAAAGGAGTACCCAATACCTCATAGCTATAGAGGAAAAATTAGGTGTAAAACCACAATAGGTTAAACCCCAAGAGAAACATATGAATTGATATAGAACATAAAGGGTCTATTTAAATAGAGTCACCACTAGAGTAGGGATAAATTTGATTAGATACACCTTTGTGCCTTGAAAGAGAATGGGATTACCTTAGGTTAATTCTCGTAGGAACACAAGTGACATAGCTCCATGTGGAGCTTGTAGGCTTCGGATCTTCTTCATCAATAGGCTTAGTTATAAAATCTCTTCACTGTTTTTACATCTTTTGTGGAACTTGTTATGTGTTGAGTGTTTTTATGATGCAAGAGTGAACATTCCAGACTTTGAGGCACTAGAAGAGGGAAGAAATAACACTGCATTGCTTTGGATTGAAGTCAAATCTCAAGAAATGTTAAAAAGGTGAAACTTGGCCTCTAGAGGTTGGCACGCCCATACCAACCATGCAAGTCTATGCCCAACATTGATGTGCACCGTTCACATAGAGACAGAGGTTGGCATGCCCGTGCCCAGCCAAACGCCCATACCCAACCATGCAAGTCTATGCCTAACATTGATGTGCACCGTTCACATAGAGACAGAGGTTGGCATGGTTGTGCCAAGCCAAACACGCTCGTGCATGCGTCTAGCATGCCAAGACTCAGTTTTGCTTCTTTTTTTTTTTTGGACTTGAACCTTTTAGCTCATTGTCTTTAAAATACCTTTATGAAATTTTAGATTAGGGTTCTAACTCTTTTTGGTGTAATGGCTTACAGTGAGAGCGATAATCTTCTTCTTCCTCTTTCTTTTCTTTGTTTTGATCTTTATCTTATCTTATTTCTACTTTTTTGTTGGATTTGATAGCTGCATGTGAGTAGTTTTATTTGTGTGAATTTTGTTCTTGTTGATTTCTTCCTATGATGATTATTTTGTTAACCAAATTTGGCATGTGTTTGACATATACTATAGGGATTTGGGGAAGTACAAAAAGGAGTACCCAATACCTCATAGCTATAGAGGAAAAATTAGGTGTAAAACCACAATAGGTTAAACCCCAAGAGAAACATATGAATTGATATAGAACATAAAGGGTCTATTTAAATAGACCCTTTATGTTCTATATCAATTCATATGTTTCTCTTGGGTTTAACCTATTATGGTTTTACACCTAACAAAGGTTCATAATAGCTAGCTAGTGTTGTGTGTTTAATCCTTTCATGTTTTATGTTTAATTGTTAGTATTGTGTTAGTATGTGTGTTAGTGTTGTTTAGTGTCCTGATATTTTGTTTAATGTGTGTTCTGTTTCAGTTTTCCCATTAAGCGTTTCCCCTGTTTCAGTCTTGGGTGTTTTGCTGTGAATAGTGTTTTGCGACGGACTTAGCGACCGCTTTTGCTTGCGGCAAAACAGAGTAGTAGTAGAAATCAATTAGAGACGGATTTTAGCGACCACCCATGCTGAATTATTTGAGATTTTTTGTTTTAGTAGCTAGGGTTGTTATTTTTGGCTGAATTTTTTTGTGGTAACTTCTTTTAATCTATATTTTGTGGGAAAAATAGCTAGAGCCTTTAGTTTGGTCAAATTTGAAAGTTCCAAAAAAGTAGCAAATTTTGTGTTTGTCGAAACTTCAAACGGGCATAACTTTTGCTCCGGTTATCAGAATCGCAATTATTATGTATGTATTTGGGGTAGAAAAAAATTTCCTACGCCGTGGCAGGCGGCCATAGGCCGGCTGAGGTCTCCATCATCCAAAAATAGTGATTCTGTCAAAAGTTTTTTATTTTTCAAGTTTTATTCACTTATTTTTCTTAACCTACCATTTTTAGCTTCCATAGTTAGACTTTGAATTTTTGCCTGAAATTTTTTGTGCTATCTTCTCACCATTTTATAAGGTTGCTCACAAAATTTCAAGTCATTTGGATATCTTTTGAGGGTAGCTGTAGTTCAAACCTGCACCTTTATTTACATGACAAGACAACTAGTTGTGCATGTTGAATGTAGTGTATGACTAGAGGCAATCCATCTGACTTACAACCTTTTGACCCTGAGATAGATAGGACATTTCATAGATTAGTTAGGCATCATTTTATACCTTTTGATCATCCTGAGCATTCCATTACTGGTGAATCTGTGCATTCTGTTATTGGTGATTTTCAACATCCTGATTTGGAGCATTATAATTTTGAGCATTCTGATTTTGCACATTCTGAGAACATGGCACAACCTCCACCCCGTGAGAGGACTCTAAGGGAAATGGCTGCACCTGATTTCACCTACGAAAGCTTGTGCATCCAATACCCTGATGAGGATGTCCCATATGTTCTTAAAACTGGACTAATTCATTTGCTTCCAAAGTTTCATGGCCTTGCAGGTGAAGGCCCACACAAACATTTGAAGGAATTTCATATTGTCTGCTCCACCATGAAACCCCCAGATATCCAAGAGGATCACATATTTCTGAAGGCTTTTCCTCATTCATTAGAAGGAGTGGCAAAGGACTGGCTGTATTACCTTGCTCCAAGGTCCATCACGAGCTGGGATGACCTTAAGGGAGTATTCTTAGAAAACATTTTCCCTGCTTCCAGGACCACAACCATCAGGAAAGATATCTCAGGTATTAGACAACTCAGTGGAGAGAGCCTGTAAGAGTACTGGGAGCGATTTAAAAAACTATGTGCCAGTTGCCCTCACCATCAGATTTCGGAGCAACTTCTTCTCCAATATTTTTATGAAGGACTCAGTAATATGGAGAGAAGTATGATAGATGCTGCCAGTGGTGGAGCCCTTGGAGACATGACTCCTGCTGAAGCCAGGAATTTAATTGAGAAGATGGCTTCTAACTCCCAGCAGTTTAGCGCCAGAAATGATGCTATAGTCATTAGAGGAGTGCATGAGGTAGCTACAAACTCAGCTGCATCATCTGAGACTAAGAAGCTTGAAGGCAAACTGGATGCATTGGTTAACTTGGTAACCCAGCTGGCCTTGAATCAGAAATCTGTACCTGTCGCAAGGGTTTGTGGTTTGTGCTCCTCTGCTGACCACCATACAGACCTTTGCCCTTCCATGCAGCAACCTAGAGCAATTGAGCAGCCTGAAGCTTATGCTGCAAATATTTACAATAGACCTCCTCAACCTCAGTAGCAAAATCAACCACAGCAGAACAATTATGACCTCTCCAGCAACAGATACAACCCTGGATGGAGGAATCACCCTAATCTCAGATGGTCCAGCCCTCAGCAACAACAACAGCAGCCTGCTCCTTCCTTCCAAAATGCTGCTGGCCCAAGCAGACCATACATTCCTCCACCAATCCAACAACAGCAACAACCCCAGAAACAGCCAACAGTTGAGGCCCCTCCACAACCTTCCCTCGAAGAACTTGTGTGGCAAATGACTATGCAAAACATGCAGTTTCAACAAGAGACCAGAGCTTCCATTCAAAGCTTGACTAATCAGATGGGACAATTAGCTACACAATTGAATCAACAACAGTCCCAGAATTCTGACAAGCTACCTTCTCAAGCTGTCCAAAATCCCAAAAATGTCAGTGCCATTTCCTTGAGGTCGGGAAAGCAGTGTCAAGGACCTCTACCCGTAGCACCTTCCTCATCTGCAAATGAACCTGCCAAACTTCACTCTACTCCAGAAAAAGGTGATGACAAAAATTTACCTAACAATTTCTGTGCAGGTGAATCTTCTTCCATAGGTAATTCTGATTTGCAGAAGCAGCACATTCCCCCTCTTCCATTCCCTCCAAGAGCAGTTTCCAACAAAAAAATGGAAGAGGCAGAGAAAGAGATCTTGGAAACGTTTAGAAAAGTAGAGGTAAACATACCTCTGTTGGATGCAATAAAGCAAATTCCAAGATATGCTAAATTCTTGAAGGAGCTGTGCACTAATAAGCGGAAGCTTAAAGGAAGTGAACGAATTAGCATGGGCAGAAATGTCTCCGCATTGATTGGTAAATCTGTTCCTCAAATTCCTGAAAAATGCAAAGATCTAGGTACATTCAGCATACCTTGTATTACAGGGAATAGTAAGTTTGACAATGCCATGCTAGATTTAGGAGCCTCTGTTAGTGTTATGCCTCTGTCTATTTTTAATTCTCTATCTCTAGGTCCCTTGCAGTCAACTGATGTGGTTATTCATTTAGCTAATAGAAGTGTTGCCTATCCTGTTGGTTTCATAGAAGATGTCTTAGTTAGAGTTGGTGAACTGATTTTCCCTGTTGATTTTTATATCTTGAATATGGAAGATGGATTTTCTCAAGGATCAGTTCCTATCATTCTAGGCAGACCCTTTATGAAAACTGCTAGAACTAAGATAGATGTTTATGCAGGCACACTGTCCATGGAGTTTGGTGATATAACTGTTCATTTTAATATTCTGGATGCTATGAAATACCCATCTGAAGATCTTTCTGTATTTCGTGCTGAAATAATTGACCATGTTGTTGATGAATACATGACTGATCTTTATTCTAATCTGCATGCCTCTCACTCTTCATGCATTGAGTCTGAAATTGTACTTGATCATATGTCTGAATTTGATGCTGAGAGTGAATCTGAGAGTGATATTGATTGCATGTCTGGTGGTGGTGTTTTACCTCTCGAGATTGATTTTATAGAGTCAGATAGGACTAACCAATTTTTCAGGAAGTACACATACCTCTGACTTTCTTTATGAGGTAAAGGCTGAGAAACCAGCTCCTTCTACCATTGTCCAGCCGACCACACCAGAATTGAAGCCTCTGCCATCAAATTTAAAATACGCTTACTTGGATGATAGCAAGAGTTTTCTAGTGATTATATCTGCCTCCCTTGATGATGAGCAAGAGGAGAAGTTGTTGTCAGTTCTCAAGAAGCATAAGAAGGCTATAGGCTGGACTCTGGCGGACATTCCTGGTATTAGCCCATCCACATGTATGCATCGAATAAATTTAGAGGATGGAGCTAAACCAGTAAGACAGCCACAGAGAAGACTCAACTCGGTGATTCTTGATGTAGTGAAGAAGGAGATAACCAAGCTTTTGCAAGTTGGAATCATTTATTCTATCTCCAACAGCCAATGGGTGAGTCCTGTCCAGGTAGTCCCGAAGAAGACCGGCCTCACAGTGATAAAAAATGAGAAGGAGGAGCTGATTCCTACTCGGGGTGCAGAACAGTTGGAGAGTCTGCATTGACTATAGGAGGCTGAACCAGGTTACCAAAAAGGACCATTTTCCCCTGCCATTCATTGACCAGATGCTTGAACGCCTGGCAGGTAAATCCCACTACTGTTTCCTTGATGGTTTTTCTGGTTATATGCAAATTACTATTGCTCCTGAGGATCAGGAAAAGACCACATTCACCTGCCCCTTCGGCACTTTTGCTTATAGGAGGATGCCTTTCGGCCTGTGCAATGCCCCTGGTACCTTCCAGCGGTGCATGATTAGTATTTTCAGTGATTTTTTAGAAAATTGCATAGAGGTGTTTATGGATGATTTCACTGTATATGGATCCTCTTTTGATGGTTGTTTGAATAGTTTGGAAAAAGTTTTGAATAGATGCATTGAAACTAACCTTGTTCTAAATTTTGAAAAATGTCATTTTATAGTTGAGCAAGGTATAGTTTTAGGCCACATTATTTCCAATAAGGGTATTGAAGTAGATCCTACAAAAATTTCTGTTATTTCACAATTGCCTTACCCCTCTTGTGTGCGAGAGGTGCGATCTTTTCATGGTCATGCAGGATTCTACAGGCGCTTTATAAGGGATTTTAGCAAAGTAGCCCTTCCACTGTCCAACTTGTTGCAAAAGGAGGTGGAGTTTGACTTTAATGACAGATGCAAAGAGGCTTTTGATTGCCTCAAAAGAGCGCTGACTACCACCCCCATCATCCAGGCACCCGATTGGACAGCCCCTTTTGAGCTTATGTGTGATGCATCAAATTATGCATTGGGGGCTGTCCTTGCTCAGAAAGAGCTTCTAGGACTTTAGATGCTGCCCAAGCGAATTATACTACTACTGAGAAAGAGCTTCTAGCCATAGTTTTTGCTCTTGAAAAATTTCGATCTTATTTGCTTGGTACCCGCATTATTGTTTACACTAACCATGCAGCTCTAAAGTACTTGTTGAAGAAGGCTAATTCTAAGCCTAGGTTGATCCGATGGATGCTCTGGCTCCAAGAGTTTGACTTGGAGATCCGTGATAGGAGCGAAGCACAAAATCTAGTTGCTGATCATTTGAGTCGGATCAAACGTGTATCAGATGCGGATTCACCCATTCGGGATGATTTCCCGGATGATCATTTGTATATACTGTATAGTATTTCTGACTCTCTTTCTACTCCCTGGTTTGCTAACATTGTCAATTATTTAGTTGCCTCTGTTTTTCCTCCCTTAGCATCTAAGGCCCAAAAAGATAAAATTAAAAGTGATGCTAAGCATTTTATTTGGGATGACCCCTACTTGTGAAAATTGTGCAGTGATCAGGTAATTAGACGATGCATTCCAGATCATGAGACTGACTCAGTCCTGCAGTTCTGTCATTCTTCCGCACCGGGAGGTCATCTGGGTGTTCAAAGGACAGCTCGCAAAGTGCTTGATTGTGGTTTTTATTGGCCCACCATCTTTAAAGATGCGTGGAAGATCTGCAGCACTTGTAAGCAGTGTCAGAGAGCAGGAAATACACTTACATGGCGACAACAAATGCCTCAGCAACCTATGCTATTCTGTGAGGTGTTTGATGTTTGGGGTATAGATTTCATGGGCCCTTTTCCTGTCTCTTTTGGTTATGTTTACATTCTCCTTGCAGTTGACTATGTTTCAAAATGGGTGGAAGCCAAGCCCACTAGAACTAATGATGCTAAAGTTGTTGCAGACTTTGTCAGGTCTAATCTGTTTTGCAGGTTTGGAGTACCTAAAGCAATTGTTAGTGATCAAGGAACCCATTTTTGCAACAGGACAATGCATGCCCTGCTTAAAAAGTACGGGTGGTACACAGGGTATCCACACCATACCACCCCAGACCAATGGACAGGCAGAAATTTCTAACTGGGAAATCAAGCGAATTTTAGATTTGTTAATGTTGTTAGTTTCGTCGGATTTTTAGTTTAATATTTTGGGTCAATTTTGTGTGCATGTACGACTTTGCATGTTTTTCTTTGAATTATAGGATATGTTCAAGAAATGGGTAATTGTTTTGAAAATAAAAGTTCTTGACATTTTGTGACTTGAAATCCTTGATTCTCCTCTACATGCCATGATAGTTTTGAAAGCTCAATTTGAAAGTGATGAGTTTACCTTTGTGAGAATTTGAGCCATCCATCATCATAATCATTTGGTGTGTTTTTCCCCATTGATTGCTTGCACAATAGCCTTGGCTTGATTCTTGTTGATGCTTCCTAATTCAAATGCATATTTGGAAATGATTGAGGCAATTTTGTTCTTATAAGCTTCTAGCCAAATGGACTTACCTTGAATTAATTCCTTTGATAGCCCTTTTGATCCTTGTTTCCCTTTCCTTGTTTTGAAGCTCACTACAAGCCTTAAATGAAAAACCATGATATCACCATATCCTTAAGGAATTTTGGAGCTTTGGAATTGTTTTGGGAATAAGTGTGTGGGGTTTTTGTTTCATTGGATAACTTGTTTTGTTGGCTATGCTTCATGATGTATTTTGGGCCATACTTGATGTACATTGTATATTGGTTAAATGTTGGACATGCTGAATGAAATGTTGTTTCTCAAAGGCTATAGAGTAAAAAAAAAAAGAAAAAAAAAATTCAAAAAAAGAAAAAGAAAAGCAATAAAGTTGACTGAATAAGATCTTAAATGGCACAAGAATGATGAAACTCTTGGTTCTACTCTTTATGTTTAAATTTTATCTTTACTTCTTTTTATTTTCTTATTTTTTTCTTAATATGCACTTATTCCCCATTGCTCCTCTATTCCTTTGGGATTTAGCCACTTATTCCATATTTCTCCATACCTTGTCCTTGGCCCCATTACAACCTTAAAAGACCTTTTGATCCTCATGTGCTTGTGTTTGTGGGTTGATTGTCAATTTTAGAATCTTGCCAAGTTTATGCGGTGTTTGCTTTCATGGGTGCTTTGAGGGTAAATAGTAGCCTAGACACTTGAGAGATAGAGTGTATATCTTGTGAGGCTTTATCACTTTTCATTCTTGAGCTAATTAACTATTTTGCCATGATTGGGTTGCTTGGATGATTTTCATGAATGTCTTGACTTTTTGGATCTCCTTATGTTAGATGTTACCCATTCATTTTATTCCTTGATGTTCATTGAGAAATATGTGAATGCTTTTGTTTGTCTCTCTTTGATATCCTTGGATTTTGTTCTTTGTTTCATTTTGCCCAGGAGTGCAAAAGGCTAAGTATGGGGGGTTTTGATGTGCCATCATTTTCTTTTATTTTCTAAACCCTTTTTGCACCATTTTAATTACTGATTGGTCTTAATTGTCAATTAATCAGGCAGTTTTATTATTTGGGCTCATTTAGCTAATTTGATGTTTTTAATCTAATTTCAGGAATTAATGAAACATTGGGCTTAATCCGGATTTTGGTTATGGACTTGAAGAGGGCAAATAAAGCAGCGCTTACCTTAGTTAATTTCTAATTAGGAAATTTCGCAATTTTATTTTATGTTGTTCAATGTTTATTTCGTTTTGGGCCAGAGTATTGTAATAGGGCCTAGTGACTTTGAGTGACTCTTTTTAAATAGCAGCCTTGGGATTCGTGCAAGGCTATTCTGTTATGCTATTCATTATTCAGAGCTTTTGTTTTAGGGTTTTACGTTTTCTGCTTTGATGCTACTGTTCACGTAATGCAATTTTACGTTTTCTGCTTCTAATTACAATTTCGTTCTTCCTTCTTCTTCTACTTTCATTTACATTTCTGTTTCATTTACGTTTCTGTTCATTTACGTTTTTGCTTCATGTTTCATTTGCGTTTTCTGTTTGAATCTATGGAAGGCTAGTTTTTCTGGTGTTGTTTCCTTTTGAGGACGAAGCCCAACTCTCTTTGAGGTTTCGTTTGTAATGTGGTTTCCTGGCAGTTTTCCCTTCACCAGTTATCCCAAATTCGTGAACATTAATCAGTGCATGCTTCGTGTTCGATTAATTGCCTCTGAGCCTAACTTGCGTTCATGCTTAATGGACGAAGGGGTAACTGGTGTATGTGGTGCCTAATCACGTATTGATAACCCTAAGTTGATTTTCGCTTAGTAAATTGAAATAGGGTTGGATTAAGTGGTTGACTATTAGGGACAAATTCTCCATAACCCAGGATAAGAGAATGGCTTCTGAATCAGAGGAAACAACCCGTTTTTAATATTAGTAGTTTCAAATTCCAATTTATTTGTTCTGCTCTTTAATCACGAAACAAACAAAACCCCCCCAATCGTTACTGTTATTGCGCAAGTATATTATGAACATTTGGTTTGTCATTGCTCGTTGGGAAACGACCTAGGATCACTTCCTAGTTACTGCATTTTCATGTTTATTTGATTCGGGTACGGCCTCGATCAAGCGCTACGCAATAACTTCGCGGGGCTCCAAACTCGTTGGTGGAGGATGCATGAACAGCGCTAGGCAATAACATTCATGGGGCTCCGAAAAAAAGTGGAGAATGGAGAATTGGCGAACAGCGCTACGCAATAACTTCGCAGGGCTCCAGACTCGTTGGTGGAGGATGCATGAACAGCGCTAGGCAATAACATTCATGGGGCTCCAAAAAAAAGTGGAGAATGGAGAATTGGCGAACATCGCTACACAATAACTTTGCGGGGTTCCAGACTCGTTGGTGGAGGATGCATGAACAGCGCTAGGCAATAACATTCATGGGGCTCCAAAAAAAGTGGAGAATGGAGAATTAGAGAACAGCGCTACGCATAAATTCGCGGGGCTCCAGACTCGTGGTGAGGATGCATGACAGCGCTAGGCAATAACATTCATGGGGCTCCGAAAAAAAGTGGAGAATGGAGAATTGGCGAACAGCGCGACGCAATAACTTCGCGGGGCTCCAGACTCGTTGGTGGAGGATGCATGAACAACACAAGGCAATAAAATTCATGGGGTTTGGAAAAAAAGTGGAGAATGGAGAATAGGCGAACAGCGTTACGCAATAACTTCACGGGGCTCCAGACTCGAAGGTGGAGGATCCATGAACAGCGCTAGGCGATAAGATACATGGGGCTCCGAAAAAAGTGGAGAATGGAGAATTGGCGAAACAGCGCTACGCAATAACTTTGCGGGGCTCCAGACTCGTTGGTGGAGGATGCATGAACAGCGCTAGGCAATAACATTCATGGGGCTCCGAAAAAAAGTGGAGAATGGAGAACTGGCGAACAGCGCTACACAATAACTTCGCGGGGCTCCAGACTCGTAGGTGGAGGATGCATAACAACGCTAGGCAATACCACTACTGCTTCACCTCCACCATCGAGTCTGGAGCCCGGCGAACAGCGCTACGCAATAACTTCGCGGGGCTCCAGACTCGAAGGTGGAGGATGCATGAACAGCGCTTGGCAATAATATTCATGGGGCTCCAAAAAAAAAGTGGAGAATGGAGAATTGGCGAACAGCGCTACGCAATAACTTCGCGGGGCTCTAGACTCGAAGGTGGAGGATGCATGAACAGCACTAGGCAATAACATTCATGGGGCTCCGAAAAAAAGTGGAGAATGGAGAATTGGTGAATAGCGCTACGCAATAACTTCGCGGGGCTCCGAAAAAAAGTGGTTGGCAGGACCGAACGGTCCACTGGGTTTTTCCACCTAAAAGGCAAACATTGTTTTTGCAAAGAAAAATAAATCATTCGCGAGAGTACCATATCTTAGAGAAACAATATACTTGTGCCAAGGGTAATCTTCCTTGTAACCGAGAATGAAGGGCAGGATGTCAACATTTAGCTTTTAAATGAACATGCAGGGGAAACATCGGGCTAAGCTGAAAATAAATCACTTATAGTGTATAAAACTCACACAGGCAAGGGTTTTATCCTATTCCCAAACCATAACTGCACCATGACTTTATTTTGCACACGATTTCCTATCGAATCAAAGATCAAACGTACGATCATGGACCAATAGGATTTTCTCGAGGGTAGTGTTTTTGGAGAGGAAGTTGGGTGTTTCAGTCTTTTCCCCTTTGTTCATGTGGGGTGGGATATCGCTAGTCGAGAACGACCTTGAATGGCAATTTGAAGGGAAGAGACACCAAAAATGGGTTTTCCTTTTCCGGCTATCACTTACCTTGCTGAAAATTTATCTGGTCTGGAGATCTTCCGTTCTCTTTCTTTCATTGATCGAGAATTGCCTCTTTTCCCTTTTTACTTCCTTTCGATCTTTGATCGGGAATCCTTCCTTTTCTTTCTTTTGTTCTTTTCTTTATTTTCATCTTTTTTCTTTTTCTTTCTTTCCATTTCTTCCTTTTCTTTCTTTTCACTTCTCCTTCCCCATCCTTTTCTTTGGGAAATCGGGTTTTAGCATTCTATTCGCTCTCCCTTGAGGAGATTCCGCTGTCCTTTGCTTCGAGGGAAAGAATGAGGATTCTTTTTTATAGGCCAAGGTTCAAAAAGGTCTAAGGTTGTGTTTCAATGGGGTCTTTTATCGTGGGAACCCAATCTTGATATCTGGGGCGAAACAAATTTAGGTGTCAAGGTGTCGGTCTCGAGCCGACCTCCCATATCACTCCATAAGGCACGCGTGATAATGATGATTTGAAAACAACACGCAAAATTAGTCATGGCTACAGCCAGGTGGGCACTCAAGCATCCCGTTTATGGCATTGTGATACTACGGTTGGGAATTTACACAGACAGACCCAATGTTTCCAAATTATGTTCTTTCATCAGTTCAATGAATTCATCCATTCTTATCTCGGTTTATTCCGGAAAATAAACTCTTAGCATCAGTCCCTTGTTTCCAGAAGATACGTTTTCTCTTTACGAATGATTTATACTTCTTAACTATAACATGTCGACCTTCGCGGTCTTTCTTTCTTTTTCCTTTTTGTTTCATTTTTATATATTCACAAAATTATACACCTGTGGTCCTTTATGAAGAAATTTTCTTTTGTATATCTACACTCTTATACATCACAAACTCTTTCTGTATATGCATTGGAACTCTCTCTCTTCACGTCACACGGTCAAACCCTATTTACATTCAAAGATCATTTTTGTTTTTCTCCAACGCACACTTATGGTTCATACAAAAGTTTCTTTATATACACTCGTTGTTCACACACACAAGAATTTCTCTACATGTATTTTTTTATAAAAACCCTTCTATGCGCATTTTCCTTTTTCTTTATACACGCAGACATTTTATTCACTACACTTCTCTCTCTTTTTTTTTTATCATGATTTTGGTTTATTTTATTTTTAGGACGACGTTCCAAAATGAAAAAAATCTACGCGATTCCGGAATTTCTACAAACACTATTGACAACAACGAAATAAGTACTAACGTAACAACTCAAACGATATGCATGTACAAAACAAAAGTCAATCAACCCGAAACAAACGTTAGTCCCTTAGTCAAACAAAAATAAGATGGTATGTAACAGGAAAAAATGGAAACAAAACAGAAATACGGATCAAGGGATCTCCCAATCATGTGGCTCTGCTCCCTCCTAAGAAATCAAGTAAATCGGTCATCTCCTCGTCCTCGCGGGCCTCATCTGCCTCGTCGGGAGCCTCTGCTGGCGCCCCTACTGGTGCCTTTCCTGCCCGGGCCTCACGCCAATCTCCGGGCCATGCGACCTCTGCCCTGAACTGATCCAGAGTAGGGCACGGAAAAGAAGTAAAACCCTGGCTCTGTAGGCTGAGGCTCAACTGGTAAAGACAATCATGGGTCTGTACATGCGCCCGGTGGTTAGCCGCCTGCTGGCGAACCAAATGCCGCAAATACTGCTCCGTATCAAATGATCCAGCTGGGCCAGCCTGATGAGGTGGCGACGCGTCTGCGGCCTACGGAGCATCCCCCTGGGCCTGTGATCAAGGCGGGAAATCCCAGGGCCCTATTGGACTTATTCGGGCCCAGAGGGTTCCTGGTAGGCGCCATACCTGCAAATATATAGATGGCAGCAGCGATTAACTGAGCCACGTGAATGCTCATCCGTGTCAAGATGGCGTACACTAGCTGACACTTCGGCAGGGGGAGGTCGGAATTATGATCGCTGGGCTGGATGTTGCTGAGCAGCAAAGTCATCCAGATCTGGGTCAGGGTGGTCATGTTGGTGCGCATGATCCGTACCCGTCTTCCAGCAGTAGTCCGGGCAAAATCCGGTCCCGGTACACATAGCAATTGAGCGATGGCCTCCTCATCGAACCCATCGAACCGGTTCCTCCTCTAGCCATACTCGCATTCCTGGCCCTCCTCCAGCACTAAAGGGTATCCCAGGAACTGGCTGAGAGCATCCGCATCGAACGAGATCCACTGACCCCTCACCCAGGATTGCATATCTCGCACGCCCTCCTCTGTAGGCCAAGCATTAGCATAAAATTCGAGGACTATGTCTGGGTCGAACTTGGCCATGGGGGTAACCAATGATGCCCACCGCCGGCGAACTACCTCCTCCTGGAAGTCGGTATACTCGTCGTCCCTGAGCTGGACGCATCGCTCCCGGAGAAATGACCATCCCTTGATGGCCTCGAAGCACTGCTGGTGCTCAGTGCTCCTAAAATGGTGGCTATCATATTCGGGAGCGAAACTGGTTCCTTCAGCCGCTTTATCCTTCCTGGATCTCTTTGAGGCATGCTTCCTCGGGGCCATTTCTTGCGAGAACAAACATTTAGAAGTCAGTTTTACAAGATAATGCTTATCTTAACGCAAAAAATGTCATGCTAATCCCTCTGATTTTAGAACGAACTCATGTAATCTATTTATGCACACGCGTATGTATGGAATATCCTAATATTTATATCAACATAGAGGCCATCCAACACATTCTAATTGTCATACCTATATATGCATTTTAAAAGAACATAGATTCTCACGCCCAAGGCATTGCGTCAAAACTCACACTTAATTATATCCTAAACATTTGCTATTACAAACTAACTACACACATTTGGAATATATATCATACAAATTTTATTGTTTCTGCATATTGGAAAGCTAATTACATCCTGCACACACTTGCATTCAAAAGGGGATTCCATGCTATCATACATCCATTTAGGAAAATAATCATTCACACTTGGCAAGGAATTTTATGCCCCACATATATCCACATACCATTGAAAAGCATTTCCCACGTCACTTAGGTGCAAAGTATCGATCATGGGGCAACCCAAATTCGACTAAAAACTCTCACAAGCAAGTCCTAATTTTCATGCTTTTCTAACTCTAAAACCAAATTTTGGATTCCTAGCCATGAGTATGTCTTCTCGCATTGAAGCTAAAAAGTTTGGGTTCCTAAGCTTGAAATTGCATTTGGGCACCTATTTTGAATCTCCTATGCTGTCCCTACATACATAAAATAGTCCCACCATCCCAATTTTGCAAAACCATATTCATATATCATTGGGGCATTTCACCGAGCACTTGGTGGGTGCACGTTTGGACATAAATTGCAAGAGAATGGGGGCAATGTGGCATGCCCCATTGCTTCAGAATACAACATAGGCCTAAGACCTTCTCATTCAAATCCTCAACTCGAGAAATCAAGCATAAAAAAACAAACCAAAACTGCCCCACAAATATAAGCATGTTCTCACAATTTAAAGCACCAAAAGATGAAGAAAATACTCCAATGGGAAGCAAAAAACTCAAGGATTGAATACTTACTTGTTGGAGTGAGTAGAAACACCAAAAATGAAAGCAAATGCAACCAAAAGTGGCTTAGGGGAGCAAAAACCGCAAGCCTTCATGAGTTCTCTCTTTTGAATGAGGGGGGGGGGGGGGGGAGTTTTTGGATACAAAAACGTTCCCCTCCCTCGTTTTAATATTTTGAATGCAGGGGTTGCTCGCCCAGGTGAGCTAACCTGCCAATTTTTTTTTTTAAGGATGCATTAACCATGCCTTCCCCCCCTCTTATGGGTTAGCGTTTTGCCTACTTGAACCTACTTAAGTTAGAATTAGGCGTTGATTACTTATTTAAAAACAAACAATAGTAGTAAAATACTGCGAATTCAAAGGATACTGGGCGGCCTTGCAGCGACGTTCTCCGCTGACCCAGCCCCGGGAAGGGGTGACGAATGGTCGGTCGCGATCCTATCCTCCATTTGCCTCCATCCCTAAGTACCTGCAAGTAGGAGACAAACAATATGCGGTCAATCGTGACCGGTCATCGTCTTACCTTGGTTGATTTCTGCCATTGACTTGTCTTGACTTTTGACCGCGGCCTGAGATGATTCTGCTCCTTGCTATCACAAGATATGCATGTGCATGTGCATGTATGAATGTTTCTAATGTGATGATTTTTTTAGTGAAGGCTGGTTAGATTCAATTTTAAATAAGCGTTTGGGGCACCCTATAAACCGAGCGAAGAGGGCTCAGGTTATAACAAATTAAAACACAAGGTTTGAAACCAAAGGGAGGACTGAAACCTCGACCATCTTTTCTTTTCAAAGAAACGAGACAAATACAGTGAATGGGAATCCCTAGAGGAAACCAAGAAGAACGAGAAAAACTCAGAAATAAAAAAATGCAACAGTCCTCAAGATTGCCCCAGACTTCAAGCGTAATATCATTTAACTACATCGGAGTTCACGGGCGAGGATAGCTCCTCGCCATCCATGTGGGTGAGTATCAGAGCACCCCCAGAAAAAGCTCTTTTCACCACGAAAGGTCCTTCATAATTCGGGGCCCACTTGCCTCGACTATCCTTAACAGCATGGGACATCTTCTTCAGCACGAGGTCCCCCTCGTTGAACTTGCGCGGGCGTACCTTCTTGTCGAATGCGTTCTTTATCCTTCGTTGATATAGACGCCCATGGCTCATGGCTGCCAAACGCTTACCTTCAATAAGGTTAAGTTGGTCGTAGCGTGCTTGAGCCCATTCTGACTCTTCTAGGCCTAACTCCGCTATTATCCTCTGAGAAGGAACCTCTACCTCAAATGGGAGTACTGCTTCCATCCCATAAACCAAGGAATACGGCGTTGCCCCAGTAGAAGTTCGTACCGAGGTTCTATATCCGTGCAGGGCGAAAGGCAACATCTCATGCCAATCTTTGTATGACACTGTCATCTTCTGAACAATCTTCTTAATATTTTTATTCGCAGCCTCTACAGCCCCATTCATCTTCGGCCGATAAGGGGTGGAGTTATGATGCTGGATCTTGAAATCCTCGCACATTTCCTGCATCATCTTGTTGTTCAGATTGGTGCCATTGTCAGTAATGATCTTCCTGGGGAGTCCGTATCGACAAATCAACTCTTTCTTGATGAATCTGACTACCACACTCCTCGTGACATTAGTATAAGAAGCTGCTTCGACCCATTTGGTGAAGTAATCTATCGCCACAAGAATGAAGCGGTGACCATTCGACGCTTTGGGTTCGATGGCCCCAATGACATCTATTCCCCACATGGAAAAAGGCCAAGGAGCGGACATAACATTCAGAGGATGTGGCGGAACATTGACATTGTCCGCGTGTGCCTGACATTTATGACACTTCTTTACATGAGCGTAGCAATCGCTTTCCATAGTGAGCCAGTAATAACCGGCCCTAAGGATTTTTCTGGCCATAGCATGCCCATTGGCATGTGTCCTAAAGGAACCCTCGTGGATCTCCTCAATCATGAAGTTCGCCTCTTTGGCATCTACGCATCGCAGGAGGGTCATGTCGTGGTTCCGTTTGTACAGGATGGTACCACTTACAAAGAAACCAGTAGCCAATCTCCTCAACGTCCTTTTGTCATTGTCAGAAATCCCCGATGGGTATTCTTTGTTCTCAACATATTGTTTGATGTCGAAATACCACGGTTTCCCATCCCGCTCTTCCTCTATTGCATAACAATATGCCGGCCTGCTTTGAGATTTGAATTCGATGTACGGCAGATCCCCGTGTGGGGCAAGTTGAAACATGGATGCCAGGGTGGCTAATGCATCAGCCATTTGATTCTCTTCTCGAGGTATGTGGTGGAAAGAAATGTCGTCAAAGTACTTGGCTAACCTCAAGATGTGAGTTTGATAGGATATCAACTTCAGATCCCTAGTTTCCCATTCTCCTTTTAATTGGCGTATCACCAAAGCTGAGTCTCCATACACCTTGAGTAGTTTTACATCAAAATCAATGGCCGCCTGAACCCCGAGGGCGCATGCTTCGTACTCGGCCATGTTGTTGGTACAATCAAAGCCTAGCCTAGCCGTGAAAGGAATACACTGATCATCCGAGGATACAAGGACTGCCCCCACTCCATGGCCCAAAGCATTAGATGCCCCATCGAAGCAAACAATCCATTTGTCTATGTCCTCGTGCGTCCGTTTCTCTTCAAACAGGGCCATGATATCTTCATCTGGGAACTCAGGGTGCATCGGCTGATAATCCTGGAGGGGTTGCTGGGCCAAATAATCCCCTAAGGCACTTCCCTTTACCGCCTTTTGGGTGACGTAAACGATATCGAATTCAGATAATAGTACCTGCCACCTAGCGATTTGTCTCGTGAGGAGCTGGGGGCACCCCATAGACTTGTCCAACACGGTCATGTACAGGAAAAGAGGTCTTCCTGTTACAGGTGGCATGAGCACCAGGGGGTTTGCGAGACTCTATTTGATCTTCTCGAAGGCCTCTTGGCAGTCACTGTTCCACAGGATCGCCTGATTCTTACGTAATAGCTTAAAAATGGGCTCACAAGTAGGGGTGAGTTGCGAGATAAATCTCGCGATATAATTCAACCTGCCCAAGAACCCCCGAACCTGCTTCTCCGTGTGTGGTTCCGGCATTTCAAGGATGGCCTTTACTTTCTCGGGATCTATCTCTATCCCTTTCTGACTTACGATAAATCCTAGCAACTTCCCCGACTTTACCCCGAAGGTGCATTTGGTTGGGTTTAGTTTTAATTGGTATTTCCGCAACCTTCCAAACAGCTTACGCAGATTGACAAGGTGTTTGTCCTCAGTCCAAGACTTGGCAATCATGTCATCTACGTAGACCTCTATTTCCTTATGCATCATGTCATGGAACAACGCCACCATGGCACGTTGATAGGTTGCCCCAGCATTTTTCAGCCCGAAGGCCATCACTTTATAGCAGAACGTCCCCCATAGGGTGACGAAAGTGGTCTTTTCTACATCTTCGGGTGCCATTTTTATTTGATTATACCCCGAGAAACCATCCATAAATGAGAAAAGGGCGAACTTGGCTGTATTATCTACCAATATATCAATGTGTGGCAGGGGAAAATTGTCTTTAGGACTGGCTCGGTTCAAGTCCCGGTAGTCTACACACATTCGAACCTTGCCGTCCTTTTTCGGGACTGGGACAATATTGGCCACCCATTCTGGATACCGAGCTACAGCTAAGAACCCTGCATCAAATTGCTTCCTTACTTCTTCTTTAATTTTTAAAGACATCTCGGTTCTCATTCTTCGTAACTTTTGCTTAACTGGGGAAGACCCGGGATTCAAAGGCAACTTATGCTGCACAATGTCGGAATCCAGACCGGGCATGTCTTGATATGACCACGCAAAGACATCTTGATACTCTTCAAGAAGGGTTATCAAGCCTTGGCGGATAGGTGCGGTCATACCGGTTCCTACCTTTACTTCTTTCTTTTCCTCCGTGGTCCCCAAGTTTACCAATTCGGTTTTTTCTTGGTGAGGCTTCATTTCACGTTCTTCCTGAGTGATCAACCTCTCCAACTCTGGTGAAAGGACGTCCTCTTCCTCCTCTTCGTTCATCATTTGGCTTACATCTCGGTCGAAATCGATCGTCAAACCCTCATCGTTAGGATCCTCAAAGAATCGACCCTCATATCTATACCAAACAAGACAAAATAAACAAAAACATGCAAAATGATATGAGAAAAGGTGGAACTGCAAGAACAGATGAAACAAGATCTCTTTGTTTATTTAATAAGGTAGGTTTCACAAAACAAAAGAGAAAGGAAATCTATAGGCTCTAATTACATTGAATCAGCGGTATAGACTTCTGACTGGCTTATCACGCGCCAGTTCCCCACTTGGGAATCAGGGTGGCATGGTTGCACGAAATTTGGTGGGTCTTGAGGGAACTCCTCTTCTATTGCGGCCACCTACTCCTCGGACACCATTCCAGCGCTGGTGAAACACTGGCTAATACGGCCGGGCCATACCCTATCCGCCCGAAGTCTTGACGACACATTCCTCCTCCCCGGCATCCCGGGTTCATACCCTAATCCATATTTGTATGGATTTCCCTTGATATCGACCACGTCGGCATTTCCAAGGCCGTCCTTGCCTAGACCCATTCCGGGCTCAAATCCGTTCCTGAGCATAACATGCGCCACCATTATGGCCGCGTTGGAGAGAGAAGGTAGAAACGGACTTGGTTCCACAAAGGCGCAGCTCACCACCTCGAAGGATTGGAAAGCCGTTTCCAATGATTATTCCGTCGCTTCTACGTATGGGGTGGAGGAGTGGCAGCTCACTAACATATCCTCTTCACCCGACACTATCACTAAAAGTCCACCCACTACGAACTTCAATTTCTGGTGAAGCGTTGAAGGGACCACTCCCAGGGCATGAATCCAAGGTCTTCCCAAGAGGCAACTATAGGCGGGATTTATATCCATTACTTGAAACACCACATTGCAAGTGTGGGGGCCTATCTGAATGGGAATGTCGATTTCCCCCATCACTTCCCGCCGAGTACCATCAAAGGCTCGCACCACCATCGAGCTCGGTTTTAAACATGACGCACTAAAAGGAAGCTTTTCCAAAGTGGTCTTCGACATTACATTTAAACTCGATCCATTGTCGATAAGCACCTTTGCGACAACATGGTCCATACACTTTACCGATACATGAAGAGCCTTGTTGTGTCCTCTCCCCTCTACGGGAATCTCTTCTTCTGCAAACGCGATATAATTGTTGGTGGTTATATGATTAACGATGCCTTCAAAACCCTCCACTGAGATATCGTGGGCTACATGGGCCTCATTGAGGACTTTTATCAACAACGTACGATGAGGCTCGAAATTTATGAGCAGTTCAAGCAACGAGATCCTTGCTGGAGTTTTATTCAGTTGCTCGACTACCTTAAACTCGCTTTGTTGGATGAGGCGAAGGAACTCATGGGCCTCTTCCAAAGTCACCGTCTTTCCTTGAAGACCTTCTTTCTTTTCAGCCCTTCTTACCACTGGAGGATCTACTTCTTTCGAGGGGACGACTACGTCTGTGGGCTCTTGGACCATGGGCGCTTTCCCCTTGGAGGACAACTCCGCCTGGTGAGGGGAAGCGAACACCCGACCACTGCGGGTTACGCCACTGAGGCCGGTGATGTTGGTCACCTTAGCTGACAGGGAGTCAACTTTGGTTGAAACTCTTTCCCTGAACGCGGGAGGGGTATACTTCCACGGAACGGCCTTATTACTTTGATATGCAAATGGCGTTGGCTTGGGTGTTGTCCGGGGGTATATGGGTGTGGAGCCGGTCCCTTTCCTAGTAAAACATATCACTAGGGCCTTGGGGGTTAGAGGAACCTTCTTCTCTTCCGACTGCATGCAAATTTGTGGTTCTTCCCTCCCTCCTATGGACACTTCAAGCTGCCCGCAATCCATGAAACGCTGAAGCAATTCTTCTACCGCGGGACAGGTTTCCATGTCGTGCGACTCCCCGAGGTGAAACAAACATTCGTCCCTTTCGCCTCCACCACGGGAGACCATACATGCCGCTTGCAGCGATTGGTAGATAAAACGTCTGGAAGTAGCCACCTCTCCTAATCTCCTTGCCCGCGATGGCCCATCTTCTTGGATGGCGTTTACGCTAGCCTTTCCATGACTAGCTAGCGGGTTAGTTTTAACATTTGGGCCTTCCTCTTGAAACGATAGCCAGCCGGCACTGATTAGGTGCTACACTTTATACTTGAACGGGCGGCAGGAGTCAATGTTGTGTCCGGGAGCTCCACTATGGTACGCACACTTGGCACTCGGGTCATACCACTTGGGGTAGGGTGGCTGGAAGACCCTCCCGGGTATGGCTACCACCAAATGATTCTCCAATAATGAAGGCCATAATTCGGAGTATGCCATGGGAATAGGAGAGAAGTTATCTTCCGGGAGTGGGCTCTGTGAATTTTTATAGCTCGTGCCGGGGGCCGTATTGTTGACTGGCCGGGGCGTGGCTGGAGCTGTGCATTGGGCCGGCGTTCTCTCTGTCGCGGGCGGTCCTTTTACTTGAGTCGGGGTGAAACTCCCGGCTCGGATTGAAAAATTTGGGGGATTTGGCTGGTATGAGCTTTGGATATATTGGGGTGCTTTCATCCACGTCGGGGCGGTGGTGACCGCGTGGGCGTCTCCTTCCTTTTTCCTCGCGCCCACTACTGGGGCTCTTCTATTGTTGTTAGGGGCCACATTGGAAGCATATTCGAACTTGCCTTTTCGTAGTCCGGATTCAATCCTTTCTCCGGCGAAGACGAGATTCGCAAAGTTAGCTGGCATATAGCCTATCAGCTTTTCATAGTAGAACGTGGGTAACGTATCTACCATAATTGTGATCATCTCCCTCTCCGTCATGGGCGGTATGACTTGGGCTGCCAGATCTCTCCATCTTTGGGCATATTCCTTAATGGACTCATGCTCTCGCTTAGTCATACTCTGAAGCTGGTTCCGATCGGGAGCCATATCCGTATTGTACTGGTACTGCCTAATGAAGGCAGTTGCCAAGTCCTTCCATGATCGGATCTGGGAAGCTTCCAGATTGGTATACCATGCTACAGCTGCTCCGGCCAAGCTGTCTTGAAAGAAATGGACCAACAACTTTTCGTCCGTAGAATATGCCCCCATTTTTCGGCAATACATCCGAAGATGCCCATTCGGACATGTCGTCCCTTTGTACTTATCAAAGTCTGGTACTTTGAACTTGGGAGGAATGACGAAATTGGGTACGAGACATAAGTCCGCTAGATCCGAGAATGGGTAATTGCCGAGGCCCTCGACTGCTCTCAACCTCTCTTCAAGCGCCTCAATCTTTCCCTTATCTTCCATGAAGGGAACAGATTCTTTTACGGGTGTGGGTGAAGCCGGGATATGGCGGACTATGTTTGGTTGGGGTAGTTCATGGGTGGACGGATCTTTGAGGTGGAGCAGGGGACCGAGATGGGTATCTCCTTCCTCATCGTCTTGCCCGGGATAATCGTCATAAGGTGGGAGTTGCCCCTCGAAGGTAGGGGCTTGGTTTAAATCTTCCGGGGTGGCACGGGGAGTGAAGTCCGGAGGCAAGCCATAGGGGTAAGCTTGCAGACTATACCTCCGACCAAACACTGCCGTGTTTCTGTCTCGGCCCAGATTTAAGGCGGGCTGCAGCACCAGCTCCGCTTCCCTAACTGTACTAGAGGTGGTTGCCGTGGCTTTATCCTCTATAGTTTTCTGGAGTTTTAACATGACCTCCGAGATGGAAGCCATTTGATCTTTTAAGGCCGATAGATCGGCCTTCATCTGTTCCTGCACGCCCTCTTCATTATCCATTTTTCTGGATCGAGTGTTATAGGGGTGCCTTGGTGCTTTTTTAGTTATGATGAAATTCCTAAAGAAATAAACAACGGTGAGTATGCCACCAAAACATGAATACGCAAATGAATGATCGGAGCACTTGGATCCACCCCAAGGTTTTTTAGATAACGTGATAAGTTCAGAACTTCTCATTTTATAAAAAGAACAAAGCTTTCATCTAGCCAAGATTATATAAAGGTGTTACAAGAGAACCTAACGGTTTCTAATTATGTGGGCCATCAAATCTATCATGTGTTGACAGTAATTGATTAGCCCATGAATCTCCTCGGGGGCCGTACACACTTCGGCCATGGCTTTTGCTTTGACTAATAGACGCGGGAGGTCTTGACTTCCATTGAAGGTCAAGGCGAACCTATCCATCGACATAGTCGCTTCTTGATGCAATGCATCAATCACCCTCCCTCTTGCTTCTTTTTCGGCGTACACTTGTGCAAAATCCTCCGCTAGCTTTTGTTCATAGGTCACAGACTGGTTCAACTCTTCCTTGTATTGCCCTATGATAGCTAGCATGCTTTGCTCCGTGGCTTCCAAGTGTTGAGCCAAACTCCTCTTGGACCTTGCGCACGCAGCTAACTCTTCTTTTAAGATCATGCCATGCACCCGTGACCGGTCTCTTTCCTCTCTTTGGAACTTGAGCTCATTGTTGCTACCCCACAATGCTCCTCGGAATTTCTCTCGGCCATATTCCTCCTTGCAGGCCCTTTTGGTTTCTTGTTCAAGGGCTCCTGCAGTGGCCGCGTTTTCCTCTTGTAACTCGGTATACTCTTTCCGGATGTGTGTAGCGGCTAATTTGAACTTCTCCGTGGCGAGTCTCGCCTTCCCTAGCTCTAATTTTAGAGCTTGGACTTCTTCATCTTCCTCTGGAGCTTTGAAGTTCTCCTCATTGATAACTTTCAATTTGGAGAGCCAATCTAACCCTCGCGTGTGAACTCTTAGCTATCCATGATAACCACCGATGACGCCATTTCGGATGCCTCTAAGCTCCTTGTCTTTCCTCAACGGACTTCTCCACGCCTTGTGGACTCTTTGTATCACCTTGAGACTTTGCGCGCCTAGATCCCTCACAAGGAAAGGCGAGAGACTTTCTTCTGTTGGCGCTCCCCTTATGGGGTACCCTAGCTGTCTTATGGCGAGTACGGGATTATAATTAATACAACCCCTAGTCCCTATCAATGGAACATTAGGGTAGTCCCCACACGAGAAAAGAACTCCTTCCTTGCCTTCCTTCCAACGAGGAAACCAATTGATTGCGCTGCCCCCTATCCCAGCCAAATGTTGATTGCACATGAGCGATAACTTTGAAGCGGACACGGGTGTCTTGTGTCTTGTTGGAATAGGTGTGAAACCAACCATACACAGAGAGCGGGTAAACAACAGACAATCTGTGCACTATTTTTCTCACACCTCCGGTCAAAGGTGTCAAACAAATCTGCCAAGATAGCCACCACTGGACTCTCCTTGCTATGGTGATATGCGAGGAAAGCATCAATGGCGGCTAAGTCCACCAAACTGTCAACGTTCGGAAAGAGGACAACCCCAAAAATCAACAAAGCTAATATATCCGCAAACGGGCCCCACTTCTCTTGGCTCGCCATATCCCTTGCCTTGCCTTCCAAGTATTTCCGAGGCAGGCCCACTACGCCGTTCCGAGTTTGCTTCATACGATCCATCTCTTTTGCCGAATCTCCAACCACAGCTACAATCTTGCTCAAGGAGGGAAGAAACCTGGAGAAAAGATACGGTTTTCTCCCCCCAAGAGGGCATCCTAATATTTCCTCAAACTCTTCAATAGTCGGTACCATTTGGAAGCCCCCAAATGTGAAACACCTCAACGGCTGGTCATAGTATTGGGCGAGGGATACGACAGCTTCCGTAAATACCTCCGCTGCGGTCAAATCTAGAATATTCCCGTACACTTTGCGGAAGGCTTGCCTTTGGAGAGGTCCCATCAATCGTCCCAATTCCTTGAGGCTGGTGACATCCAGACTTTTAACCTTGACTTGATAAAACCTTTTGCCGTTTTGATTTGTCCTCATCATTTACCTAAAAAAGGGGTGGATTAAGAATCCGACATGGATGATGCAATGCGTATGCATGAAACGGAAAGAAAACAACCCAAAGGGGTAATTCACATATACGAGACTGCAGAGATCCAATTTTAATGCTACGTTTTGGGCATGATGGCGCCTCAACGTAGTATTAAAAAGGTTACGTATTACTCTAAAGAAACCAAAACATCACTAGCAAAACTATAAACTAGTGCTATTTACCAAAAAATGCATGAGAACGAATGGCACGGAGTGTATTTGCTCTTTGCCCCTATTTGGGAACCTATAGGACAATATCTAGGGGTCTCTAATAACTACTCCCCAACAATTCATAACTCACACGGCTGTTTTCTAGAGGTATCATCACTCAAGATAATAATATTGTGGCGGTATGGAATACCAGCGACAACACATTATAAAGAGAGAAAGCTCTAGACGAGGTTTCACTATTATCAAGCAAGTCGGAGACCTAGCATGATGATAGATTCACCTCCACTCCTTAAATTCCCATGAACCCGGGTGTAGGGCCCCCTTTTTTTACTCAAACCCGTGGGTGCTTAGAATGCAGTGTAAAGAATGCAAAATAGACAACAATTATTTACATTTTACATAGTTCAACAAATGCACACACGAAGTTTCACAAATCCACAATTCCCTAAAATAGGCCTAACTCACAAAATAGTCCCCAGTGGAGTCGCCAACTGTCGCAACATGCCCTTTTGCGGGCGAGCGAAGGCGAGGCTCACGGGTGCGCTTTCCAAAGGAGGAAAGATGCGCGGAGTCGCCACCAACGTTTATTTGTGGAAAACGTCGGAAAAACCAAAGGAAACCAGTCAAAATGAAAATTCTAAGTTCGGGAGTTGTATTTACGTTTGAGGAAGGTATTAGCACCTCTTACATTTGTCTCAAAGGACAACAACCTATTTTTTAGAATTGTGGAAATTGTATTGCCTTAACTTTTATTTCTTTTTATTTTTTGAGGTCGACAAAAGCAGTGCTTTTGCTCCTACGTACCCTCCATCGAAGAGGAAATCAGACCTACGTAGTTCTTTCTTAAGCGCGAATCAAGCGATTCTTTTTACTTGAAAGGTGATCATTTTAAGGCGTTGGACCTTAAAAATGATCCATTTTACTTGGTAAGAAACTGAAATGATAAACTTTCAAAACCCTATTTTTTTGTGGACGAGCTTGACTAGGCGAGTTGATTTTAGCCTTAGTTTCACTTTAGTTATTAGTCAATTCAATTAAGAATGAGAAATCCCAAAGAGAAAACGTCCGATTGATTTTTCGCTTTATTTTACTAAAAAGGTATTTTTTTATTATTATATTATTATTTAACCTCTTTTTTGATTTCCAACGTGGTTATGGCACGACCGAAAGGTCGGAATTCATTTTAACAGAAATTAACGGATGATACAATTCAAATGATCGGTGGGAATTTATTTTATTTTTAGATTAGGCGAGAAACGACTTAAATAAATGACTGAAGCACGTCAAAAGGGGGTACGGAAAGTAAATGAAAACGAGAATAAAAATACGTGAAACAAAATGTGGACCACCACGGGTACATAGAATGAATTGAAAAACTCGGTTTGAGGTACTTACCAGTTGAAGACTGAAGAAAACGAAGAACGAACGATGAATGTCGAAGAACGGTTGAAAATCTTCGCGTAATTACTCACGGAAACGTTACGGAAGCGCCTCGGCTTGGATTTTCTTCACGGAAACAATTTTCCTCAGCAAATTTGAGAGAATACGAAGTGCCAAGAAGGCTGAACCCCTTCTCCCTTCATTCCTCCCCCTATTTATAGCAAAATAGGGAGGAGCTTGCCACCCAGCTCGCCCAGGCGAGCAAGGTTGCTTCCTCTAGAAGCAACAGCCTTCTGGAGGAAGAATCTGGAAGGCCCAAGTGGGCCTGATTACTATTTGTACCCCTTTTTTTACTAAATGCACCCCCTTTACCTTTTTTGGTAATTCTTTTTTCCGTAACGTTACGAAACTTTATGAATTTCATAACGATACTTATTTTCCTTCCGCAAGGTTACGAATCCTTACGGATTATGTATTTACTCTTTTTTAGCTTTTGAAGAAGTTACGAAAACTCACGGATTGCGAAAAAACACCTCCTTTCGATTTCCGTCACCTTACGGAATTTTCACGGATCGCGTAAGCCTGCTTCCTTTTGAGTTTCGGCACGTCTCGGGAGTTCACATATTGTGCAACAAAGGGCGCCAAGTATCTCGAAGCGGCCAATCAAAGGTTGTATATCATCAAATAACAATCCCCGGACGAAATTAGGGTATGACAGGGTGCAGATGACCATAATTTGTCTTTGTGTGCCATCGGACTTGCTTGTCTCTGCATAGCAAAAAGGGCGGGGATGACCATGTTTTGTCTCTGTGTGCCATCGGACTTGATTGTCTCTGGATAGGAAAAAGGGTGCGGTTGACCATAATTTGTCTCTCTGTGCCATCGGACTTGCTTGTCTCTAGATAGCAAAAAGGGTGCGGATGACCATGTTTTGTCTCTGCGTGCCACCGGACTTGCTTGTCTCTGGATAGCAAAGGATGCGATGACCATAATTTGTCTCCGCGTGCCGACGAACTCGCTAGTCTCTGAAAGGAAAAAAGGGTGCGGATGACCATAATTTATCTACGCATGTCAGCGGACTCGCTTGTCTTGGGAAGACAAAGGGTGTGGATGACCATAATTTGTCTCCGCAGGCCAATGGACTCGTCTCTGGAAGGCAAAAAGGGTGCGGATGACCATAATTTCTCTCCACATGCCAACAGACTCGCTTGTCTCTAGAAGGCAAAAGGTGCAGATGACCATAATTTGTCTCTACGTGCCGATGGACTCGCTTGTCTCTGGAAGGCAAAAAGGGTGCGAATGGCCATAATTTCTCTTCGCATGCCAATAGACTCGCTTGTCTCTGGAAGGCAAAGGGTGCAGATGACCATAATTTGTCTCCACGTGTTAACGGACTTGCTTGTCTCTGGAAGGCAAAAAGGGTTTGGATGACCATAATTTGTCTTTGCGTGCCAACAGACTCGCTTGTCTCTGGAAAGGCAAAGGGTGAGAATGACCATAATTTGTCTCCACGTGCTGACAGACTTGCTTGTCTCTAGAAGGCAAAGGTGAGGACTTTGAGTCCTATGAAGGATAAAAGAGAAGACTTTGAGTCCTATGAAGGATAAAAGAGAGGACTTTGAGTCCTACGAAACATGCCAATAGGTACAAGTACCAAAGGACCTCTAACCTTATGAGATTGCAAGAGGTTGACTCTTTAAGTGGGTCTCTCATCTTAAACGATAAATCTATGCACTTAACACAAACATGATTTTTGGGATGCAGATGCATGCAACATTTTTCTTGAAATGTAGTAAATGCAGGCTTTCTATGCAACAATGCAATGCAATGGAAATTTGTACAATGTTCATGACTTTCTTTCCTATTTTTGTGATTTTGATTTTGATTTTATTTTTTTCTTTTTGTGGAAAACAAAGATTGACTTTTTTTTGGAAGATGTGATAACTTATTCAACCTCATTCTATTTTTGTTTTTTTTTTTGCAAATCTCATTGAGGACTCCCTCAGAGTGTATGTTCTGTTTGATTCAGTCACTTAACAATTTTGGAGTGAAGGCAATGGAGTTTGACATTTAATCAATCACTAAAAATATTGATCCCGAGTTTTTCCCCCTTTTTTGTTTAAAACATCGATTACTTTGCACAGCAAGAGAAATATAAGGCCTTGGGACCAATCGAATGCATTATTGAAGGATGGCAATGGATCATTGCACTTTGGTATATGACCAAGTGAAACTTTCTTGATTTAAGGTCATAGAGTAATGCCAAGGGTTTGATGACCCCACTGAAATTTGATGGCATAGGTTGATCTTGAAAGAATTTATCTAGCGAAGGCTACCCTTGGATTTGAAGTAAATCCCAAAGAGTCGACATGAGCGACTAACATCAGATGTACCCTATTATCACAATTGTCTTTGGGCATTTTCCATGAGCTCCCGTCGGATGAGTTTTCTTCTCAAATGTGCAAGTGCGAACCTCAAGGGTTTATTTTTTTTCAACAATCACTAGCGTGCATGGGTTTTATTCCAGAATCCCAACTTAAAAAAGCAAATTAGTCATTCCTTGATCCACATGGGCTTTATTGGGCTTGTAACGTGGTTAGGGGTAAGAGGGCTATGAAAGAAAGGATTAGATAGGCTCAAAGAGTGTTTGAGTAAGAACCTTGAGAGCGTTTCTTGCACCTTTTGTTCATTTCAACTTTTGAGTTGGGCTCTACTCCTTTTGTCTTGTACATTAATCTTTCATTGCACTTTTGTGCATTTCTTGTAAAATCTGGAGATCTGCCCCTAGGTTCGCTGGAGGCTCATGCATGGTGCCTCATAATGCACCAACGTAGGGTTCTGAGGTATCTATTCATGCCTTTGGCTATGACCTTGTAGCAGGGAACCTACCGGGTGAGAACTTCTGATTCGCCCCTAGGTTTGCTTGAGGATGGTGCCTCTCAGTGCCTCAGTGTACGGATCTGAGGCATCCATTGTTGTCTTTTGTCGCGACCTTGTAGCAAGGCAAGATGAAAGAAACTATGCAGATTCTCGAAAAGAATTTTCAAGGACGAGAAACATTTAAAGGACTTTCAATTGATAGATTAAGTCAAACGACTCCTGTTCCTGATAACTCACTTTTCTTTCAAAAAGTCAACTTCTAGGAATGATACAATGAGATCACATGAATGTTTATACTTCTTAATTTGAAACATAGTCAATCAAACATTTTTTTGTTTTGAATTTTTTTGCTTTGAACTTTACTCACCGTTCTACGGCACCCTCACCCAACATGGAGAATGAGCAAATTCTGATTGAACAGACTTAGAGACCAACTCAAGAGCGCAGGTCACTTGAGCAAACAAATCAACGGCTTATATTCACATTCCAGTGGAAGTTAAATAAGCAAAGATGTAGTTGTGAGAAAATGAGATAAGTACATCAAATTTATCCATATTATTAGCATTGCAACTGTTGTTTACAGTAATGGCATAAACTTGAAAATCCTAATGAGCCATTGGAGACATCTAATAACAACCTTCAAAATTTCCCCATGTATAGTGTCGCTTGCCAATGTCAAAATTCACAGGCGATTCTCTTCAAACTTCAGCCAGCCTTATCAATTAGACCTTGCACCTTATGTTTCAGGGTCCTACAATGCTCAATGGAATGCCCCGGAACTCCTCCATGGTAAGCACATGTTGCGTTCGAGTTGTATCCTCGGAAAAATGGAGGTTGAGGAACCTTGGCTAGGGTTATGGCTACCATTGAATTATCAAGTAGATATGGGAGCAAGTTAGCATAGGACACTAGAATTGGGGTGAATTCTACATGCTTTTTCGCTAGAAAACTGCCTCCCTGGTTGGTGTCTTGGTTTGTGTTAAGGGTGGTGTTTGTCATTGGATGTGCAATAGGCGGGCCTTGTGGATGATTTAGGGATAACCTTTATGGTTGATTGGGTGGTGGGTAATGAGAAGGGCTGATATTGGCTGAGTAATGACATTGTTGAGCTGGTGGGAAATTTGGTCATGTAGGAACGACAATCACAGCATGGGTTCCTCCCTCCTTCTCATTCTCTTAATTTGCCCCAGCTTTCTCATCCATCAAAGCAGGATAATCAATTTTGCCTCTTCTTAGACCCATTTCAATCCTTACACCAGCGAAAACCAAATTGGCAAAGTTTGAAGGCATGCAACCCACCATTTTCTCATAGTAGAACACTGGTAACATGTCTACTATCATTGTGATCATCTCTTTCTCCATCATTGGGGGCGCTACTTGAGCTACCAGATCCCTCCACCTTTGGGCGTATTCCTGGAAGGATTCGTACTCCTTTTTTCACATGTTCTATAGTTGCATCCTATCTGGACCCATATCAGAATTGTACTGATACTTCCTAATGAAGGCAACCATTAGGTCCTTCCAAGAATGGACTCGGGAAGGTTCAAGATTAGTGTACCATGTGACGGCTGCCCCAGTATGGCTCTCTTGAAAGAAATACATCAGTAGTTTTTCATCTTTCGTGTACGCCCCCATCTTACGACAATACAGTTTCAGGTGATTATTGGGGCAAGTGTTGTATTTATCGAAATTCGGCACCTTAAACTACGGAGGGATGACAACATCAAGCACTAGGTACAACTCTATCGTGTTAGCAAAAGCATGATCTCCACCCCCTTCAATGGCCCTGAGCCTTTCCTCCATATGATCCAATTTCCTTTTTTCCGTCATAGCAGGATGGACTCTCCCCGCCACAAAATGCAAGGGTTGTGGTTGTGTGCGAAACTGAGGTTCCTCCAAAGTGTTTGGCAAGGGTTCACCCTCAGCTGCTTGCCCCTCAGTGGCATATCCGAGGCAAGGCTCAAAGTCAGCTAGATTGTGGTGGGGCTCCCTCATGGGTTGAGAGACATGTGCATGATCAGATTGAGGTTGTTGGCTCTCAATGAGTATGGGATTGGAGTTATTGACATTCTCATCGGGAGTGTGCACCACATTGGGTGGTGTGTAGTTGGGAGGCAAGCTATATGGCGGGAAGGCATGCTTGTTCTGAACTTGCCCAAAATGGGGGCCACCCGCACTTCCCAACTCCTTGCCTCCCTAACCTACCATATCCGAGGTTGGATGATTTATTTGGTTGAGGCCAGATGGGGGAGTTGGGTCCACCTCAGCAACGACACCGGTAGCCGCAACTACAGCTGCATTGACCTCCATCATCTTCTTCATACTCATCATGGCCTCCATCATTGTGGCCATTTTCTCTTTTAGGGCCTCTATGTCGGCCTTTATCCGCTCTTGCACCTCGTTTACTTCACCCATTACTCTAGCTCTAGCACGCATTCGGTAAGGGCATCGTAAAGCATGTTCTGATTATAGTTTTGATTTCAAGGAAAGAATGCAATGAGCAATGCAACCAATGAAAAGTATGGATGTATGCGAATAATGCATTGTTGAAGTATTGCAAATTTACATGGGACATAGGGTTGAATCAATTAAAACAGCATGGTCCATCACATCTTGTCAAAGTGAGACTGGAAATAAAACATGGATGTGAACAATCCTCAATTTTTTTGTAAATTGGCAGTAGACAAAGAAACGATGTAACTTAATCCATCTTCTGCCCCAACTTTCGCAAGCTGGTTACTTCCATACTTGACCTTGACTTGATGAACCTTTTCTTAAAGCATGTGCTTGGTTCAACCCCATAATCCAAGGAAAATAAATTTTGATTGGCAATACTTCAACAACCTATCATAGAGATGAATGACTACGACACACTCATGATATGCATGGCAAACGTAATTATGAGATTGAGATGCCCGAAGAACCATCATTTTCCTTGTTAACAATGCATTAGGTACCACATTCACATCATTTTTTTTCTAGAGAAATGGGTGTATAATCCCAACAAGGTTGGTCTATAGCCATTATCATGGCACCCAACACATGTAACTAAGAATGTGAGGTGATTTCTCATGCTTTTTGTGACTTTCTTTTGTTTTTTTTTTTGTTTTTTTGTTTTTGCAGACGAAAATGCAAGGATCATGCATTAGTGAACATGACATGAGTACAATGGAAATGGAATATATGCAGTTGGCAAAACAAAAGCATGCTAAATGAAAGGGGTATCAACTTCTAGTGATAACTCCAAAGGGTGGTTTCATGTAACCTTACTGGCTTCTAGAGATATCATCCTCTTAAGTAATACATTGTGGCGATAGGGACTATCAGCGCAATGCATCACTTAAAGAGGAAAACTCTAGATGAGGCTTCAATGTCATCAAGCGAGTCGGAGACCCAGCATGACCACAGATCGACCTCCACTCCTTATGGCTCACATAGACCCGGGTATAAGGCCTAACATCTCAATGCGTGTGTGAGGTGTAGGTGTCATGTGTGTGTAGAAAAAGTATTTCTAACCATGAACGTAATTGATTGATAAACATACACCGAACACAACAACATAGCAAAGTTTATGTACAAATATGGACAAACAAAAGATAAAAGGAAAATGAAACATAAATAAAGAGGAAGTCATGATAAAAACATTGCACATTGACTGAATGGCCTAACTCTCTAATAGTCCCCAATGGAGTCACCAACTATCAAAACTTTCCCTTCGGCGAGGGTGCAATGCGGGACTCGATGGTGCATCTTCCACGGAAGGAAAAAACACGCAGAGTCGCCACCAACGTTCGAGAGTTGTTTACGCGTGGGGAAGGTATTAGCACCCCACGCGCCCGTCACAAGGGACGGCAGCCTCTAATCGAGTGTGCAAATCATGACTTCAATATTATTTATTTTCCATTTTATGTTTATTTTCCCTTTCTATGTTTTTTATTTTTTTGGGGTCGACAAGGGTATTGCCCTCGCTCCTACGTATCCTCGGGTGCGATGATGAAATCAGACCTACGTAGTTTTTTAAGTTTGAAATTTTGTTGGTTAAATCTTTTTTATCTT
Source organism: Glycine max (assembly GCF_000004515.6). Lineage (NCBI taxonomy): Eukaryota > Viridiplantae > Streptophyta > Magnoliopsida > Fabales > Fabaceae > Glycine > Glycine max. The sequence goes on along the minus strand of NC_038246.2, from coordinate 19,041,320 downwards.
TTTTGAAAGATTGATTTTAACCGGACTAAAGTCGTTTAAGGTGTTGGACCTCAAAACGATCTTTTGATTTTTGAAAAGAGAGAATCATTAAGGCGTTGGACCTTGAAACGATGTCTTGATTTTTGAAAGGAGAGAATCGTTAAGGCGTTGGACCTTGAAACGATCTTTTGATTTTTTTGATGAAATGAAGAAGTTTATGAGTTGGTTTTATTCGGTTTTGACTCATTAACCTTCAATCCCTTTTTTTAAAGATAACTTGCAGCATTATTGACCAGTTAAAACTTATTTTACATTGATGAAAAAAGTTTATGACATAAACGATTGGTCAAAACTTATTTAAAAAGTGATTAAGTGAGATTACAACACAAACGTTCGGTTGAAATTCATTTAAACAGTGATTAAGTGAGATTACAATACAAATCATCGGTTGAATTTTATTTTAATGGTGATTAAATGAGATTACGGTATGAAAAATCGGTTGAAACTCGCTTTAAACAAAAAAAAATCACCGATGATCGAAGAAGGAGATGAAGATGCACAAACAATAAAGGGGACCCCTAAGGGTCCATAAATCAAATTCAAATCCTTAAAGCAAGCACTAACTGGATGAAGAACGAAGAATGGATGAAGAACGACCGAAGAATGAACGACGAACAGTGTAGGAATCGATCACAGATGCGATTCGGAAGTGTTTCTGCCTTGTTTTCTCTTATTTCTTCTTCCTTTCTCTTCTTTCTTCTTCTTTCTAGACCTCTGGACCTCAAGGAACCTCAGGGACCCTTTGCTTCAGCCTTCACACGCCTATTTATAGCGAAACAGCTGAAGGTAGCTCACCCAGGTGAGCTGATAATTTCATTCTGAAGCAACTTGCTCGCCCAGGCGAGCTGGTTACTTCATCATGAAGTTTTCTAGGTGGCTTAGGGGTTGAAAAATTCCCCTAAAGTGACCCTTTTGCCCTCGTTTTGAGTAATTTTCACATTTTCTTCTGAAACATTGAAAAATATTACAGAATACGTGGCAATTGGTGCTAAGTAGCTCAATTCGGATGGCAAGAATCCAAATGTTTGCAAATGATTGTCTCCGGACGAAATTAAGGTATGACAACTATCAACACTGATACATCTTATGATGATGAGTCTGATGATGAAAGCTCAAACGAAGATTATCATTTAGCCTTTATTTCAAGGAAGATAAGAAACATGTGGAAGAAAAGGAACGAATCAGATTAGAAGGGATCCAAGAAACCATATAGAAAAAGAAAAGACAAGGACAAAAGCTCTCTCATACGCTATGAGTGTAAGAAATTAGGACACTTCAAGTTAGAATGTCAGAACCTTGATAAGACAGACAACAAGAAAAGGTACTTTAAGCCAAAGGACAAGAAAGTACTGATGAGTTCTTGGGAAGAACTAGACGACACATCGTCCAATGAGGAAACAAAAAAAAAAGAAGACAACCTTTGTCTAATGGCAAACACTACATCGGAAGGATCAGACTCAGAATCGAATGAAGAGGTAAATATAAACAACCTTGATACTCTTCAATCAACATATCATGAACTCCTCTCCAACTTATCCATTTTGTCCAAAGCTTATCAAAATCTGAGAAAGGACTTCAGAAGTCTTTTAAAAGATTAAAAACATCTTCAAAGAAAACATGAAGAAAAGACATATAATTATATAGAAATTTCTACTCAACCATGTGATGACTTTGAAAGTGTAAAGCTAAAGACAACAAAGCTTCACCTTAAAAATGAGGAAACTTGTAAAGAAAAATCTAGTCTATTGGAAAATCAACTAGAAGGCTTACAAAATAAGTATGCCACACTCAGTAAACTTCATGATTGCCTAATTGAGGAAAGATGTAATCTATTGAAATAATATTCACAAGTCCATAAGAATTATGAAAACTTGGAGGCAAGTAAAGATAACTTATGGGTTGAATGCAAAGGATATAAGAAAAGCCTGAAATTCTCAAATGATTAACTTGAATAATATGAAGTTCTCCAAAAACAATCTCAAGATGTTGTCACACTTCAACAAGAGATTGGAATTCTAAGAGAAACTCTATCCAAATTTGTTGGAATCATTGAGAAACTAAACGAAATGTTAAGATATAGAAAATTCCCAACTGAAAAAATATGGAAATGGATATAAAGGAAAGAAGTATGTTCAGGATGTGGAAACCATAGTATGTTACTTTTGTGGAAAGGTTGGACATATGACATCCAAATGCAATCACCTACCAAAGGCTTGATTGTCCAATGCTTTCAGAACTAACCAAAAAGGACCCAAGAAAATTTGGGTACCTAAAAAGAAAATAATTCCTGTTACAGCCATTGTTCAGGTTATATGACAAGAGAAAAGTGTATGTTCCAATGCTTGACCCCTACGCTTGGTGTAACAATCACTTTCGAAGGGACTCAGAAGGGGAAGATAGCAGGAGTAGGAAAGACAAGTATTGATCCTTATCCTCCCATTGAGAATGTACTATTTGTTAAAGGATTTAAACATAATTTGCTCAGCATAAGTTAATTATGTGACAGTGGGCTTGATGTTTCCCTTTAGCAAAGATGGATGTATTGTCCAACACAAAAATGTGACCCAACTTTCACTGTTATGAGGAAGGAAAATCTTTATAAGATTAATCTTAGTGAACTATCAAATCAAAATTTAACATGTCTATTATCTATCAAAGGAAATAATAAAGGTATGGCATAAGAAACTTGGACATGCAAGCTTGACGTTAATCTCAAAATTGCAAAGACATGACCTTGTGAGAGGTTTACCAAGGATGTCATACAAAGATGAAACAAATTAAAACCTCTTTTTCAAGCAAAAACTTTGTTTCCTCAAGACCACTTGAACTATTACATATTGATCTGTTTGGCTACAATGAATGACTACATTAGATGGACATGGGTAATGTTCCTTGCTCATAAGAATGAGTCCTTTGAGGTATTCTTTAAATTTTATAAAAGAGCTTAAAATGAAAAAAAAGTATGCGTTACTTCAATTAGAAGTGATCATGGTGGAGAGTTTGAAAATGAGAACTTTCGTCTATTCTATGAAGAAAATGGAACTTTTCATAATTTCTTCATGTCATACCCTAATTTCATTCGGGGACGATTGTTTGTCAACATGTGGATTTTTGCCAGCCAAGTTAAGTTGCTTAACACCAATTGTTGTGCAATCCGTATGGTTTTGTGACGTTTCAGAAAGAAATGGGCAAAATACTCAAAATGGGGGAAAATGGTCAATTTGGGGGCATTCCTCAGCCCTTGTGCCCACCTAGGCCCATTAGAAAGTTTCATGATGAAGCAACCAGCTCACCTAGGTGAGCAAGTTGCTTCTGGAGGAAGCAACTAGCTCGCCTAGGCGAGCTGTGTTGCAACTCCTCCCCCTATTTTGCTATAAATAGGCATGGGGGGCTGAGGGGAAGGGTTTCAACATCCTTAGTAAGCATATTTCACTTAAATTAGTGAGAAGAAGGAGAAAAAAGAAGAAAAATCCAGGTCGAGGCGCTTCCGTAACACTTCCATGACGTTTCCGTGATCAATTCCGTGAACGTTCTTCGCCGTTCTTCATTGTTCATCATTCTTCGACCAGTTAGTTTTGGATTTCGAAGCTTTGAATTCATTCTATGTACCCTTAGGGGTCCATTCTTGCTTTGTATGTCTTCATCTTCATTCTTTTACTATTAGTATTCTTTTTCTTTGTTTTAAGCGAGTTTTGACCGATTGTTTAAGCCATAATCTCACTTAACCAATGTTAAAATGAAATTCAACAGATCATTTATGTTGTAACCTCGGTTAATCATAAAAATGTAAGTTTCAACTGGTCATTTACTTTGAAAGTTCGCTTTTAATGAGTAGAGAAATAACCAAGTGAAACCAAAGCTAAAATAAACTCACAAATCAAGCTTTGTCCACAAGAAAATCAGTTGAATCCGTTCAAAGGTCCAATGCATTAACGGTCTCCTTTTCACTTTTATCGGTTAAAATGAATTGCTTAAAAGTCTAAAATCAACACCCCGCATAACTTTCTTGCTTTTTTAAGAACTATGTAGGTCTGAGTTCCTCATCCCAATTGAGAATACGTAGGTGCAAAAGCCCCGCTTTTGTCGACCCCAAAAAGATAAAAAGTAAAAAAGGGAAAATAAAATAAATTTAAAGTCAGCTTTTGCACATTTGATTAAAGATTGTTGTCCCTTGTGACGGACACGTGGGGTGCTAATACCTTTCCCATGCGTAAATAATTCCTGAACCTTTTATTCTTAAAATTTGTAGACCCTCTTTGGTTTTTTTCTAATGTTTTCCTCAAATAAACATTGTTGGCAACTCCGTGCATCTTTCTTCCTTGGAAGACGCACCCGTAAGCCTCACGTCACCCTCCCGCCGAAGGGTAGGTTGCGACAGTTGGCGACTCCACTGGGAATTGTTTTTAGAGAGTTAGGCCATTTTAATCTGTGTGAATTTTTCATCATGACTCGCTCTTTTATTTGTTTCCCTTTATTTCTCTTATGTTCTTGTATGCTTATAACTCTTTGATGTTTTTAGTTTAATGGTTTATTTAATATATGCATTGATAAATATATATTCATTTGATGCACACACAACATCTACACTTTTTACACACATTGTGAGTTGTTAAGGGCCCTACACCCGAGTCCACGGGAACATAGGAAGTGGAGGTGAATTTGTTGTCATGCTAAGTCTCTTACTTGCTTGATGATAGTGAAACCTCATCTAGAGTTTTCCTCTTTGATGATACGTTGTCGTTGGTAGTCCCTACTGCCACAATGTTTAATATCAAAGGGGATGATATCTCTAGAAACCCTTGAAAGCTAGATGAAAACACCTTGGGAATTATCACTAAATAGCGAGCTTTTAGTTTCTCCCATTAGGTTTCTGAAATAGGGGCACGGAGCAAACACGCTACATGTTGTTTCCCTTGATATTGCCATGCATATCTTTGCAATGTCATGTGTCGCAACCTACCCTTTTGCGGGCGAGCGAGGCGAGGCTCACGGGTGCGTCTTCCAAAGGAGGAAAATGCGCGGAGTCGCCACCAATGTTTATTTGTGGAAAATGTCAGAAAAACCGAAGGAAACCGGTCATGAAGAATATTCCAGATTCGGGAGTTGTATTTACGTTTGAGGAAGGTATTAGCACCTCTCACGTTTGTCCCAAAGGACAACATCCTTAGATTAGGATTGTGTGAAATTATGTATTTAAACCTTTTATTTCTTTTTTTATTTTTGAGGTCGACAAAAGCGGGGCTCTTGCTCCTACGTACCCTCCATCGAAGAGGAAATCAGACCTACGTAGTTCTTTCTAAACGGCGAATCAAGCGATTCTTTTTACTTGGATGGTGGTCCTTTTAAGGCGTTGGACCTTAAAATGATCCATTTTACTTGATGAGAAAAACTGAGGTATCGAACCTTAAAATCCTTTTTAGTGAGTTTTTGTGGACGAGCTTGACTTTGCGAGTTGATTTTAGCCTTAGTTTCACTTTAGTTATTAGTCAATTCAATTAAGAAAGAGAAATCCCAAAGAGAAACGTTCGATTGATTTTTTGGGTTTATTTTACTAAAATATATTTTTTTGATTATTATATTATTATTTTACCTCTTTTTGGTTTCCAACGTGGTTACGGTATGACCGAACTGTCGGATTTCATTTTAACATAAATTAACGGATATTACACATCAAATGATCGGTGGAAATTTATTTTATTTTTTGATTAGGCGAGAGAATGACTTAAGTAAATGACTAAAGCACGTCAAAAACAGAAGAAAAGAAAACTGAAAGTAAACGAAATTAAACTTAAAGTACACAAAACAAGAAATGAATTGAAAGTCTTGGATTCGAAAACTTACCCGTTGAAGAAAGAAGAAAGAACGAAGAACGGTGAAGAATTTCCACAGAATCGCTTACGGAGGCGTTACGGAAACACCTCGACTCAAATTTTCTTCACGAAAACGTGTTTTTTGCCCAAAATAGCCGAAATGCATAGCCAAGGGGTCTTGAACATTTTGAAACAGCTCCCGCCTCCCCTATTTATAGGAAAAAAGGGAGGTGCTTGCCGCCCAGAGACTTAATAAAGAAGATTTCTAAGCGCACCTGAATTACTAAGTTCACCCCCCTTTTCGTATTTTACGGAACAATTACGGAAGCCTTACGGAAGTGTTTCGGATTTGATTTTCATCTTTTTTTCTCTTCCCTTTCACCAATGTTAAGTGTAATATGCTTACCCAAGGTTTTCGAAAATTTTACGGAAGCCCCGGAAACCATTTTTCAAAAACGTGGAGGAGCTTGCCGCCCAGTTACTTCCTCCTTAAGCAACCCAACTTCCAAAATGTTCCAGATGGGCCTATACTCGAATTGCTATTTACACCCCTATCTTGATAAGTTCACCCCACCTTCTTTCGTAATTTACAGAAAAGTTACGAAAGCCTTACGGAAGCATATATGACTTAACTTTCATCTTTTTTCTCTTCCCTTTCACCAATGTTAAGTGGAATATGCTTACCCAAGATTTTCAGAAATTTTATGGAAGCATTACGGAAGCGACGGAAGCCCCGAAAACCATTTTTCAAAAATGTGGAGGAGCTTGCCGCCCAGTTGCTTCCTCCTTAAGCAATGCAACTTCCAAAATGTTGAGGAAGTTCGAATTGCTATTTACACCCCATTTTTACTAAATACACCCCCTTTGTTTTTTTGGTGATTCTTTTTCCGTAACGTTACGAAACTTTACGAATTTTGTAACGATACTTGTTTTCTTTCTATAAGGTTACGGAACCTTACGGGTCATGTAATTACTCCTTTTTTAGCTTTCAGAATGTTATGGAAACTCACGGATTGTGTAACAATACTCCCTTTTGATTTCCGGCATGTTACAGAATTTCACGGATTGCGTAACAATGCTTCCTTTTGATTTCCGGCATGTCTCGGAACTTCACGTATTGTGCAACAAAGGGTGCCAAGTACCTCGAAGTGGTAAAACAAAGGTTGCATGCCATCAAACAATGGCCCCCGGAAAAAATTAGGGTATGACATCATGTTTGTGTGCATCTCTGCCATCTTATTATTTGATGGCGTTACCATGCTTGTTCGCCTAGAATGTTTCTGTTTTATGCTATCAACCGTGTGCTCTCATGCATGTATATCTGTATTATGTCATCATGCATGCATTGCAGTTCTCTCGTCATTTTGTCACGGGAAGTCGGAAGGTCCATGTCCCCTTCTTAAATGCATACACAGGGCACTATGGTGATGACTGCAAATGAACCATGATGCCCGAATGTTTGTGAGTAAGAAGAGATGATCTTCCGAGCTCTTGTGTCTGTAAAATGCATTTTTGTCATGCATAGCATAAGCACTCCTTCATGCATTCATTGTATATTTCCTCCATGATAGGGTGTCGAAGTATTGCTCAAACAGAAATTTTCACTCTAGCAAAAAAACATGTGATCTAATCAAGCACCTTTGTCTAAGAAAAGGTTCTATCAAGTCAAAATTAAAAGCCTAGAGGTTGCCAGTTTGCAAGAATTGGGGCAATTGATGGACTGGCTCCAACGTCAAGCCTTCCGCAAGACCTATGGGAAGATTTGGGATCTAGCTATGATAGAAGTCTCAGCAGAAGCCATTGCCTCCCTCACTCAGTATTATGAGCAGCCCCTAAGGTGCTTCACGTTTGGGGACTTTCAGCTAGTGCCGATTGTGGAAGAGTTTGAAGAGATCTAGGGATGTCCGCTAGGAGGAACAAAGTCATATCTCTTTTCTGGGTTCTATCCCTCCATGGCAAGAATAGCCAAGGTAGTCAAAATCTCGGCACAAGAGTTGGACCGAGTAAAGCAAAATAGAAATGGGATAGTCGGAATACCAAGGAAGCATTTGGAGGAAAAGGTGAAGGCATTGGGGGATCAAGGTGAATGGGCTTCATTCATTGACGTCTTGGCACTATTGATATTCGGAATCATCCTCTTTCCAAATTTGGATGGGCTAGTGGACCTAGCGGCTATTGATGCCTTCCTTGCTTATCACCATAGCAAGGAAAGTCCCATCGTTGCTATTCTAGCCGATGTCTATGACACGTTCGACTGAAGATACAGAAAGAGCGGCACGATAATTGTCTGTTGTACACCTGCTTTCTATATGTGGCTAGTCTCACACCTCTTTTTCGACGAAGTAGGCCCGCTTGTCCCTTGCAAGGTCACCGCATATGCACTGAGAAAGGGAAAGCAAATTGGGAGCAACTCTTGGCTAGTGTGGTAGGGGCATCCATTAGTTGGTTCCCTCGATGGAAGGAAGGGAAAGGTGGGGTTTTGTCCTCATATGAAGGATTCCCAAACATTCCCTTGATGTGAACGAGGGGTTGTATCAATTATAATCCCGTCATCGCCATAAGACAACTTGGCTACCCTATGAGAGGAGCACCGTTGGAGGAAAGCATCACGCCTTTCATCGCATGGGGTTTTAGTGACCCCAATGTGAAGATACTTCAAGGAGTCCGCAAGGCATGGGGTGCAGTGCAAAGGAAAGATAAAGAACTTAGGTGAAGCAACAATGGGATCATCAGCGGCTATCATAAATGGCTGAAGGCTTGAACGCAAGAGTTGGATTGGCTACCAAAGCTAAAGGTTTTAGGCAAGGAAGAGGCTGAAACTCCTGAGGAGAGTAAGGAGGTGCAAGCCCTAAAGGTGGAACTTGAAAGGGTTCAATCAGTTAAGGAAAAGTTCAACACAATGACCATCAAGGTCTGGAAAGAGTGCAACAAACTGAGGGACATCAATGTGGCCACCGCCAAAGCATTGGAACGGGAAACAAAGAGGGTACGAAAGGAAGAATATGGCCGAAACAAGTTCTGAGGGGCTTTGTGTGGTAGCAACAACGAGCTTAAGCTTCGAAGAGCCAAGAGAGACCAGTCAAGGGTTGAAGGCATGATATTGGGAGACAAGTTGAAGATTTGTGTTTGGTACCAGATGTTGTCATCCCTCCGAAATTCAAGGTACCATATTTTGATAGATACAAGGGGACTACTTGCCCCAAAAATCACTTGAAAATGTATTGCCGGAAAATGGGGATGTATTCTAGGGACAAGAAGCTATTGATGCATTTCTTCCAATATAGTTTGGCCAGAGCAGTGGTCATCTGGTATACCAATCTGGAAGCTTCTCGCATCCACTCATGGAAAGATTTGATTACTGCTTTCATTAGGCAGTACTAATATAACACTGACATGGCTCCCGATAGAACCCAGCTATAGAATATGAGCAAGCGGGAGCAGGAATCATTTAAGGAGTATGCCCAACGATGGAGGGACTTGGCAGTGCAAGTGGCGCCCCCATGGTAGAAAGAGAGATGATCACAATGATAGTGGACATGTTGTTGGTGTTCTATTATGAAAAGTTGGTGGGCTACATGCCCTCTAGCTTCATGAATCTAGTATTCACGGGCAAAAGGATTGAAGTAGGCCTGAAAAGGGGAATGTTTGACTATGTCCCTTGCCGATACAAGCAATAGAAGATTCAAAGCGACTGGGGCAAAGAAGAAAGAAGGGGATGCCCACGTTGTGACCTTGGCTCCTACTTGGCTGAGACCCCAGCACACCCCTCATGATACTTACCAGTATGCCCAGCATCATCCATGCTTTTCGGTCTATGCTGGAAACCCCTCCTACTCGGCGCCCATCTAGCAAAGGACAGCTGCTCAGCCACAAAGGGATCCAACTCAAAGCTCGGCTCCCATGCAACCTCGCTCTTCCCTGACAGTTCCAACCCTAGCATGAGTGCCAATCCAGGGAGGAACCTTCCAGTGAAGAAGCTTCCAGAGTTTGCCCCTATTCCGATATCATACGGGGACTTTTTGCCATCTTTGATCGCCAACCAAATGGCAGTTGTGACCCCTGGAAGGATTTATCAATCTCCTTTCCCTTGGTGGTACAACCCCAACGCAACTTGCGCGTATCAAGAGGTACCCCGAGGCATTCAATCAAACAGTGTGTGGCCCTCAAGCATAAAGTCCAAAGCTTGACCGACGTGGGGTGGCTAACATTCCAAGAAGACGACCCAAATGTAAATACAAATCCGCTTGCCAATCATGGAGGGTCGGCAGTAAATGCAATAGAGGAGTGTGGACTGTAGAGGCCAAAACAAATAAAGGATGTGGTAACCTCTAGGAGGTTTATATTTGAGGCGCTTAAAGAGGAGGGCATGGTTTCCCTTGACGGGCACAAAGGGGATTTTTGTTTGATGCATCCGGTGCATCACATGACATGGAAACTTGTTCAACGACGGAGGAGCTGTTACAGCGAATGATGGACCAAGGCCGGTTTGAGATTGGTGTCGCAAGCAAGGGAGAGCAACATGTGTGTATGCAATCGGCAGACAAAAGCCCAAGCAAACCTAAACCTTTGACGATACACTTCACCAGAGATGCTGCCTCCCAAAAACCCTGAGGCTCTTGACCTATCCCGAGTAGCAAGCCTGTCCTATTCCCTTACAAAAGTAACAAGGCGGTCCCATGGAGGTACACCCCTCAAAAGCCAAATGAAAAGAAGGACGGGGCCATCGAGGGTGACCTGTGCTCTGCCAAAGTTACTAACATCACCCGCATAAGCAGTGTGACACGTAGTGGGCGTGTCTTCACGACACCTGACTTGTTGGTGCGATCTAAGGACGCCAAGGGAAAAGCGAAGGTAGGCGCGAAAGAGACCGACAAAGTAAGCCCCACTCTGGATGAGGATGTCCCAGCCGGGAGATTCGCTGAGAAGGAAAGAGACTTCAGTGGAAAAAAGGTATCCATTGAAGAAGCGAATGAGTTCCTTCGGATCATTCAATAAAGTGAATTCAAAGTAATTGAACAACTCAACAAGACCCCAGCTAGGGTCTCCCTGTTGGAGCTGCTCATGAGTTCTGAGCCTCATCGGGCATTGCTAGTTAAGGTTTTAAATGAAGCCCATGTGGCCCAAGATATCTCTGTGGAGGGCTTCGAGGGCATCGTCAACAACATTACTACCAATAATTACCGCACCTTCACTGATGAGGAGATACCCTTTGAGGGGCGGGGACATAATAGGGCCTTGCATCTGTCCGTCAAGTGTATGGACCACATCGTGGTTAAGGTGCTCATCAACAATGGCTCATCGCTTAATGTCATGCCCAAGAGTACATTGGACAAGCTCCCTTTCAATGTGTCGTATCTATGGTTGAGCTCCATGATAGTACAGGCTTTTGATGGTAGCTACCGGAACGTAATAGGGGAGATTGACCTCCCAATTCAGGTTGGACCTCACCTTTGTTAGATCACTTTCCAAGTGATGGATATCAACCCAGCCTATAGGTGCCTTTTAGGCCGGCCTTGGATTCACGCAGTCGGGGTGGTCCCTTCGACGCTCCACCAAAGGTTGAAGTTTGTGGTGGAAGGGCAGTTGATCATCGTTTCGGGGAAGAAGACATTCTAGTAAGTTGTCCCTCCTCTACGCCCTATGTAGAGGCCACAGAGGAATCCATGGAGATGGCTTTTCAATCATTCAAGGTAGTGAGTAAGGCCTCTATCGAGTCTCTCCCTGTGCAACCATGTTCATCCAGCGCCCCCTTGATGGTGGCCCGAGTGATGCTAGGGCATGGGTACGAGCCCCAAATGGGCTTAGGTCGGAACGACGATGGCATGGCCAGCTTGGTGGAATTCAAGGATAATCACGGAAGGTTCGAGCTAGGGTATAAGCCCACACACGCCAATGTGAGAAGAAGCACCCTAGAAAGGAGGGGCGGAAGCATGGGCCAGCAGCAAGGGCCACAAGTGAAAGAGACTCCTCTTTGTCACATCAATGAAAGCTTTGTAAGCGCGAGCCGGAGGTGTGAAGGGCAAGTCACCATGATCCACGATGAAGCCCCCCAAAAGCATTTGAATTGGGTATAGCCATGCGTTCCGGAGTTCGAGTTAGGAAACTTGCAAATTGTCGAGTGACCCGGAGTTTCCGTGGCGAACATAATGTAATTTGTTAGTCTTAACCCTATAGTTGGGCCTAGGCTTTAGGGTTTTCTCCCTGTTTGGGTGTTGTCTTTTGCTATCAGATATATAAAATACAATCTTTCTTTCATTTTTTCTTGCACCTTCATCCATTTTCATTTGTCTACATGTTTATTTTTGTTGCGATTCAACGGTATAGATCCAACGATGAGTCCTGTGAAGGTACTAATACCGAGGATCCTGATGTCAATTTTGAGTGAATAGAAAATCAAGCTGAGGATGAAGAAGATGAGGATGTAGGGTTTCCCCCAGAGTTAGAAAGGATGGTCGCACAGGAAGACCGAGAAGTAAAGCCACACCAAGAAGAGACGAAAATCATGAACTTGGGTGTTGGTGAGGAAAAGAAAGAGGTAAAGGTTGGCACGGGCATGACCACACCTATCCGAGATGAATTGGTGGTTTTGCTATGAAACTACCAAGACATCTTCGCTTGGTTATACCAAGATATGCCTGGCTTGAACCTCGACATTGTACAACATCGGTTACAGTTGAATCCCAGTTGTTCCCCGATAAAACAAAAACCAAGAAGGATGAAACCTGAGATGTCCTTAAAGATCAAAGAAGAGGTGAAAAAGTAGTTCGATGCTGGCTTTTTGGCCATGGCTCAATACCTTGAATAGGTAGCCAACATTGTGCCAGTCCCTAAGAAAGATGGGAAGGTACGAATGTGTGTGGACTATTGGGACCTAAACCGAGCAAGTCCAAAGGATAACTTTCCTTTGCCGCACATCGATGTCCTTGTAGATAACACAACCAATTTTGCTTTGTTTTCCTTCATGGACGGGTTCTCGGGTTACAATTAGATAAAGATGGTGCTGGAGGACAAGGAGAAGACTATGTTCGTCACCCTATGGGGAGCATTTTTCTCCAAGGTGATGTCCTTTGGGCTCAAAAATGCTGGAGCAACCTATCAACGGGTTATGGTTGCATTATTCCATGATATGATGCACAAAGAGATTGAAGTCTACGTGGATGACATGATTACCAAGTCTAGAACCGAGGATGAACATCTCGTCAACTTGCAGAAGTTGTTCGAGAGACTGTGGAAGTACCAGTTAAGATTGAATCCCGCCAAGTGCACCTTTGGGGTCAAGTCGGGAAAATTGCTCGGCTTCATCATAAGCCAGAAAGGGATAGAGATGGATCCCGACAAGGTGAAGGCCATCCTTGAAATGCCTGAACCATGTACCGAAAAGCAGGTCCGAGGTTTCTTGGGATGCCTGAATTATATAGCAAGGCTCATATCGCAGCTCACCGCCACCTGTGAGCCTCTCTTTAAGCTTTTGCGCAAGAATCAGTCCATCCAGTGGAATGACGACTGTCAAGTAGCATTTGGAAGGATCAAGCAATGCCTTATGAATCCTCCTGTGCTCATGCCACCGGTGTCTGGGAGGCCTCTTATCCTATACATGACAGTGCTGGATGAGTCGATGGGGTGTATGCTAGGGCAGCATGACAATTTCAGAAAGAGGGAACGAGTTGTCTACTACTTGAGCAAAAAGTTCACCGCTTGTGAGATGAATTACTCTTTGCTTGAAAGAATGTGTTGTGCCTCGTTGTAGGCAACCCATTGTCTAAGGAAGTACATGTGTTCAACCAGAATACTTGTTTACTCCTTCTTCCAAATTGGTATTAGTTGTTTTTATATGGGAGTGGTCTTACCGACCAGCGCACCGGGTCACCAAGTAAAATAATTAAAACGGAATGAACCAAGTATCGAACACAGGGAACTTGATCATTTAGCAAATTGTTGTTAAGTAAGCAGGAATTTGCAAACAGAAATTAATGATTGTGAATTAAAGCAGAAGTATGTTCTATCCTAAGTAAAAGCAATAAACGAGAACAAGTAAGTGTGAAAACATATATCTAAAGGCGTTGGGTCCTCCTACTGAGTAAGTTGATGCAATTAAAGATGTTTTTTCTAATTAAAGGTGTTCATGTGTTCTATGTTGAGGACAAAAATACCAAACACCGATTCCTTTAGAGTTTGGACTAATTTAAATCAAACTTCATTCGCAGATCTCTCTTGTTGAACTTAGCTTAATTTAAATAGCATTATACTCATAGCATAAATAAAGAAAACTAAAACCCTGCACATTATCCCTAGCAATGCAGTTATTCAGTCCCTGCTCTATCAAGTTTTGAGGAAACAATACATTTCCCAATGCTAAAGTCCCTAACAGCACACACAGATAGAAGCGGTGAACACAAAAAACAACGTTAATTAGATATGAAAAAGAGTTTACATCAACTACTCAGTAAGAATCCCCAACTGAGGGTTTTAGCCTTTCATGACAAGGAAACTCCTTTTACAGTGAAGAAGAGGAATCAAGAGAAATTGCTTGCTTACAAAGGAGTGGGGATGTCTCCTCCACCTCTAGGAATCTCACAATCACTCAAAAACTCACTAATCTCCCTAAAAGATGAAAACTTGGCCCCTTGCTCTGCTCTACGCTATTTGAAATTCACACTCTTCAGGCCTCTAAGTAGTGAACAGTTCTCTTGGCTCTTTCCAATTATGTGCAAATCAGGCTTAAAAAGGGCTTCCTGATCTCGACATTACGCTTAGCGCGAGTAAGTGAATTTGAGCTTAACGCCAATCACCCGCTAAGCCTAAAAAGCAATAGACGACTCGCTTAGCGAGCTGATAACGCGCTAAGCACGTGCTTGCCTAGTAGATGCCTTTCCAGATTCCCCTTTACTCGCTAAGCGTGATGTAAGCTCCATTGGAGCTTGTAGGCCTAGGATCTTCTTCATCAATGGATTCCTTTGCTTCTTGGAAGATGAATGGCAGCGGAATGGAGAAGGAAGAGAGAGAGGAGACGCCACTTCAAGGAGAAGATGAGTCTAGAAGAAGCTCACCACCATAGGAGGCCATGGATAAGAGCTTGGAGGAAGAAGGGGATGAATGAAGGGAGAGGAAGAGAAGAGCACGGAATTTTGTGCTCTGAAAGAGCTCTGAAATCTGAAGTTTAATATTCAAATGATCAAAGTTGAAAAAAATGCACACACAAGGCCTCTATTTAAAGCCTAAGTGTCACACAAAATTGGAGGGAAATTTGAATTTCTATTCAAATTTCACTTGAATTTGAAATTGAATTTATGGAGCCAAACTTTGGAGCCAAAATTTCACTAATTATGATTAGTGAATTTTAGCTATGGTTCAGCCCACTAATTCAAGATCAAGTCCAAGATTCTCCACTAAGTATGCTTAGGTGGCATGAGGCATGTAAAGCATGAAGCACATGCACAAAGTGTGACTATATGATGTGGCAATAGGGTGTAGCAAGCAAATGCTCACCTCCCCCTCTAAAATTTAATTGGATTGGGCTTCTCCCAATGCAATTAAATTTATTTACCAACACACACATCAAATATTCACTTAATGCATGAGAAATTACAAAACTACCCCTAATACAAAAACTAGTCTAGGTGCCCTAAAATACAAGGGCTGAAAAATCCTACATTTGTAGGGTACCATACCTACATTATGGAGCCCTAAATACAAGGCCCAAAAATAATGAAACCTTATTCTAATATGTACTAAGATAAGTGGGCTTATACTTAGCCCATGGGCCCGAAATCTGCCCTAAGGCTCATGAGAACCTTAGGGCCTTCTCTTCCATTTCTGGCCCAATCTACTTGGAGTCTTTTATCCAATGCCCTTGCTGGGTAGGATTGCATCAAAGCGTGCTGGTGCTGGGCTTAGCCGTTGATGCACGCTAAGCGCATTGAGCTCACTTAGCGTGATGACTCCTTTGGCACTTCTTCAAAATAGCTCATTTTTGCCAGAAATTAAAGAAAATTTAACATTAATTTCATGTAAAGTGGCTTCTATTGAGCAGAGATCAAAACAAAGAAATTTTATTTACAATCCTACCAAAAATAATCATAAATTGGGAGATTTATATACATTTTGGAAAACTTTTCTATTCAAAAGTTAGTTGTAAACGACGACTAACAACATGCTAAGCCACACCACTTGGTTAGTATCCAAGATGGACCCAGTCAAGTACATTTTTGAGAAACCTGCTCTCACCGGACGGATCGCTCGGTGGCAGGTTCTGCTATTTGAGTTTGACATTGTTTATGTCACTCAAAAGGCTATAAAGGGAAGCGCGTTGGCAGACTATCTAGCTCAACAGCTCCACAACGACTACCAACCCATGCACCCGGAATTCCTGGATGAGGACATCATGGCCTTGTTTGAGGAAAATGTGGAGGATGAGGATAGGGATAAGTGGATTGTGTGGTTCGATGGCGTGTCCAACATCCTGGGCCATGGAGTTGGGGCAGTTTTGGTCACTTCCGACAATCAATGCATACCCTTCATGGCAAGGTTGGGCTTCAATTGCACGAATAATATGGTTGAATACGAGGCATGCGCCCTTAGGATCCAAGCAGTAATTGACTTCAATGTCAAATTGCTCAAGGTATATGGAGATTCAGCCTTGGTGATTCATCAATTGAAAGGAGAATGGGAGACCAGGGATCACAAATTTCTACCCTATCAGGCCTACATCAAGAAGCTGACAGAGTTCTTTGATGATATCTTCTTCCACCATGTTCCCAGAGAAGAGAATCAAATGGTCAATGCGCTTGCTACCCTAGCATCCATGTTTCAACTAACCCCACATGGAGACTCTTCGTACATCGAGTTTAGATGTTGCGGCAAGCTTGCACATTGTTGCTTGATAGAAAAGGAGCAAGATGGTAAACTGTGGTACTTTGACATTAAGCGATACGTCAAGGACGAGGAGTACCCATGGGAGGCTTCCGACAACGACAAAAGGACGTTGTGAAAATTAGCATGAGGGGTCCTTTGGGACGCATGCCAATGGACATGCCATGGCCCGGAAGATTCTGAGGGCAGGGTATTACTTGCTCACCATGGAAAACGACTGTTGAATCCATGTGAGAAAATCACACAAGTGCTAGGCATTCGTGGATAATGTCAATGCTCTGCCCATGCCTTTGAATGTATTGGCAGCGCCGTGGCCCTTCTCTATGTGGGGAATAGATGTGATCAGAGCTATTGAGCTCAAGGCATCAAATAGATATTGCTTCATCTTGGTCGCCATTGACTACTTCACCAAATGGGTTGAACCGGCTTCCTATGCTTGTGTGACAAGGAGCATGGTGGTCAGGTTCATCAGGAAAAAGATAATCTGCTGGTACGGGTTGCCTAGGAAGATTATCACTAACAACGCCACCAATCTTAACAACAAAATGATGAAAGAGATGTGTGAGGATTTCAAGATCCAACATCACAATTCCACGCCTTTTAGGCCCAAGATGAATAGGGCAGTTGAGGCAGAAAATAAAAACATCAAGAAGATCATTCAAAAGATGACTGTGTCATACAAAGATTGGCACGAGATGCTCCCTTTCGCGTTGCATGGTTATCGAACCTCAGTATGCACATCAACTAGGACAACTCCATTTTCTTTAGTGTATGGGATGGAGGCCGTGTTTCCGTTTGAAGTAGAGGTCCCCTTTTTAAGAATTCTAGCAGAATCTGGATTGAAAGAGTCGGAATAGGCCCAAGCACGCTTCGATCATCTAAA
Source organism: Glycine max (assembly GCF_000004515.6). Lineage (NCBI taxonomy): Eukaryota > Viridiplantae > Streptophyta > Magnoliopsida > Fabales > Fabaceae > Glycine > Glycine max. Next base: position 19,023,719 of record NC_038246.2, on the reverse strand, counting down.
CCTTATAGAAGGTAGGAGATTGGCAGCCATGAGCCACGAGCATTTATATTAAAGACCGGTGAAGAACGCCTTCAACAAGAAGGTACACCCATCAAGTTCAACAAAGGGGATCTTGTTGGATCAAGTGGCCTCGGAATAATTAAGAAGGGGAGGTGGTTGAATTAATTATTAATGTGTCTTGACTAATTAAAATTTATCCTTCTTAATATTACTAGATTCAATTAGGCTTTACTACTAAGTTATGAGAAATTAAAGAACATAAACAATAACTTAGACAAAAGTAAAGAGGAAATAAAATGTGCACAGCGGAAAAGTAAAGAGTGTAGGGAAGAAGAAAGCAAACACAAGATTTATACTGGTTCAGCCACAACCCGTGCCTACGTCTAGTCCCCAAGCAACCCACGATTCTTGAGATTTCCAATAACCTTGTAAAATCCTTTACAAGCAAAGAGCCACAAAGGATGTACCCTCCCTTGTTCTCTTTGAACATCCAAGTAGATGTACCCTCTACTTGAAGCGAACCACAAAGGATGTACCCTCCCTTGTGTTCACTATAACAACCAAGAAGCTACCCGCTTCTTACACAAAATTCTCAGATGATTAGTTCTTTGAATTTAGTGTTTGGGCAAACAATTCTCATACGATTATTTCTTTGAATTCTTTGTTTGGGGAATCAAAAGAATTCTCAGACGGTTAGTTCTTTGAATTCTTTTGGCAAGTGGGAGAAGGAAAGAATCAAAAGAATTCTCAGATGGTTAGTTCTTTGAATTCTTTTGGCAGGATGGAGAAGGCATGAATCAAAAGAATTCTCAGACGGTTAGTTCTTTGAATTCTTTTGGCAGGAGGGAGAAGGAATGAAGAAGAAGCATAACACAAGTTTTTGGCCAATGAACTTTTCTTGATAAAGAAAGTATTGAACAAAAACTCTTAGAAAGATGATGAGAAGTGAAATAGAAAAAATCTATTTTTGAATGAAAGGAATTTGAAAGCTCTCTCTTAAAAATTCGTGCCATGGTCACATATTTATAGCCATTTGATGGCTCTTGAAAAACCAAGTTAAAAGTTGTGACTCTTGGCAATTTCTTCAAAACTAGTCACTTTAAAAGTTATGACTCTCTTGAAAACTTGTCACTTTAAAAGTTGTGACTCTTTTGAAAACTAGTCACTTTAAAAGTTGTGACTCTTGAAAAAACCTTTACAAACTAGTCACTTAAAAAATTGTGACTTTTGGCAATTTATTTTTCAAAGTCAGTCACTGGTAATTGATTACCATCATAGTGTAATCGATTACACATCAACAGATGTGACTTTTCATGTTTAAATTTGAAAATCAAAACGTTTAGAAATACTAGTAATCGATTACAAATGTTGTGTAATCGATTACATAAGTTTGAAAATGCTTTATCACAAGTTGTGACTCTTGAAATTTGAAATCCAACATTTTAAAACATTGGTAATTGATTACATGCACATGGTAATCAATTACTAATTTGTAAAATAGTTATAAAACTGTTTGCGCTTCTGGTAATCGATTACTGCCTTCTGGTAATCAATTACCAGAGAGGAAAAACTCTCGTAAAAGATTTTTCTTTGAAAAATTCTTTTGGACAAATTGTGCTATTCAATCTTTTCTTTTGAAAAAATCTTTTTATACTTATCTTGATGCTTTTCTTGAAGTTCTTGCATATCTTGAGTCTTCTCTTGAATCTTCACTTGAATCTTGATTCTTGATTGAACGACTCTTTGATTCTTGAAACTTGTTTGACTCCTGATTCTTGACTTGAGTCTTTGCCATCATCAAAATAAACTTGGAACGCTTTGCTTCCACAGATCTTGTCTTGAATGTTGTATCAAGTGGCCTCGAAATAATTAAGAAGGGGGGGTTGAATTAATTATTAATGTGTCTTAACTAATTAAAAAATTTAACCTTCTTAATGTTACTTGATTCAATTAGGCTTTACTACTAAGTTGTGAGGATGTAAAGAACAAAGACAATAACTTAGTCAAAAGTAAAGCGGAAATAATAGAACATAACGGAAATTAAAGAGTGTAGGGAAGAAGAAGACAAACACAAGATTTATACTGGTTCGGCCACAAACCATGCCTACATCCAGTCCCCAAGCAACCTGCGGTTCTTGAGATTTCTTTCAACCTTGTAAAATCCTTTACAAGCCAAAGATCCATAAGGGATGTACCCTCCCTGGTTCTCTTTGATAAACCAAGTGGATGTACCCTCCACTTGAACTAATCCACAAGAGATGTACCATCTCTTGTTCTCAGTATAACAATCCCCAAGTAGATGTACCCTTTACTTGTACCACAAAGGATGTACCCTCCAATGTGTTGGGACAAAGAATTCTCAGGCGGTTAGTCCTTTGAATCTTTGTAAAGGGGAAACAAAAGATATCTAAGGCGGTTAGTCCTTTGAAATCTTTTGCTTAACGGCAAGGGAAGAATCAAAATAATTCTCAGGCGGTTAGTCCTTTGAATCTTTTGTAAGGGAGAAGAGAGACACAAAAGAATTCAGGCGATTAGTCCTTTGTTCTTTTGGCAAAGGGAAAAGAGAATGAAAAAGATGAATAACACAAGTTTTTGAACAATGAACTTTTCTTGGAAGAGAAAGTGTTGAATAAAAACTTTTAGAAAGATCTATTGAAAGAGATGAAAGAAGATATTGAAAGATAGATTGAAAGGTAGATGATAAATCATAGATTGTTATTAAAACTCATGCCATGGTCACATATTTATAATCTCTTGATGCCTCAAGTCAAAGCTTGTGACTCTTGGCAATTTCTTTAAAACTAGTTACTTAAAAAGTTGTGACTTTTGAAAGAATCTTCAGAAACAAGTCACTTAGAGAATTGTGACTTTTGGAAATGTATTTTTCGAAATCAGTCACTGGTAATCGATTACCATTAAGGTGTAATCGATTACACATCAACAGATGTGACTCTTCATTTTGAATTTTGAAAATTAAAACATTTAGAAGCTTTGGTAATCGATTACACAATGTAATGATTACAAGTATTGTGTAATCGATTACACAAGTTTAAAATACTTTAAAACTGTTTAAACATAAGTTGTAACTATTGAAATTTGAAATCTTAACATTTTAAAACACTAGTAATCGATTACTACCTTCTGGTGATCGATTACTAGAGAGTAAAACTCTTTGGTAATGATTTTGTGAAAACCTCTTGTGCTACTCAATGTTTTGGAAAACTTTTTTAGTACTTATCTTGATTGAATCTTGAATCTTGATCTTGATTATCCTTCAATCTTGATTCTTGAGAACTTGATTCTTGAATCTTTTGAATTTGCTTAACTCTTGATTCTTTGGCATCATCAAAATAACCTTGGAAGGATTTTCAGGAGGAGCGTTAGTACTGGCCAACATGGATGATGAAGAATTGCCTTCGCCCGTGAATTTTGATGTTGTCAAACAATATTATGCCTAGTGCTTGGGGCAGCCAAAGGGTTCAATATGTGATTTGTCCCCCCCAAAAGCTCATGGGGATCTTTGAAGTTTTCCAATCTTTTGTAAACCATAATCGCAACATTTAATAAACATTGGATTGATTATTTACATTTCAACTCCTTGTGTTGTGTCTTTTATTGTCTTAGAGTACACACTCTCATTTTTGAATCCCGAGCCATGAATTGGCTCAAATCCATGGGGTGCCATAAAAGCGTTTAAGTAAAATTGAACATCATAACACTTGTTTAACTGTTGCACTTAAAATGCCTAATCATGAGCATGCATGCATGTGCATCCTGTCATCCTGCGAGTCAGAGGACAAATGAAGATTCATTTTGGGTAGTGATCAATGTCAACCAAAATCTTCCCCAAGCTTCCAAGAACGAAGGTGCTTACGAAAATCACAAAAAAAGCAGCCCCAAGCCTCCATTGTTGGTTTCTTGCTCTCCCTTTTGCATTTGTGTTCACTCCCTACAAGTAAGTGCACTTCCCCTTTGCTCTTTGGCTCACCATTGATGTGTTTTAGTGCTTTATTTGTCATTTTTGCAATAATCCGTGAAGCAATTCATCCTTGAATTTATGCTTGCTTTGTTTGAATTAAGGAGTTGTAGGGAATGGCCGTAGGCCTATGGTGTATTTTACAATGAATGGGCATGCCACATTGCCCCCATTCCCCACTTTTTCATGCCGAAATATGCACCCACCAAGTGCTCGGTGAAATGCCTCAATGCCATTTGTGCATGAATTTGTGAATTTTAGTTTGTGGATTTGACTTGTGCACATATGGCTGCCATTCTTGAGTGTATGGACAGCTTGTAGGAGCTAGAATAAGTGTATGTTAAATATGGCACAAAAGTGCTTCTCAAAATAGGAACATATGACATGAAATTGCCTTTCAAAAATGTGAATAGGTAGTACAAAAATTGCCTTTCCAATGAATGTATATATGTGTGAATATGTGACATGGAATTGCTTTTCAAATGAATGCAAATATGTGTGAATGTATAGCATGAAGTTGCCTCTCAAGTGTATGCACACATATGTGAATAAAATGTGAACATATAGCAAAAAAGGCCATTCAAAATGGAGTAGATAGGTAGCAAAAATGCCTTGCCAATATGCACGTGTGTTTAGATAGGTAGCAAAAATACCTTGTAAATATGTATGTATGTTGAGAATGGTAGCAAAAATACCTTGCAAATATGTACGTGTTTAGATAGGTAGCAAAAATACCTTCCAAATATGTATGTATGTTGAGATAGGTAGCAAAAGTTCCTTGCAAATATGTATGTATGATTAGATAGGTAGCAAAAGTGCCTTGCAAATATGTATGTATGTTTAGATAGGTAGCAAAAATGCCTTGCAAATATGTATGTATGTTTAGATAGGTAAGCAAAGTGCCTTGCAAATGTGCATACATGTTGGATAGCTTAGTAGGTAACATAAGAAAATTCTTTGCAAACGGAAGAAGGGGAAAAAGTACCACTTTAGGCTCCTTTTGCAAACTATTTACCAAAAGGAGGCTGTTTTCAAACTATTTACCGGGGGGTTTGTTTTTATTTGCATTGCGCCAAAGGTAGGGGCACAATTCAACAGGGAGCTAACATGTGGCATTGAGCTGTTGTGCCAATAGATATGCACAATGAGTTGCTACAGTTGCAGTGACGCAACCACTTTTGGACAGGCTTTTGGCAGCGTGTGTAGTGTTGATAAAACTCCTGAACAATACCTCGTATATACGAAGGCTAAACAAAAGGCCATTATGATAGAATATGGTGATTGGGATGAATCTTATGGCAAACTTTTGTCATGACTGAATCACATGCAAAATCATTGTCCAGGATCATGTATACGAATCATTGTCCAGGAGTTTTATCAACACTACACACGCTTCCAAAAGCCTGTCCAAAGCTGGTCAACACTACACATGCTACCAAAAGCCTATCCAAAAGTGGTTGCGCAACTGCAATTGAAGCAACCCATTGCATATATCTGTTAGCACAACAGCTCAATGCCACATGTTAGCTCCCCATTGAATTGCACCCTTGCCTTTGGCGCAATGCAAATAAAAACAGACCCCCCCGGTAAATAGTTTGAAAACAACCCTCTTTTGGTAAATAGTTTGCAAAAGGAGCCTAAAGTGGTACCTTTGCCCGGAAGAAGGTGTATCTCATAAAATTTTTTTTCCACCAAGGGAAAATATGTGTGCATATATATATGTATGTCCTAGAGAAACCCATGCATCAGTGTGTAAGTTTTTTCTCTAGATTCACCTTGACATTTGCGTTTTGTTGGAAAAAAGTGTACGCCATATTTGTTTGATTCGGCTTTTATTGTGATAAGTTTTTATTTCTCGTAAACTAACTTTACAAATGTGTCCTCGTAGGAGATTGCTCCGAGAAAGCTCCCCGCCAAGAGGGCCAGGAAAGACACAGATGGAGAGGGTTCCAGTGCGGCCCCACAGACTGATATGGGCTTCGATAGACATAGGTTCTAGAGTACGGAACACCAGCAGTGGTTTGAGATGATCAAAGGCTGGTCGTTCCTCAGAGAGAGACGAGTCTAGATAAAGGATGAAGAGTTTGTTGAGTTCTAAGAGGAGATAGCCTGGAGGCATTGAGCTCCGCTTGTATCACCCATGGCTAAGTTCGATCCTGAAATAGCCATGGAGTTTTATGCTAATGCCTGGCCTACAGAAGAAGGGGTTTGAGACATGCGCTCTTGGGTGAGGGGCCAGTGGATTCCCTTGGATAGAAATGCCATCAGCCAGTTTCTGGGGCATCCACTGATCTTGAAGGAAGACCAATAGTTAGAGTATAGCCGGAGGAGGAGTCAAGCCTCAGGCTTTGATGAGGAGATTATTAGCCAGCTGTTGTGCATGTCGGGGCAGGACTTTGCCTGGACCGCAGTGGAGAGAAGGGTGTGGATCATGCGCACTAGCATTACCACTCTCACACAGATCTGGATGACGTTGTAGCTTAGCAATATTCTCCCTAGCGACCATAACTCGGACCTCCCCCTACCAAAGTGTCAATTGGTCTACGCCACACTGACACAGGTGAGTGTACATGTGGCTCAACTGATCTCTGTGCTATTTACTAGTTTGCAGGGATTGCGCCTACGAGACACCCGGTGGACCCAGAGAAGTCCAACAGGGCCTTGTGATTTCCTGCTTTGATTACAGGCCTCTGCCAATTCTATGGAGTGCCGGTCACCCCTAGCAAGCTTATCCGACCACCTACTAACAAGGCTTTCATTGAGAAATATTGTATGCCTAGGCAGGTGCAAGGCCAGGCACCACAATAGCCAGAGGAGGGCCAGTAGTAGGCAGCTACAGACGCACCACCGCCACCTCCAGAGTCCACCTCTGCTCACCTACAGAGGTTGGAACGCTGTATACGACATGTGGCTGACCAGTAGGCGCCCAACCATATGGGTCAGGTACGGCTGAATGAGAGCTTTTTTTAGTACACCCTACATCAGCAGAGCCAAGATCCTAGCCCTTACGCGTGACTTACTCCTGAGCAGTTCGAAGCTGCAGTGGCATGGCCTGGAGATTGGCCCGATTTTCAGACAGGGGCAGGGCCCGCAGGGACCTCTGGAGATGGAGACGGGGCTCTAGAAGATGATGACATGGCTGATGTGATTAATTTCTTCCTTGGAGGATGCAAAGTCGTACGGTCAGGGTCTCCAAACTTGTGATTTGTCTTTATTTGACATTATTGCTTTTAGTTATTTTTGTTATTTTCATTGTGATAGAACTGAACAAGACATTATTGCTTTTAGTTATCTGTTATCTCATTATGAGTAATTTTACCGCTTCTAGCATATTGTCGTATCTGCTCTATGATGGTTTGTCTGAAACACCAAAAATAGAGGTCTTGTGTATTTTTATAGCACGCCTTTTATTGCTTTCAATAAAGCATAATCTCGAATACCAACTGTGCCCGGGTTGCAAACCATTTCTAATATTTTTTTTCTTAAAAGAAATTGATTGAAAGAAGAAAAAGCCAAAAGAAAAAAAACTCACTAAAAAGCCAACACGCTTTTTAAAAGAAAATGACTGCCAGTTTTCTTTGGGAAATTCACGGGTCAGAACATAAAAGGATTTTTGAAAAAATGTATATGTACCTAAAGTGTGAATGCAATGAAAGATTTTTCCCAGATGCCTAAAATGGGCTCAGATGTGTGCATAACTTGATAAAGAGCGTTTTTTTAGAAACATTGGATTGATTTGAATGGGGGAAAATGAACCCTAAGCCTTAGTGTTACATGGCCACAAAACTTGATGTTGGAGTGTCTGCATGGGTGCGTGTGATGTGTCATTATTTTCTCCTATTTCTTACCCCTTTCTGTCACCATTTTAATTACTGATTAGCCTTAATTGTCAAATTAATTATGCAGTTTTATCATTTGGGCCTACTTGACTAATTCTGTGTTTTAATTTAATTACAGAAGAATTATAAGCAATTGGGTTTGGATCCGGAATTGGGCTGAACCGGCTTGGACTAGAAGAGAGTAGACAATTTTATTTGTCGTCCAGTTTTATTTTCTTTCGTTTTTGGGCTGTATTTTTGTAATTGGGCCACCAGACCTTATTGGGCCCAAAAAAATCAGATTTGTAAGCTTTGGGGCCTAGTGACCTTTAGTGAGCCCAATTGCTAGGGTTTTAGGAGTGGTCCGGTTACTGTTCACGTAGAAAGATACTGTAGGGTTTCATTTTCAGTTTTCGGTGTTACTGTTCACGCGTATGGTATTGTTCACGTAGCAACTCCATTTTTGTTTTTTGCTTCAAATTCCAGTTTTGTTTTCATTTCTGTCTTCTAATTTCAGTTTGTTTTCTGCCTTTGATTTCCTATTCGTTTATGCATTTTGTTTCCAATTGCAATTTCATTTTCAGTTTCTGTTTGTAGATTCATTTTCGTTTCTGTGTTGCAATTAGTTTCCAATTCTGTATTTCGTTTGTTTTTTCCAGTTTCGTTCTGGTTAGTTGGGTTCCATTTCGTATTTGTTGTTGTTTGTTTATGTTCTGTTTGTATTTCTGTTTTTGTTTTTGTTTCTGCTGTTAATGGACGGCTGAATCTCTAGTGTTGTTTTCTCTTGAGGATTAAGCATCACTTTGAGGTTTTGTTATTAATATTAAATTATGATCAGTTTTTCCCCTTCACCAATTATTCTGTATTTGTTGCTGATATTAATCCATGCATGCTTAATGGTTGATTAATTGTCTCTGTGCTTAATTAATGTTCATGCTTAATTGACAAGTGAGAGGGATTAATTGGTGTATGTGTTGCTTAATCACACAATGACAGCCTTGTGTTAATTTTCGCTTAGTAAATTAATTTCGGGGTGGATTAAGTGGTTGAACTGATTAGGGATAAATTCTCATAACCTAGGATAAGAGACTTGCTTTTGAATCAAGGGGAAACAATATGTTTTAGTTTTTTTATTTTTTTAATTCAAGTTTGCTTGCTGTTTAAATTACAAAAACAAACAACCCCCCCCCCCCATTTCGTTACTGTTTTATTATTATATGTTATGAACGTTTGTTTGATCATTACTCACTGGGAGATGACCTAGGATCACTTCCTAGATACTGCATTTTAATGTTTATTTGATTTGGGTACGGCTTCGATCAGCGTGCATGATCAGTTTTGCATGAATTTCTAATCATCATTATTATGTGCGTGTCATGGAAGTGATTTGGGGCATTCCTTTATTCATGAACCACTTGCTAAACAAAGATCCCAACATACATCATGTGCTGCCTTCCACAAGCCTTTTTGAGCCAAACCTCAACTTTTCGACCATAAAGCTTAACCCAGGATAGGAATTTCTACCCTTACCCTTGGAAGAAAGAACAGAAGAATCTCCACAAAAGAAAAGGAAAGAAAAGAGAAAAAGAAAATCAAACAATCAAAGATTGGAGGAAAGCAAACGAAAAATAGAAAAAGAAATAAAGAAAAATATGAAAAGATTCTTTGGATCAGACACTGTCTGAACAATGTGCAGAATTGTCAAAAAGAAAAAGAAAAAAGGGGCAAACAAAAATTTGTTTGAAACCTGAGGGATGCCTGAAGTAGTCACCTCCATGCTTGTTCCATGCTGAACCAAAGAGAAAAGAGAAATAAACCGACAAGGGAAAGGCCAGAACACCCAAAAGCCCAAATTTCCCACCAAAGTTCAACTTCCTAAAAAGTCCCATTGATCCATGTTTTCACATGTTATCTTTGATTTGATAGGAAATGATTTGCAAAGTCAAGTCATGACATATTTGTGGTTCGAAATTAGGATGAAACACTTCCTTGTGTGAGATTTATACACTTTGAGTGGTTCTCCTCTATTTCAGTTGGACCCAGTGTTTCTTCTAAATGCTCATTTTGAAATAGGAGTTTCTTGGCATTTTATGAATTGAAATCCTTGTTTTTCTCTGCATGTCAAGTTAGTTTTGAAAGTTTGAATTGGAAGTGATAGATTTACCCTTGGTGAGAATTTGAGCCATCATCATCTATTTTATTCGGTGTGTTTTGCCCCATTGATTGCTTGCATAATAGCCTTGCTTTGACTCTTGTTGATACTTCTTGCTTCACATGCATGTTGGGAGATGATTTAGGCATTATGTTCTTATAAGCCTCTAGCCAAATGAGCCTACCTTGATAGCCCCTTTGAGCCTATGTTCCCCTTTGTTTGTTTTGAAGCTCATTACAAGCCTTAAGTGAAAAACCATGATCTCACCCTACCCTTAAGGAATTTTGGAGCTTTGGAATTGTTTTGGGAATAAGTGTGGGGGGATATGTTTCATTGGATGATATGTTTTTGTTGACCATGCTAGATGATGTATTTTGGCCATGCTTGATGTGTATACATATATTGCCTAATTGCTTTATTTTTCAAAATGCTTTCAATTGCTACTGTTCACGTTCAAAAAAAAAAAACAAAAAAATACAAAAAAAAATGAAGTTGAATAAATGAGGTCTTGGTTTGAAGACTTGGATTGGTTTGAGGACTTGGTTGATTTTGTTTTGGGTTTACTTTTTATGCTTAATTTTTAATTTTGGTTTTGGGGTTTACTACTTTTTCTTAGTTCTCACTTATTCCCCATTGCTCCACTATTCCTTTGGGTTTTAGCTACTTATCCCATACTTTCCTCTACCTTGTCCTTGGCCCCATTACAACCTTAAAAGACATTTTGATCCTCATGTGCATGTGTTTGTGGTGTGGTTGTCAATTTTAGAGTCTTGCCAAGTCTATGTGGTGTTTTTTTTCATGGGTGCTCTGAGAGTAAACAGTAGCCTAGACTTTTGAGGGATAGAGTGCAGATCTTATGACGCTTTATCACCTTTCATTCTTGAGCTAATTGACTATCTTGCCATGTTTGAGATGTTACCCATTCCTTTCATTCCTTGGGATTCATTGAGAAATATATAAATGTTTTTGTGTTTGTTTGTTTCTCTTTAATGTCTCAGGATTTGCTCCTTGCTTTGCTTTTTGATTTTGCCCAGGAGTGCAAAAGGCTAAGTGATCGAGGCCGTACCCGAATCAAATAAACATTAAAAATGCAGTATCTAGGAAGTGATCCTAGGTTGTCTCCCAATGAGCAATGGTCAACCAAACGTTCATAACAGATAGTAGGAAAATAGTAACGAATTGGGGGGGGGGGGGGGGGGTTGTTTGCTTTTGTAAATTAAACAGCGAATAGATGTGAATTAGAAAATATCAGAATTAAAACACGTTGCTTCCCCTTGATTCACAAGCAACTCTCTTATCCTAGGTTACGAGAGTTTATCCTTTATCAGTTCAACCACTTAATCCAACCCTAAATTAAATTACTAAGCGAAATTTAACATAAGGCATTCATTATGTGATTAAGCAACACATACACCAATAATCATGAACGATCATTAAGTATGAACGTAAATTAAGCGCAGAGACAATTAATCAACCACTAAGCATGCATGAATTAATAGCAACAAATACAGAGTAATTGGTGAAGAGGAAAAACTGATTAGAATTTAATAGTAATAATAGAACCTCAAAGAGAGTTGTGCTTGATCCTCAAGAGAAAACAACGTTGGAGACTTAGCCTTCCATTAATCAATAGAAAACGAAATTGTAGTAGAAACGAAGAAAACTAGAATTATTCTCCAAAACGAAAAAGAAACTAAAACGAATTGAAAGTAGCACTCTAAAACTAAAACGAAAAAGAGAGAGAGGAGAGGAGAGAGAAGAGAGCCTAAACTAGAACCTTGGTGTTGTTATATAGTTTTCAGCCCCAAAGCTTACAAATCTATTTTAAATCCAAGCCCATAAATAAAATAAAATCTAGATAAGATAAGATCTAGATGAAATAATATCTAGATGAGATCAAATCTAAATAATATCTAGATAAGATAAAATCTAGATAAGATAAAATTTGGTAGAATAAAATATTCTGCTCTCTTCAAGTCCAAGCCCAATTCTGGATTCAAGCCCAAGCCCAATTGCTTATAATTCTACTGAAATTAAATTAAAAACACAAAATTAATCCAGTAGGCCCAAATGATAAAACTGCATAATTAATTTGACAATTAAGGCTAATCAGTAATTAAAATGGTGACAAAAAGGGTTAAGAAATATGAGAAAATGATGACACATCAAATCCCCTCACACTTAGCCTTTTACACTCCTGGGCAAAATAAATATAAAAAAAACAAAGCAAGGGACAAATTCAGAGACATTAAAGAGAAACAAACAGACACAACAACAATTACATATTTCTCAATGAATCACAAGGAATGAAAAAAATGGGTAACATCTAACATGAAAAGATCCAAAGAGTCAAGACATTCGTGAAAATCATCCAAGAACACCAATCTTGGCAAAATGGTTAATCAACTCAAGAATGAAACGTGATAAAGCCTCACAAGATATACACTCTATCTCTCAAGTGTCTAGGCTACTATTTACCCTTAAAGCACCCATGAAAACCAACACCACATAAACATGGCAAGATTCTAAAATTGACAATCAACCCATAAACACAAGCACATGAGGATCAAAAGGTCTTTTAAGGTTCTAATGGGGCCAAGGACAAGGTAGGGAAAAATATGGAATAAGTAGCTAAATCCCAAAGGAATAGAGGAGCAATGGGGAATAAGTGCATATTAAGAAAAAATAAGAAAACCTAAAGATAAAATTTAAACGCAAAGAGTAGAGCCAAGAGTATCATCATTCTTTTTCCATTTAAGATCTTATTCACTCAACTTTATTGCTTTTCTTTTTCTTTTTTTCGAATTGATTCAACTAATTTTTTTTTGTTTTTTTTCAAAGTTCCACTTCTCTCCCTCTTTTATTCCTTCAATTTCGTGCTCCCCCCTCTCTCTTTCTCTCCCTCTTTCTTTTCCTCCATTGAAGCATTCTTCCAAGCTTCTTATCCAAGGCTCATCTTGGTGGTGAAGCTCCTTCTTCCATGGCTTATTCCCTAGTGGATGGCGCCTCCTCTCACCTCTTCTCCTTTGTCTTCCGCTGCATCTCCATGGTGGAAAATCACCATTAAAGGACCTCATTGAAGCTCAAATATCCAGCCTCCATAGAAGCCCCACAAGCAAGCTTCCATCAAGTGGTAATCAGAGCACAAGAGCTTCAAGTAGGTGCTCCTTAAACCTCCATTAATTTTTTTGCTTTACCTTCTCTTCCATTGTTGTTTCTTCATTTTTTCTCCATGTATCTCCTCACATGTCTTGTGATAAATGTTTTTAACATGATTCTTTAGAGTTTCCACCGATTAAACTTGCTATAGAAGCTAGATTTGATTTTCTATGGTTCAAATTTCTTGTTCTTGTTCGTGAACCATGAATTTTGTTGAGTTTAGGTTCCTTTGAGTATTGTCTTGTTATTTTTTGTGGCTGAAACCTAAAACATAAAATTCTTACAAAAATATTAAAGTAGAAGAAAACCTCAAAAATCTAGAGTGACTTGTTCACCTATTGTAGTTTTGTCATAGAAGTCATGTCTAGTCATGAAACTTGTCACATAAGATTTCTTATGTTGTGCTGAATTTTATTTTCTTGCTTCTTTGTCTAACTCATTTGTTCATGAGTGTATGAAAATCTTTTAGCCTATTATTTGATTTGAGTCAAATCTTTCATGTTAATTATTCCTTAACATGTTCATGCAAAATTCTTAGAGAGTCTTTGATTGTGAACCTTTTCTTAAACTTTTAGGATTCCTTATGATTGTGTCTATTGTGAATTTGAGTTTTGGTGATTGAATTGCTGGCTGAAATGTTGATCCTAAGTGAATATTGAACTCCTAAAACTGTGTTAAACAATCCTAGTGAGTTCAACATACATAGGAAGGTTGAAAGTAAGCCCAAGGCAATCAATATACCATGCTTAAAAAAATCGCTGGTGCTGACAGCTTGGACATACAAACTTGTAAAAATTACTGAGAATTGGTTACTTCGAATTTTGAGCTGAAATTTTTACTGAATTTGCTAGACATCTGGAAAAAAGTTATAAAAAAAGAACCAAGTGATTTGGATAAAAGGAAAAAAGACTAAATATCACACAAGTTGGCAGAAAAATCAGTATCCAGGAAAAAAAAGTGAAAGGGAAGTGTGCTTGTTGTTTTGGCTCAAAATTTATTCTATAATTGGTGCCTATGTTATACCAATCTTAGTTCTGAAATTTCAATTGAAAATTACTGTGAAAACAACTGCCAAAGCTAGAGGTTTGTTGAGTCTTTTTTTAATAGTTTTTTTTCTCTACTCTAGAGCCATTCTAAGTTTCTCTTTGAGTCCTAGCTTGCTTCTATGTCCTTTTCATTGCTTTAATTGTTGAATAATCCTTGAAAAATTGTCTTGTTTAAACTCCATTGGTTTAGATTTCATTTAATTTTTTTGTCTTTGGTTATTGCTTGTCTCTTTGTTTCCTTGTTTGTGAGTTGCCATATAGAGAATTGGAAAGGAGGATTGGTGCCATCCCTTGAAGAATTTGAGTCAAGAAGTAATGGGCCAACCACCTTAAGAGCTATTGGACTAAGAAGCACTCCAAATTGAGTGAATCACCAAAGAGATAACAACCACCAAAATTGAGGACGTTTTGTAATTTTTTTAATTTGCAATTTACTTACCTTCATTGCTTTCAAGTTTTGTAACAAAAAGGCCTTTCATTGGAAGTGTGTTGGGAGCCTCCAATAGGTTACCAAACTTCCATTTGTGTGTAATAATTTTAGGCAATTTTTCCTTAGGATAGTGAGTGTTTTGTTGGGAACCTTGAATGTGGTCATCCAAACACTCTTAGGATTCGCCTAGTTTACATTTCTTGCTTACTTTCATAGCTTATTTCCTTTACCTTCCATTGTCAAACCGCCTAGATAGCTTTCCTTTTACCAATTAGTTTTTTTTTACCTTATCTTTCACACCTCTTTTAGTGTTTATTTTGGCTAGTTTCAACCATAGTTTCTTTTACCTTTTGTTTTCAAACCTCCAACAAGAAAGAACCACAACTTAGGAACCAACATGAGTCATCATTCATCTAGTGTTAATGGCGAGGGTACTAGTCATAAAGACCCTTTATCTAGAATCTTAGATGAGTTGAGTTCCCTCAAGCTATGGAAAGAAAAACAAGAGAGAAAAGAAAAAGGAAAAAAAAGAGTGGAAGAAATAAGTCAAGATGAAAGAAAGAAAATAAGAGAGGAAGAAAGAAGAAAAATAATAAAAGAAATGAAAAGAGAAAAACATGCCTCCTATAGTAGTCATAACTCTTGCAAGAGCCTAAGTGAAGAACTTCGTGACTATTACGAAGGAAGGCATAGGTCACTTCTTAGACCTCACTCCCATAGAAGAGAAAAGGAAAGAAAGCCTCAAGAGGCTAACATTAACCTCTCATACTTCCATGGGAAGGACAATGTAGAGGCTAACTTAGATTGGGAAATAAGGGTAGAGCAACAACTTAAAAACAAGTCTACTTCAAAATCTTATGACTCTCACTCTTATCCAAAGAAAGACAAAGGTCAAGGCATCTTAGGGGTGACACCTTCTAAGCCCAAAGATGATAAGGGGAAGACAATAGAAAAGCAAGCCCCTAAGGCTAGTATGCAAGAGAAAACTAGCTCTATAAAGTGCTTTAAATGTCTTGGAAGAGGACACATTACTTCTCAATGCCCCACCACAAACACCATGATTATGAGGGGCCAAGACATTTATAGTAGCCAAGATGAGGCTACTACTTCACCTTCCTCTAGTGAAAGTGAAAAATCAAAAGGGGAAGAATCTAGTGAAGAAATGTACCCCCAAGAAGAAGGACAACCATTAGTGGTTAAAGAGAAGTGTAAGGAGGTAAGTGTCTCCTCCAAGAGTTTAGCTAAGAAGGAAACTCATTTTACAATAAAGACAAACATTAAAGAAACTTTCCCTCTAAGACAACCTCCACATTTTCTCTTTTATAAAAAGGTACTTGCTAGCATTGCCACACCTCTTGGGCTTGAGTTTATTCCTCAAGTAAAGAAGTTGTTGGATGAGGGTTTGGTTCACAAGAGCTTAAATCCTTGTGCTTTGTTGGTGCCCAAAATAGGTATTATTAGGCACCAAGTCCCTAAAATAGGTGGTATGATGAATGTTTTGAGTGGTGCAACACTCTTTTGTAAAATCACTCATGCACCCAACATCTTCATGATTTATGTACATAGGGACCCATTAGGTAGGTTTGTTCTTATTTTTAGTTTCAATACAAACTTAGGTACTCATATGTGACACCTTAGGTTTGTCATACTTTTTGGTAGGAATAATCAATATGAAAATATAGAAAAAGGTATGTTTTATTGCGTTACTTTTCTTAATTTTTCAAATAGTGATCAAGGGGTTCCCATGAACCCTAAGAGAATAAAGGTCATTCCTGAGTAGTCCACTCCACCAAGTATAGGAAAAATTTGGGGCTTCCATGACTTAATAAACTTTTACAAAAGGTTTGTCCCATATTTTTCTATACTTGTAGCACCACTCATTGAGTTAGTGAGAAACCATGTTCTTTCATGGGAAGATGCCCAGGAAATGGGTTTTCAGACCTTACCTTACTTCAACATAGCAAACACCACTAATATATATGTTTTTGTTATTTTTATAGGTGTTGAGGGAAGGAGGCCAGAGTATGAAGAACCTCGGGATTTGAGGTCAAATCCTTTCCAAGGTGGAGGGAATGATGCAATCCTATCCTGCAAGGGCATTGGGTAGAAGACTCCAAGTAGATTGGGCTAGAGATCCAAGGGAAGGCCCTAGGGTTCTCATGAGCCTTAGGGTATATTTTGAGCCCATGGGCTAAGTATGAGCCCGCTTATCTTTGTAAATATTAGAATAGGTTTTTCCTTCGTTTGGGCCTTGTATTTTGGCCATTCTAGTAGTATAGGGTTTTAGCCTTGTATTTCGAGGTATTTTGAGTAGTCTTTGTAGTAGGGATTTTTTTTTGTATTTTCATGTATTTTGTCATGGGGGTGAGCTTAGCTATTATAGGGGGTGTGTAGCTAAGCTCTAGCTTCTCATCTCAAGGAGGTGAGCTTAGCTATTAGAGAGGTGTGTGTAACTAAGCTCTAGCTTCTTTAGGAATCTTCTTAAGGAAGCTTCTCAAGGAGGTGAGCTCAGTTATGAGAGGGGTGTGTGTAGCTAAGCTCTAGCTTCTCAAGGAAGTTTTCTCAATGAAGCTTCTCAAGGAAGTTTTCTCAAGAAATCTTCTCAAGGAAGCTACCTAGTCTATAAATAGAAGCATGTGTAACACTTGTTGTAACTTTGATGAATGAGAGTCTTGTGAGACATACTTCAAAGTTCCACTTCTCTCCCTCTTTTATTCCTTCAATTTCGTGATCCCCCCTCTCTCTTTCTCTCCCTCTTTCTTTTCCTCCATTGAAGCATTCTTCCAAGCTTCTTATCCAAGGCTCATCTTGGTGGTGAAACTCCTTCTTCCATGGCTTATTCCCTAGTGGATGGCGCCTCCTCTCACCTCTTCTCCTTTGTCTTCCGCTGCATCTGGAAAATCACCATTAAAGGACCTCATTGAAGCTCAAATATCCAGCCTCCATAGAAGCCCCACAAGCAAGCTTCCATCAGAATGGCAGGGGAAAATGGTCCTTTTTGGTAACCTGGTTCAGCCTGCTATAGTCAATGCAGACTCTCCAACTGTTCTGCACCCAAGTAGGAATCAGCTCCTCCTTCTCATTTTTTATCACGGTGAGGCCGGTTTTCTTCAGGACTACCTGGACAGAACTCACCCATTGGCTGTCGGAGATAGGATAAATGATTCCAGTTTGCAAAAGCTTGGTTACCTCCTTCTTCACTACATCAAGAATCACCGGGTTGTGTCTTCTCTGTGTCTGCCTTACTGGTTTAGCACCATCCTCAAAATTTATCTGATGCATACATGTGGATGGGCTAATACCAGGAATGTCCGTCAGGGTCTAGCCTATAGCCTTCTTATGCTTCTTGAGAACTGATAACAGCTTCTCCTCTTGCTCATCAGCAAGGGAGGTAGATATAATTACTGGAAAACTTTTGCTATCATCCAAGTAAGCATATTTTAAATTTGATGGCAAAGACTTCAATTCTGGTGTGGGCGGCTGGATAATGGTAGAAAGAGATGGTTTCTCAGCCTGTACCTCATAAAGAAAGTCAGAGGTGTGTGTACTTCATGAAACATGGTTAGTTCTATCTGACTCTATAAAATCAATCTCAAGAGGTAAAACATCACCAGACATGTAATCAATATCAATTTCAGATTCACTCTCAGCATCAAATTTAGATTCATCAGTCATGTATTCATCAACAATATGGTCAATTATTTTAGCACGAAATACAGAAAGATCTTAAGATGGGTGTTTCATAGCATCAAGAATATTAAAATGAACAGTTATATCACCAAACTCCATAGATAGTGTGCCTGCATATACATCTATCTTAGTTCTAGTAGTTTTCATAAAAGGTCTGCCTAGAATAATGGGAACTGATCCTTGAGAAAATCCCTCCTCCATATTCAAAATATTAAAATCAACAGTGAAAATCAGTTCACCAACTCTAACTAAGACATCCTCTATGAAACCAGCAGGATAGGCAACACTTCTATTAGATAAATGAATTACCACATCAGTTGACTGCAAAGGACCAAGAGATAGAGAATTAAAAATAGACAGAGGCATAACACTAACAGAAGCTCCTAAATCTAGCATGGCATTGTCAAACTTATTGTTCCCTATAATACAAGGTATGGAGAATGTACCTGGATCTTTACATTTTTCAGGGATTTGGGGAACAGATTTACCAATCAATGCGGAGACATTTCTGCCCATACTAATTCTTTCACTTCCTTTAAGCTTCTGCTTATTAGTGCACAGCTCCTTCAAGAATTTAGCATATCTTGGAATTTGCTTTATTGCATCCAGCAGAGGTATGTTTACCTCTACTTTTCTAAATGTTTCCAATATCTCCTTATTTGCCTCTTCCATTTTTTTGTTGGAAATTGCTCTTGGAGGGAATGGAAGAGGGATATGCTGCTTCTGTAAATCAGAATTACCAGTGGAAGATTCACCTGCATAGAAATTGTTAGGTAACTTACTCTTTAAATTTTTGTCATCAGCTTTTTCTGGAGTAGAGTAAAGTTGGGCAGGTTCATTTGCGGATGAGGAAGATGTTGCTGGTTGAGGTCCTTGACACAACTTTCCTGATCTCAATGTAATGGCACTCACATTTTTAGGATTCTAGACAGATTGAGAAGGTAATCTGTCAGAATTCTGGGACTGTTGTTGATTTAATTGTGTAGCCAATTGTCTCATCTGATTAGTTAAGCTCTGAATGGAGGCTCTGGTCTCTTGTTGAAACTGCATGTTTTGCATAGTCATTTGCCTCATAAGTTTTTCAAGGGAAGGTTACGGAGGGGCCTCAACTGTATGTTGTTTCTGGGGCTGTTGTTGTTGTTGTTGTTGTTGGATTGGTGGAGGAACGTATGGTCTGCTTGGGCCAGCAGCATTCTGAAAATAAAGCTATTGTTGTTGTTGCTGCTGCTGTTGTGAAGGATTTGACCATCTAAGGTTGGGATGATTCCTCCACCCGGGGTTGTACCTGTTGCTGGAGAGGTCATAATTGTTCTGTTGTGGCTGATTTTGCTGCTGAGGTTGAGGAGGTCTATTGAAGATGTTTGCAGCATAAACTTCAGGCTGTTTAATTGCTTTAGATTGCTGCATAGAAGGGCAAAGGTCTGTGTGGTAGTCGGCAAAGGAGCATAAACCACAGAGTCTTGCAACAGGTACAAACTTCTGATTCAAGGCCAGCTGGGTTACCAGGTTAACCAAGGCATCTCGTTTACCCTCAAGCTTCTTAGTTTCAGTTGATAAAGATGAATTCTTGGCTACTTCATGCACTCCTCTAATGACAATAGCATCGTTTCTGGCACTAAATTGCTGGGATGTTTGCAGCCATTTCCGTTAGAGTCCTCTCACGGGGTGGAGGTTGTGCCATGTTCTCAAAATGTTCAAAATCAGAATGTTCAAAATTACCAACCACAGAATGCTCAGGATGCTCAAAAGGTAAAAAATGATGCCTAACTAATCTATGAAATGTCCTATCTATCTCAGGATCAAAGGGTTGTAAGTCATATGGATTGCCTCTAGCCATACACTACATTCAGCATGCACAACTAGTTGCCTTCTTATGCAAGTAACAATGTAGGTTTGAACTACAACTACCATTAAATGATATCCAAATGACTTGAAATTTTGTAAGCAACCTTATAAAATCATGAAAAGATAGCACAAAAATTTTCAGACAAAAATTTAAAGTCTAACTATGGAAACTACCTAAGGAAAGTTTAGAAAAATAAAACAATAAAACTTGAAAAAAAAACTAGTAAACAGGAGATTTTGGCTAGTTAGAGACCTCAGCCGGCCTTTGGCCAATTGCCATGGTATGTGATATTTTTTTCTACCCCAAATACATATATAATAATAGTCATTCGGATACCCGGAGCAAAAGTTATGGCCGTTTGAAGTTTTGCTAAACACAAGTTCTCAATTTTTTTTGAATCTCTCACATCTCACCACACCAAGTGTTCCTGGTATTTTTCACACAAAATATGAGTCAAAAGAACCTACCACACCAAAATTCAGCCAAAAATAACAACTCTAACTATGAAAACAAAAATTGCCAATTAAATTGTCAACAGTAGTCACTAATTCAGTCACTAATGGATTTGCACTTCTACTTTGTTTCCCAGGTCAGCAACACTGGTCGCTAAATCCGTCGCAAATCACTATTCATAGCAAAACACAAAAACTGAAACAGGGGAAGCACTGAATAGAAAAACTAAAACAGAAAAACTAAAACAAAACACCACACTAAACAAAATAACAAGACACTAACACAACACTAACACAACATGAAAGCATAAAACAACTAAACATAAAACACGAATCACTAGCTATTATGAACCTTTGGACACTGCTCCCTGGCAACGGCGCCAAATTTGATCGAGGTCATACCCGAATCAAATAAACATTAAAAATGTAGTATCTAGGAAGTGATCCTAGGTCGTCTCCCAATGAGCAATGGTCAACCAAACGTTCATAACATATAGTAGGAAAATAGTAACGAATTGGGGGGGGGGGGGGTTGTTTGCTTTTGTAAATTAAATAGCAAATAGATGTGAATTAGAAAATATCATAATTAAAACACGTTGCTTCTCGTTGATTCACAAGCAAGTCTCTTATCCTATGTTACGAGAGTTTATCCTTTATCAGTTCAACCACTTAATCCAACCCTAAATTAAATTACTAAGCGAAATTTAACATAAGGCATTCATTATGTGATTAAGCAACACATACACCAATTAATCATGAACAATCATTAAGCATGAACATAAATTAAGCGCAGAGACAATTAATCAACCACTAAGCATGCATGAATTAATAGCAACAAATACAGAGTAATTGGTGAAGAGGAAAAACTAATCAGAATTTAATAATAATAATAGAACCTCAAAGAGAGTTGTGCTTGATCCTCAAGAGAAAACAACGCTGGAGCTTAGCCTTCCATTAATCAATAGAAAACGAAATTGTAGTAGAAACGAAGAAAACTAGAATTATTCTCCAAAAGGAAAAAGAAACTAAAACGAATTGAGAGTAGCACTCTAAAACTAAAACGAAAAAGAGAGAGAGGAGAGAAGAGAGAAGAGAGAAGAGAGAAGAGAGCCTAAACTAGAACCTTTGTGCTGTTATATAGTTTTCAGCCCCAAAGCTTACAAATCTATTTTAATCCAAGCCCATAAATAAAATAAAATCTAGATAAGATAAGATAAGATAAGATCTAGATGAAATAATATCTAGATGAGATCAAATCTAAATAATATCTAGATAAGATAAAATTTGGTAGAATAAAATAGTCTGCTCTCTTCAAGTCCAAGCCCAATTTTGGATTCAAGCCCAAGCCCAATTCTGGATTTAAGTCCAATTGCTTATAATTCTCCTGAAATTAAATTAAAAACACAAAATTAATCCAGTAGGCCCAAATGATAAAACTGCATATTTAATTTGACAATTAAGGCTAATCAGTAATTAAAATGGTGACAAAAAGGGTTAAGAAACATGAGAAAATGATGACACATCACTAAGTGTGGGGGGGATTTGATGTGTCATTATTTTATCCTATTTCTTAACCCTTTTTGTACAAGTATTATACGGATATGTTGACCGATTGGCAAGTGCACCAATGTGTACAAGTAGTAAAATTACAATGTAAGTCTGAGTGTCGAGTCCACAGGGACTTTGTTTGTACTTAGGTAGATGAATATAAAATTCTCAAGCAATAATTAAACTGGTTTAAAATGTTGTGAAAAGAATAGTAAAATATTTTGGCATAAGTTAAAAAATAAAGAAGAGAGAAAAACTAACATAAAATTAGAAGCCAATATTAGAAGCAAAGGTTAATTTAGAATATGAGAATGTTGGGGGCTTAGCCTACCAGAGCTACTTTTGATGTAATGTTAAGGATTTTTCCTCTATTTAAGGTTATTCCAATTATCACCTGCATCTACTCATATACTCTAATCATAATCCCTCAAGTGAAAGAGCCTAATTTATCTATTTTCTCTCCCAAATCCCTTTAAGAGGTAAAAAAGTTAAATTGCATTAAGAATAAAGATGCATAACAAACTAAATAAAATCATTTTATCCCTAGGGATGAATTATTTAGATTCCTTTTCCAGTTCTTTTAAAGATAAATATTTCCCAATGCTACCCCTAAAACTTACCATGAATATGGGTGATCAAGCCACAATCAATAAATTTAAGCATAGAAAAGAGACAATGAAGTCAAAATAACATTAAAATAGATAGGAAGAGTAATTACATCAAAAGTAGTTGGCTGCTAAGCTCCTAACAAAAGGAGTTTTAGCCTCTCAATGTCATGAAATACTTTACAATTGCAAGAGGGTAATGAGTAGTGAAGGGGTTAAGTAAGAAAGGGAATTGAGGGAAGGAATGGCTTCTTATGATTGATTCTACTGCTTCTGGCCTTTGCCTTCTATAAGGAATTGTTTTCTCTTGAATATTCTCTGAGTAGTTGTGTGTCTTTTTTTTTTCTTCTCCTCTTCCACTTTTTTATTGGTGCAGTTCAGCTTGGATTTCACGCAACCTTCATGCTAAGCGTAATTGTTGTGCTTAGCGAGTATGGTGGTAATCTCACGCTCAACGCGTGACTTGCGCTGAGTGCGCCTTCATGTATCAAACTTCTCCATACTTTCTTGTGCTAAGCATGCTCTACCCGCTGAGTGACTGCGTCACGCTGAGCGAGCAGCTTCGAATCTTAAATTTGCTTTCTCAGGCTTTACTTAGTTTTCCCGTAGCAATTATTTACCAAGCACTATAAAATCACAAACTTGAACATTTTCTGCACAAAGACTTAAATGATGTTAAAATTCCAATTATTCACACAAAAAGGAAGAAATAAGAGAGGAAAACTAACAATTCCTATATGATTTAATCCCATAATATCCCTATACACAATAGTTATCAAACTCCCCCAAATTTAAAACTTTGCTTGTCCTCAACCAAAAGTAAAATGATTATACTAAGAATAAGTTCAGAGTTTACCAATCACATTACATGAGATAACTGCATAACATTCCAAAAAGCTTCATTGGCCAATTCTTATGTTCACAATTGTCATAAGTTCATGAAAAAAGCGTGAAAAGGATGCACTTCGAGATGAATCAATTAGTAAGTATGACAATCACACAGAGGATTCACCAAGGTTCATTCCTCACAAAGCTAGTGTTTCTCTCAATCCCACAAGTGTTTCGATTATAAGTGTTTCATTTACAACGACTAAATAGTAAAATTCCGAACTTTGTACATCATCTAAGTCAATGCAATCATAGATACACAACGTGGATCACTAAGGACTTTATCAGGCTTATAACGTGGCTGGGCTAACAAAGAAATAATGTTTTTTCTTGGATTCAAAGTTTAGGATCTAGGAGAGCATTCATTCCCTCAATTCTTGACTAACCATAAGTCAAAAAAAAAAAAATTCCACTACACCGACCTTATTATTTTGCTACACTTTTCAGCACAACCATTTTTCTTTGATTATGGTCGCCTTCAGATTTTATGAATTTTTTTTAAGATAAACATTAATACTGGATTGGAGTAATACCATATACTGTGACTCACATTAGCTTGTGTTGTTATTAAAATTCCTGCAACAAAAATTTATCCAAAACACTCCCCAATATTTGGGATAAATTTGTCTGGGTTCATGAGTGCTCTCGTACAACCTAAGGAAGGGTCGTTACTCAATATCAATTTCATTAGGCTCGGGTTCCAATTACAAATCATTCATATTAGACTCAAAAAGGGTGCAAAGTATACATTCATTCACATTATGCCTTTTTAGCTAAGTAGCTGAAATAAAATAAACAATAGGGCCTTGATCATCTCCGCATCATACATGCATTCAAACAATCCAAGAATTATGCAAAATCGGGAAATTAAAACTAGTCATTCTCTCACAATTTAAAGTCCACACAACTCACCGGTTATTATGAAGCATTCAGTTTCTCATTCCATGATTTTCTGTTAGAAATACTAACCTTTTCACTCTTGTACATTTAATTCACACTTCATCACTTATGTTGACATTGCTTACATGAGAATCAAAAATTTCACAAAAATATTCATTACTACGCAATTTATCTCACTTATACAATCGATTCACTCAAAACGTTTTGCAACCAATCAATACGTACCTACTTCTCTATCAAAATTCAACTAAATTGGAATTATTAAATGACTGAAATTAAATTGTCATAATTGAAAGAAAATAAAATGATAATAAAATAGAAAAGAAAAGAAAATAAAGATAAAGATAAAAAATAAAGAAAAATAACCAAAGAAAAAGAAAATAAAAATAAAAAAAAAGTCAGAGAGGTGGTCAGCCACTACATTCTCAGAGCCCTTCTTGTCTTTAATAACTATATCAAACTCTTGAATCAGAAGGACCCATCTTCGAATCTGCCTTTGTGAGAAGATATTTGATTGCTACATGATCAGTGAAAATAACAACCCTAGAGCCCACCAAATATGACCTAAACTTCTCTAACGCGCAAACTATCGCCAACATCTCCTTCTCAGTGGTCGCATAATTTAGTTGTTCATCATTCAAGACCTTGCTGGCATAATTAATGGTATGGAATACCTTGTCTTGCCGTTGTCCAAGAATTGCACCAACTGTATACTCACTGGTGTCACACATGAGCTCAAATTCTCTACTCCAGTCAGGTGCCACAATTATTGGAGCAGATACTAGTTTGTTCTTCAGGGTCTGAAAAGTTGTCAAGCATTCTCCATCAAGTTTAAGCATTGCATCTTTGTTCAGCAAATTGCTAAATGGCCTGGCAATTTGGGAGAAGCCCTTTATGAATCATCGATAGAATCCTGCATGTCCAAGGAAACTTCTAATGCATTTCACATTGACTGGTGGAGGTAGTTTTTCAATGACATCAATTTTTGCTTTGTCCACCTCTATCCCTCGAATTGAGATCTTATGGTCCAACACTATTCATTCCTGAACCATGAAGTGACACTTCTCCCAGTTCAGCACCAGACTAG
This sequence comes from Glycine max, assembly GCF_000004515.6. NCBI lineage: Eukaryota > Viridiplantae > Streptophyta > Magnoliopsida > Fabales > Fabaceae > Glycine > Glycine max. Next base: position 18,998,122 of record NC_038246.2, on the reverse strand, counting down.
CTTTAACACAACGTCTTAGCACAAGCTCTAGATTGGTCGGGCAGCAATCAAAAGAAGGATCAAAGACTGAGAAATCATCCATAAAAACTTTGATGCACTTCTCTGCCACATCAATAAATATGGCTAGCATGCACCTCTAAAAAGTGGCGGGTGCATTACATAAACCGAATGACATTTTTCTGTAGGCAAAGACTCCAAAAGGGAATGTAAAAGCAGTCTTCTATTGGTCCTTGGGGTTTACTACAATCTGATTGTACCCTGAATAGTCATCCAAGAAACAATAGAAGGCTTGTCCTACTAATCGCTCCAACATTTGATCCATGAATGACAAAGGAAAGTGATCCTTTCTTAGGGTATAATTGAGCTTGCAGTAGTCTATGCACATCCTCCATCCAGTGTTAGTTAGAGTCAGAATGAGATCATTCTTTTCACTGCAGACCATGGTCATTCCTCCTTTCTTGGGCACCACTTTGACTGGACTCACCCAACCACTGTCAGTAAAGGGGTAGATAAGTCCAACTGCAAGTAACTTAAGGTCTTCTTTCCTCACTTCTTCTTTCATGGATGGATTGAGCCTCCTTTGCGGCTGTCTCATTGGTCTATCCTCTTCTTCCATCATAATCTTATGCATGCAGTAGGAAGGACTAATTCCCTTGAGATCAGAGATAAGCCACCCAATAGTTGCCTTATGCTTTCTAAGTACTTCTATCAATTGTTCTTCTTCATCTTATTATAAGTCATTGTTGATCACGACAAGCTTGCCTTTATTTTCTTCTAGAAATACATACTTTAGGTGAGTGGGTAAGGCTTTCAACTCCACCTTGGGATTCTCTATTGGGCTATCTTTCTTCAATTCTTCAAAGGCATACTCCCCTGAGGAGATCTCCTTCAATCGGTCTAAGTCCTCCAAACAGGCTCTAAGATCATTCTCCTCCTCATTGGTCAGATAATCAACAGCATTTATGAAGGATTTTTCCAATTGGGAGTGAATAGTCAGGTGTTGCATAGCAAGGTCAACTTCTCGCTCAATTGCCTCCACCTTGAAGCAAGTTTTAGTATCACTAGGATGCCTAATTGCCTCAAACAAGTTGAAGGTTACCTTCTGGTCCTCCACACTCATCTCTAAGTTGCCATTCCCCATGTCCACCATATATTTTGCAGTAAGCATGAATGGTCGGCCCAATATCAAGGGGATATCAGAATCTTCCTTTATGTCCATGATCACAAAGTCCATCGGAAAGGTGAATTGGTGAACCTTGACCAGGACATCTTCAACTTCACCATATGGTATGGTGATGGAGCGGTCTACAAGTTGAAGAGTCATTCTGGAAGGAGCAATTCTCAGATTCCCAATTCTCTGACATATAGAGAGATGTATAACAGGATAAATAAAATCATTCTATCTCTAAAGATGAATTACTTAGATGCCCTTTTCTAGTTCTTTTACAGATAAACATTTTCCAATGCTACCCCAAAAACATATCATGAATATGGGTGATCAAGCCATAATCAATAAATTTAAGCACAAAAAAGAGACAATGAAATCAAAATAACATTAAATAGATAGGAAAAGTAATTACATCAAAAGCAATTGGCTACTAAACTCACAACAAAACGGGTTTTAGCCTCACATTGTCATGAAAGGTTTTACAATTGTAAAAGGGTAATGAGTAGTGAAGAGGGTAATTAAGAAAGGGAATGGAGGGAAGGAATGACTTCTAATAATTGATTCTCTTGTTTCTGGCCTTTTCCTTCTATAAGAAATTGCATTCTCTTGAATATTCTCTAAGTAGTTGTGTGTCTTTTTTTTCTTCCTCTCTTCCTCTTTTTATTGGTGCAGTTCAGCTTGGATTTCAGGCAACCTTTGCGCTAAGCGTGATTGTTGCGCTTAGCGAGTATGGTGGTAATCTTGCACCGAGCACGTGACTTGCTGTTAGTCAGTTAATACGACTAACTTATGTGTAAAAAAGTTGTGTAAATTGCATTCGACTCCTTCCATTTACAGTTCTTTTTTTAGTATTGTAAGTACTTTTTGGTAAATTTAGGTAATAAGTACTTAGTATCCCACTTTTGTGTATTTAATAACCTTACCATTTCAATTTCAGGTAAAATAAGCAAGTTTGGTGAAGTTTGATTTTTGCAATTTGCTGAGCCATCCTCCTCTGGCTGAGCGCATGATCCGCTGGGCCCAACATGATTGGCTGAGTGCATAGAAGAACCTGAAAGAAGATGACCTGTACAGGTGTGTTGAGAAAGAGTCAAACTCGCTAAGCACACTGCTTGCACCTCCAAACTGAGTGAAGAAGAGGCGCGCTAAGCCAAATGCCACTTAATTTGGCTAAGCGAACCAGAATGTGGTTGAGCGAACGACCAAAAATCAGCAACACTATTTAAAGCCTGAAATAAGAAATGGAAGGGGAGTTCTCAATTTTTGGTGTTTTCTATGTTCTTGGAAGCATTCATTTGAGTGGCTGAGTGGCGGAGAAAACACCCAGTGTGAAGATCCTGAGGGACAACAGAGATTGAAGAGGAAGTTATCATGCGGAGTATTGGATGAGTGTTTGAGTGATTGTGAGGTTTCTAGAGGTGAAGGAGACATCCTCACCACTTGTACTTCCGAATCTTTCATTTTCTCTTTTTCATCTTTGTAAGAGAAGCTTCCCAGCTATGAAGAGCTAAATCCTCAGTTGGTTCTTCCTATGGGGTACTTAATGTAAATACTGAAATTCTGATACCAGGGGACAGATGTCGTACCGGATGTCACGACATCACGCTTCAGAACATGCAGATTGTATGTGTCCGTATGAACAGATTAAACAAGTAAATAACACAAGAGAATTGTTTACCCAGTTCGGTGCAACCTCACCTACATCTGGGGGCTCCAAGCCAGGGAGGAAATCCACTCTCAATAGTGTTAGTTCAAGGTCTAACAGCCCCTGTTTACAACCTTCTCACCTAACCACTACCCGTGCGATCTCTACCTAAGACCCAATCTTAGATATGAGAACCTCTGCTCACTCCCTCTCACCCACACTCCTGTGTTTACAATTAAGTCAAAGACACACCAGAGATCAACTCTGAACAAAAGAGATCAACTCTACACACTAGAGATCAACTCTAGACACAAGAGATCAACTCTACACACATAGGTCCAACACTTGATGTTAGGGTACCATCAAGGTGGCTCACAAAAGACTCAAGTCCCAAAAACTCACAAACTAACTCTTCAATCCCGGACTTGGTACAGAACTCGTGCAGCCTCCATGATTATATAGCAATTTGCGTTTCTGGGCTGCAACGGCTTGTGCTGGAGGAGATCTATCTTCTTCTGAAAGAATCTGCAGTTAAAGAACTAAAAGATAACTTTTGATCTTTTAGTTTGAATCTTTAATCTTTAATCTTTAATCCCTGAACGAACTCTTCTACTTTGAAACTCGAACTATAATGATCTTTTAGTTCGTTCCTAAAGATAGATCTTCTTATCTCTTGCTAACTGCACAATAATCTGTTAAAGATATAACAGATTTATGTGTCCAGTATTTTCGGGCAAGATGTCAGGACATCGTGTCCGACATCGTGGATCCTGCAGCTTCACTTCTGCACTTGACTTTTAACTTGCATTGTACAGCAACTCCAGTATTCTCGGGCAGGATGTCAGGACATTGTATCCGACATCGTGGATCCTGCAGCTTCACTTCTGCACTTGACTTTTAACTTGCATTGTACAGCAACTCCAGTATTCTCGGGCAGGATGTCAGGACATTGTATCCGACATCGTGGATCCTGCAACTTCAATTCTTCATTTGACATTTTATCTTGCCTTGTGCATTGTGCAGCCCGATCTTATTCCTTGACATACCGTTGGACATCATGTGCAGCAACTCCAGCTTTCCTTCATTGTCTAAGTGCTTATGTTTTAACAAAATCTTAGCCAATCTTTTAAAGCTCAGTAGAGCTAAACACTAACAAATACTCTTATATATATCTAACGATGTTGCATGTGTTCTCTATGCTATCAGACCTTCATTTTAGTATGCTTTTTCCTTGATCACGTAGATGCATGCTTAGTAAGGGTCATTCAACATTGGGAAATGGTTTGATCCTTAGAACTTGATAGGATGGGGCTAGTTTATCGTATTTTCATGAGGGGTCGGGGTACGGTAACCTAGTTTTTGGTATGTATGTCTTAATGCAGTTCTGGTCAAGTTTAGTCCAACAAAAGGGATCTGAGGATGATGCTTGGCTAGGATTAGGCTAAACATGCACGAGACATCGGGGTTTAGCAGTCCACGAGACAACATAGAACACAAGAACGTTGTTAGGTAGAGAACATCTTTAGTAGCATCAGCCGCCTAGAAGGGAGACCAACACGTTCACCATCTGCCTTCGCACCCACCACTGCTCACCTTTTTTATTTACCTTTGATTAGTTAGTTTACACACATGTCCATACTACACATAAACCTTTTACAACAAGACGCTTATTTACTGAACCATAGCTTTACCAAGTAAAACAAGTTCCCCGAGAGTTCGGTACTCGGTTTTTACCGTTTTATACTACTTGCGCGATCAGGTGCACTTGCCAGCTGTCGAACACTTATGCTAAACGCACCTTCACATATCAAACTTCTCCATACTTCCTGATGCTAAGCATTCTCTGCCCAATTGAGAGACTACATCGTATTGAGTGCCTAAGACGTGAAGACGCGTTGAGCGAGCAGCTTTAGATCTTCAATTTGCTTTCTCGGGCTTTACTTAGTTTTTCTGCGGCAATTATTCACCAAGCACTATAAATTCACAAACTTGAACATTTTCTGCACAAAAAGTTAAATGATGTTAAAATTCCAATTATTCACACAAAAAGGAAGACATAGGAGACAAAAATTAATAATTGCTATATGATTTAATATGAAAATATCCATATACACAACAGTTATCAGGACTTAAGCAAGTTCCAAGAGCTTGGTATGAACGTCTAAGCTCATTTCTTGTAACCAATGGCTTTGAGAGAGGAAAAGTGGATACAACTCTATTCTGCTAAAACTATGATTCTCAATTTGTATTTGTTCAAATTTATGTAGATAATATTATATTTTGTGCCACTAATGAGCCTCTCTGGGATGATTTCTCTAAGTTAATTTAGGATGAATTCGAAATGAGTATTATGGGAGAATTGAAGTTCTTCTTAGGACTACAAATAAAATAGACCAACAATGGAATATATCTATCAAACCAAGTAAGTCAAAGAACTTATCAAGAAGTTCAAGATGGAAGATGCAAAAGATATGAAAACTCCTATGCATCCAACGACATGTCTTGGACTAGACGAGAAATCCAATAAAGTTGACAACTCTCAATACAAAGCTATGATTGGATCCCTACTATATCTAATTGCGTCCAGACCAAACATATTATTCGGTGTTGGACTATGTGCTAGATTTGAACAAGACCCAAGGGAAGTTCACTTAACTTCTCTTAAAAGGATATTTAGATATTTAAATGGAACTCCTAATCTTGGTCTTTACTTTAAGTATAGCAAGGAATTTAGGTTGATTAGTTATTGTGATGCTGACTATGCTTGTGAAAAAATTGAAAGAAGAAGCACTAGTGAAAGCTACCACATCATTGGTGGAAACCTAGTCACTTGGATCAACCAAAAGCAAGGATTAGTAACATTATTCACTGCAAAAGCAGAATACATATCAGTAGCAAGTTGTTGCACTCAACTGATATGGATAAAGAATCAACTAGAAGACTACAGTATATATGGAAAAAAATCCCTATCTACTGTGATAATAAATTTGCCATAAGTATCTCTAAGAACCCTACTCTGCATTCATGAGCCAAGCATATAGAAATTAAGCACCACTTTCTAAGGGACCATGTTCAGAAGGGTACAATTTCTACCCACTAATAGTCGACTTGCTGAGATTTTTACAAAACCCCTTACAGAAGAAAGGTTGATTTTGTTAAGAGATCAACTCAGAATGGCCTTAGTAAAGGAATTATTAATGTCTAAATGCCTTACATGTCATACTTTGCATCCAAAGGACATATCATCCAATGGCCAAACATACATGCATGACTGGACGACTACGAGTGGATGAGGGATAAAAATGAGGAATTTGTCACCATGTTTTAAGATAAAGATTTTTTAGCCATGCAAAGCAAGAAATACCTAAAGATTTGCAAAATCCTAACACAAGTTTAAGTCATTTGTCTATGAAAGATATTGCATGTCCATCTAAATCAAAACATAAAGACGAGTGCATTATTGTAGTACATAATTGTTAGACACTAAACGATCCATCACTGGACAACTCAGACATCTCTTAAGGTTTTGATGAAAACAAAGATATAAATTTTGTATTTATCATTTTGTTACATGTATGTCAACAGATTTGATGACTAAAAGCAACAGCAGGTGAGACTTATCCATCAATGGATACCTCATCTACTAGAAGCAGGAAGTACTCATTTGTGAATCAAGAAAATAAAGAAAAGAAAAACAATTGTTAAGAAATACACTGAGCTTAAAAGAGTCCATCATTTGTGATATATAAAGTATTTGTGAGAGATTAGAACTTCATTGTAAATTCGCTCATTGAGTGTTGTAAAGAATCTCTAATTTTATATCAAACTTTTTTTTATGAAAGCTAAGGGTGTTTTTAGATTTAGGGGGAGTCTAAGGGTTATGCCTATAATGGGCTAGAGAATACTTGTAATCAAGTTTGATTACTGGAACCCTTTACTAGTTAGTAAAGGAGAACTAGACGTAACTCAGGTTGAGAATATAAAAATGAAGTATTTTTCCTGCTCTTTTTTAGCTTATCAAAATATTTCAAAGTTCATTATTAATATATTCTGCACACAAGGTTTTCATTAAAAAATTAAGTTTTATGCATCATTAGACGAAAATCCACATTTAGTCACTAGACGAGGGTTTTATATACTTGTTTATTATAAACATCTTCTATTTCAAAAAGGTTTTATATTTTGACTAACACACTATTCAACCCCCCTTCTAGTGGAATTTATTGTATTTCAATAATGACCAAAGTATTCAAGAAGTACAATTTCTTGATCACCATGGCGATTTACAGCATTGGTTACAATTGTTTATTATAAAAATTTTCTTGAGCCTTTATTTTTGTTTCTAGATCATAAATATCAAAGTGGTTGTAGCATGATTTTGTTTAGCCCCGTGAGCTGATTTTCTTGTAAAGATGAGTGTGTTGTCATTTTATCCATATCTTGCAAGAAATTTAAATATAAGTTTCATATTGATTTCCTAAAACCCAAATATTATTAATAGTATGAAATGTGATCTTATTACTAACCTCGTTAAACTAAGAAATGTATTCCCAATGTGAAACATTCTCAACATTTCTTTATTGAGACATATTTCAGTTACACTAAACCCATCATTATTACTCACATTTCTACTTGATATATTGATCCTCAATAACCACTTTCAACTAAGAAGAATAGCTCCATCCCAATCAGTGAATCAAATAGCCTAGGATACTCCTTAGAAGTTGAATCCTTGATGACAATAGTATAAATGAATAAAAACCAATGATAACTTTTCTTAATTCATAGTCAACTAACTCGGCATAAATTTACCTAAATACTGAGAATTATATTTTGACATGATTTTTTCAATATGCGTTAAACATGAGCATCTAGTAACTTAAAGCAAGCCTTACCATTTCCGTCATACACTTGAACCTTGTGAGTAAAATGAAAAAAAATTGAAAGCAAACTTTTTTTTATCAAAAACATATATCAATAAGTTACATACATATGCACTGCAATGAATAAAACATCTCAATATTACCAAGGAATTAATTTGTAGGCAGATTAGTAATAGATTCCCATGAATCAGTTAAGCTTTGAATTTGCTCTCCATCAATGACGTCAAAATCATTCCCCGTTTTTAGCAATCCCACAATTTATGCTCAGCCAATACAAAAAACCCCCTTGTCATGATAAATAAACATTTTTGAGGTAAGTTACATATCCATAGAAATGTAAAGTATAATACTAAATAACCAGAACACAAATAATAAACTCACGTATCCAATGAGGTGCAAATCACCAACAGTTTTTGATATAGCTCCATATGGAGCTTCTAGGTCTTGGATCTTCATCAATGGAGTCCTTTGCTTCTTGAAGAACAATGGCAGTGGAATGGAGAAGGAGGAAAGGTGATTGGAGACACCACTTCAAGGAGAAAATGAGTCAAGAACAAGCTCACCACCATAGGAAGCCATAGATAAGAGCCTGAAGGGAGGAGAAGATAAGTGGAGGGAGAGGGAGAGGGAGAGAAGGAGCACGAAACTTTATGCCTCAATGAGGTCTGAACTTTGAAGTGTAATTCTCAAATGATCAAAGTTGAAAAAATGCACATATGTGACATCTATTTATAGCCTAAGTGTCACACAAAATTGGAGAGAAATTTGAATTTCTATTCAAATTTCACTTGAATTGGAAATTCAATTTGTGGAGCCAAATTTTGGAGCCAAAATTTCACTAATTATGATTAGTGAATTTTAGCTATGGTTGAGCCCACTAATCCAATATCAAGTCCAAGATTCTCCACCAAGTGTGCTTAGGTGTCATGAGGCATGTAAAGCATGAAGGACATGCACAAAGTGTGACTATATGATGTGGCAACGGGGTGTAGCAAGCCAATGCTCACCTCCCCCTCTAAAATTTAATTGGACCGGGCTTCTCCCAATTGAATTAAATTTATTTCCCAACATACACATCAAATATTCACTTAATGCATGTGAAATTACAAAACTACCTCTAATACAAAAAGTAGTCTGGGTGCCCTAAAATATAAGGGCTGAAAAATCCTACATTTCGATGGTACCCTACCTACATTATGGAGCCCTAAATACAAGGCCCAAAAATAATGAAACCTTAATTTAATATGTACAAAGATAAGTGGGCTCATACTTAGTCCATGGACCTGAAATCTACCCTAAGACTTGTGAGAACCCTAGGGCCTTCTTTTGCATCGCTGGCCCAATCTTCTTGGAGTCTTCTATCCAATGCCCATGGGAGGTAGGGTTGCATCATTCCCTCCCCCTTGAAAAGGATTTGACCTGAAATCCAAAGGTTCTTCAAACTCTGGGCTTCTTCCCTCAACACCTGTAAAAAGAATAAAAACATATATATTAGTGGTGTTTGGTATGTTGGAGTAAGGTAAGAGGTCTGAAAACCCATTTCTTGGGCATCTTCCCATGAGGTAACATGGTTCCTCACCAACTTAGTGAGTAGTGCTACAAGTATAGAAAAATATGGAACAAACATTTAGTAAAAGTTTGTTAAGTCATGGAAGCCGCAAATTTTCCTTATACTTGGTGGAGTGGGCCACTCAGGAATGACCTTTATTCTCTTAGGGTTCGTGGGAAGCCCTTGATCACTTTTAAAAAAATTAAGGAAAGTAATGCAATAAAGTATACCTTTTTCTGTATTTTCATGTTGATTATTCCTACCAAAAAGTACGACAAACCTAAGGTGTCCCATATGAGCACCTAAGTTTGTATTGAAACTAAAAATAAGAACAAACTTACCTAATGAGTTCCTATGTATGTGAATCATGAAGATGTTGGATGCATGGGTGATTTTACAAAAGAGGGTTGCACCATTCATCACATTCATCATACCACCTATCATAGGGATTCGGCACCTCATAATACCTATTTTGGAAACCAACAAAGCACAAGGAGTTAAGCTCTTACGAACCAAACCCTCATCCAACAACTCCTTTACTAGAGGAATAACCTCAAGCTCAAGAGGTATGGCAGTGCTAAGGGATGTATAAGAAGGTAGAATGATTGTATAAGAAGGAGTGCTTTTTTGATATCAGCTTTTGTTGCAAAATGATTTTCCTTTTTAACAATCTTCTTGGAGGAATCCTTTTCCTCTTTTTCCTTCCCCTTGGCGTTTGAAGGCAAGGCCTTACTATCCTTCTCTTTCTTTTGTTTTTCTTGTTTTTCTTCCTCATCCCTCTTATCTTTCATAGTTAGTTGATCTTTGGCCATCCGTGAAGGTGTTTGAGGATGCAAGACAAATTTAGGGCCAAGATGGGTGAGCGTAATCTCATTAGTTAGGCCATTGTAAATGATCTTCCTACCAAATTGCCATGGCCTTCCTAAAAGAATATGCCCTGCCTCCATGGGAACTATATCATAATTAACTTCATCCTTATATGTCCCAATAGTGAAAGGTACCTTCACTTGTTGGTTAACTATCATTTCCCCTTTCTCATTGAGCCATTGAAGTTTATAAGGTTTTGGGTGGGGAATGATAGTGAGGTTCAACTTGGAAACCAATCTTGTGCTACAACAATTGCAACAAGATCCACTATCCACAATGAGAGAACAAGTTTTATCTAAAATTTTACATCTTGTACTAAAGATGTTCTCTCTTTGGGATTGACATAGATCACAATATTGACCTCCATGGAGCCTTCTAACCATTAGGAGGTCACTTACTTCATGGGGGTAGACTTCCTCACTAGACTCTTCACCCCTTACTTTGTCTTCACTTCCACTAGAGGAAGGGGAAGAAGTAGTCTCCTCTTGACTACTATAAATGTCTTGACCCCTCATAATCATGATTTTCTTTGTGGGGCATTGAGAGGCAATGTGACCTCTCCCAAGACATTTGAAGCATTTCATGTTGCTAGTCCTTTCTTGGGAATTAGTCTTAGGGGTGGATTTCTCTATGGTTTTACCCTTATCTTCTTTGGGTTTTGAAGGTGCAACCCCCAAAATTCCTTGGGCTTGGTCCTTCCTTGGACAAGAGTGAAAGCCATAAGATCTTAAAGAAGGCTTTCTTTTAAGTTGTTGCTCCACTCTTATACAAAGTTGGACTAGCTCATCTAGGTCCCTATATGGAAGGAGTCCAACCTTGTCCCTCACTTCCATATTAAGCCCACTAAGGAACCTAGATGTCATACCTTATTTTCTTCTGGGGACTATCATTCACTGATGTTTTGATTCTTGCTAGCCGAACTGTGTTGTTCAACACCAGTTACCACACAAGATGAAAGATCGTTCAATGTTTTGATTAAGAATGTGAAAGATACCAAAAAAGAGGGGCAAAAGGGTCTTTTTATTGAGTTTCCAGGACCCTAGCTCGCCCAGGCTAGCCTCTGGCTTGCCTGAGCCCTCAAATGAATTCAGGCTGAAGCAACCAGGCGAGCTGCAGCTCGCCTGGGTTAGCCAGTTACTTCAAGAGTAAGTCTTAGCTCGCCGGAGCGAGCTGCCATTGCCCCAAGTGCCCATTTTGCTATAAATAGGCATGCTAGGGAGGCTGAGGAGGGGTTCCAAAGGTCAGAAGATGAGGGAATTGAGAAAAGAGAGAAAGAAGAAGAAGAAGAAAGAAAAGGAAACGAGGCTGAGGCGCTACCGAATCGCGACCGCGATCATTCATTACTTCATTTCTTGTTTTGTGTTCTTTGTGCGACCATTGGTTAGTTTTATTTTTGAGTATTGAATGTGATCTATGTACCCTTAGGGGTCCCCCTTGTTATTATGTGCACATTCATCTTCTCCATCTATCATCGGCGATCTCGTTTTTCTTTGTAAAGTTCAATCTTAACCGATCACTAGTGTTGTAAAGTTGTCTTTAAAAAGATTGAACGTTAATAAACAAAACCAAGATAAAACCAATTCACAACCAAACTTCTTCTTTTCATCAAATATCACTCGAGATTGTTTCAAGGTCCAACCCCTTAACAACTCTCTCTGCTTTTCAAAATTTAAAATGTCATTTGAAGGTCCAACGCCTTAACGACTCTTTTTCCACAATTAAAATAAATCTTAAAAAAAACATAAAATCAATTTAACACATAAACATTCAGACATAAAGAACTACATAGGTCTGAATTCCTCATCGCACTTGAGGATACGTAGGAGCAAGGGCAGTCCCCTTGTTGACCCCAAAAAAAATATAAAAAGGAAAATAAATAATATTGAAGTTACATTTTTGTACACTCGATTAAAGGCTGTCGTCCCTTGTGACGGGCGCGTGGGATGCTAATACCTTCCCTATGTGTAAACAACTCCCAAACCCTTCTTTTCAAAATTCGTAGACCTCTTTTTGGTGTTTCTAATGTTTTCCTCGAATAAACGTTGGTGGTGACTCCACTCATTTTCTCCCTTGGAGACGAACGCTTTGGCTTATCGATTTTGCCTTCGAACTCCCGATGCAGGGTAGGTTGCGACACTAGCTATGCTTGTTCTTTCCTCCTCCCTAAGTCCAGCTCTTAAAATGAGTATTTCCATTTGTTGTCTATATTATTCAACACTCATACTCCCTTGTCTAAGCCTTTGGAGCTTATCCATAATCTTCCTTTCATAGTAGGAGGGAATGTGCCTCTTCCTAAGTGCACTCTTAAGATCATTCCAATACTCTACTGGAGGATCTCAATGAATCCTTCCTTCCCTAACAAGGGAAGTCCATCAATAGAGGGCATACCCTTGAAATGAAAGCTAAACCAATATAGTTTTAACAAGACAAATTTTCAAGGGTTATTCAACAATTAAAGCAATGAATAGCACATAAAAGCAAGCTAGGACTCAAAGAGAAACCTAGAATGGCTCTAGAGTAGAGTTGAAAAACTAAAAAAATAACTCAAGAAACCTCTAGTTTTGGAACTTGTTTTCACACTACTTTTCAATTGAAATTTCATAACTAAGATTGGTATAAAATAGGCACCAATTATAGAACAAATTTTGAGCCAAAACAACAAGCACACTTCCCTTTCACTTTTTTTTCCTGGACACTGATTTTCCTGCCAACTTGTGTGATTTTTCGTATTTTTTCATTTTATCCAAATAACTTGGTTCTTTTTCTCTAATTATTTCCAGATGTCTAGAAAATTCATTAAATATTGTAGCTCAAAATTTGCAGTGACCAATTTCCAGTAATTTTTACAAGTTCGTATGTTCAAGCTGCCAGCACCAGAGATTTCAACCTAGAAATCAAAAGTAGTGTTTATGTTGCTTAAGGCTTAGATAATTACAATTTTTGTTTGCTTATGCTCAATTGTCTTGAATAACACAAGTCAAGAGAGCTTAAGACTTATTTTGATTCACAAATCCAGCCACAACTCAGCACCACAACTCAATTTCTTCATAGGCATCATATAGGAAACTTAGAAAACAAAACAAAGTTCAACAAGACTACTTCTAGGAATTGATTTAGAACATGTTATGAACTAAATAAGATGCATAAATTAGACTCAAAATTCAAAATATAGGCTAAGAATGACAAGAATACATGAACAAATGTATCTAGAATTCAATCAACAAAATCAAAATTCAACACAAACTTAGAACATAATGTGACAATTATTATGACTAAACATGACTCTAAGACAACATGGATTAAGTGATTTACACTTAGATTTTTGTGTTTTTTTTCTAATCAATATTTTGGAATAAATTTTAGATCTAAAGGTTCAGCACAAGAAGATTATGACTGAAAAATGATAGAACCTAAAATCAACACAAAAACATGATTCAAGAGTAGATCTATAAAATTTGAACCATAGAAATGCAACAACAAGTGTAGATCTAAGATTTAATCGGTTTATTTTTTTGAATCTAATCTACATAGAACCAAAACACAAGACAATGGAGTATAGACATGGATAATAAGATGAAGAACAAGGAATTAAAGTGAATTGACCAAACAAAAATATAGAGGAAGCAAAAGAACATCACCTAGACGAAGATGCTCTCGATACCACATGATGTAGCTCCATGTGGAGCTTCTAGGCCTTGGATCTTCTTCATCAATGGAGTCCTTTGTTTCTTGAAGATCAATGGAAGAGGAATGGAGAAGGAGGAAAGGTGATTGGAGATGCCACTTCAAGGAGAAGATGAGTCAAGAACAAGCTCACCACCATAGGAAGCCATGGATAAGAGCTTGAAGGTAAGAGAAGATGAGTAGAGGGAGAGGGAGAGAAGGGGCACGAAATTTTATGCCTCAATGAGGTCTGAACTTTGAAGTGTAATTCTCAAATGATCAAAGTTGCAAAAATGCACACACATGGCCTCTATTTATAGCCTAAGTGTCACACAAAATTGGAGGGAAATTTAAATTTCTATTCAAATTTCACTTGAATTTGTGGAGCCAAATTTTGGAGCCAAAATTTCACTAATTATGATTAGTGAATTTTAGTTATGGTTGAGCCCACTAATCTAATATCAAGTCCAAGATTCTCCACCAAGTGTGCTTAGGTGTCATGAGGCATGTAAAGCATGAAGGACATGCACAAAAGTGTGACTATATGATGTGGCAATGGGGTGTAGCAAGCAAATGCTCGCCTCCCCCTCTAAAATTTATTTGTATTGGGCTTCTCCCAATTCAATTAAATTTATTTCCCAACACATACATCATATATTCACTTAACGCATGTGAAATTACAAGACTACCCCTAATACAAAAACTAGTCTAGGTGCCCTAAAATACAAGGGCTAAAAAATCCTACATTTCTTGGGTACCCTACCTACATTATGGAGCCCTAAATAAAGGCCCAAAAAATAATGAAACCTTAATTTAATATGTACTAAGATAAGTGGGCTCATACTTAGCCTATGGGCACGAAATCTACCCTAAGGCTCATGAGAACGCTAGGGCCTTCTCTTGCATCTCTGGCCCAATCTTCTTGTAGTCTTCTATCCAATGCCCTTGGGGGGTGTCGCAACCTACCCTATGATGGGAGTGCGAAGGCAAGATCGATAAGCCAAAGCGTCTATCTCCAAGGTATAAAACATGTGGAGTTGGCACCAACATTTATTAAAGGAAAACGCTAGAAAAACCAAAAGAGGTCTGCGAATTTTGAAAATAAGGGTTTGGGAGTTGTTTACGCACAAGGAAGGTATTAGCACCTTACGCGCTCGTCACAAGGGATGACAGCCTTTAATATAGTGTGCGTAACGTGACTTCAAAATTATATACTTTTCCCTTTTTATGTTTTTATTTTTATTTTTTTGGAGTCGACAAGGGTGTTGCCCTTGCTCCTACATATCCTCAACAGTGATGAGGAATTCAAGCCTACGTAGTTCTTTAAGTCTGAATGTTTGTGTGTTAAATTGATTTTTATGTTTTTGAAAGATTTCATTTTAATTGCGAACAAAAAGTCATTTAAGGCGTTGGACCTTGAAACAATCTTTTAAATTTGAAAAGCGGAGATAATCCTTAAGGCATTGGACCTTGAAACGATCTCAGGTGATATTTGATAAAAAGAAGTTAGTTATGATTTGGTTTTATCTTGGCTTTGTTTATTACCTTTCAATCTTTTAAAAGACAACTTTACAACACTAGTGATCGGTTAAGATTGAACTTTACAAAGAATGAGATTTACTGATGATAGAAGGAAGAGATGAACATGCACAAAACAATAAGGGGGACCCCTAAGGGTGCATAGATCACATTCAAATCTTAAAAACAAAACTAATCAACGGTCGCATGAAGAACACCGAACGAAGAACGATGTAGAGATTGATCACAGTCATGATCCAGTAACGCCCCGGCTTCGTTTCCTCTTCTTTCTTCTTCTTCTTTCTCTCTTCTCAATTCCTTCACTACTGAATGTTGGAACCCCTTAAAACACCCCTAGGATGCCTATTTATAGGCAAAGGGTCACTTTGGGGCAGATGCAGCTCACCCAGGCAAGATGGAGCTTGCCCAGGCGAGCTGAAACATAGTGTTGAAGCAATGAGCTCGCCCAGGTGAGTTGCTTTCTTCACCATGAAGTTATTTGGTGGCCCAGGCAAGCTAGAGGCTAGCCTGGGCGAGCTACGGTCTAGGAAAACCAAGGAAAAGACCTTTTTGCCCCCTTTTGTTTGGTATTTTTCGCATTCTTAATCAAAACACTGAATGATCATTTGTTTCACATTGTAACTGGCGTTTGTCGCAACCTACCCTTTAGCGCGCGAGCGAGGCGAGGCTCACGGGTGCGTCTTCCAAAGGAGGAAAATGCGCGGAGTCGCCACCAACGTTTATTTGTGGAAAACTTCGGAAAAACTGAAGGAAACCGGTCATGAAGAATATTCTAGATTCGGGAGTTGTATTTACGTTTGAGGAAGGTATTAGCACCTCTCACGTTGGTCCCAAAGGACAACAACCTTAATTTTAGAATTGTGTGAAATTGTGTACCTAAACTTTTATTTATTTTTATTTTTGAGGTCGACAAAAGCGGGGCTCTTGCTACTACGTACCCTCCATCGAAGAGGAAATCAGACCTACGTAGTTCTTTCTTAAGGGTGAATCAAGGGATTCTTTTTACTTGGAAGGTGGTCATTTTAAGGCGTTGGACCTTAAAAATGATCCTTTTTACTTGGTAAGAAAAACTGAGGTATTGAATCTTAAAATCCTTTTTTAGTGATTTTTCGCGGACGAGCTTGACTTTGCGAGTTGATTTTAGCCTTAGTTTCACTTTAGTTATTAGTCAATTCAATTAAGAAAGAGAAATCCCAAAGACAAACGTCCGATTGCTTTTTTTGGTTTATTTTACTAAAAGATATTTTTTTATTATTATATTATTATTTTACTTCTTTTTGGTTTCTGTTAGTGTTTAGCTCTACTGAGCTTTAAAAGATTGGCTAAGATTTTGTTAAAACATAAGCACTTAGACAATGAAGGAAAGCTGGAGTTGCTGCACATGATGTCCAACGTTATGTCAAGGAATGAGTTCGGGCTGCACAATGCACAAGGCAAGATAAAATGGCAAATGAAGAATTGAAGTTGCAGGATCCACGATGTCGGATACAATGTCCTGACATCCTGCCCGAGAATACTGGAGTTGCTGTACAATGCAAGATAAAAGTCAAGTGCAGAAGTGAAGCTGCAGGATCCACGATGTCGGACACGATGTCCTGACATCCGGCCCGATAATACTGGACATATAAATCTGTTATATCTTTAACAGATTATTGTGCAGTTAGCAAGAGATAAGAAGATCTATCTTTAGGAACGAATTAAAAGATAATTAAAGTTCGAATTTCAAAGTGGAAGAGTTCGTTCAGGAATTAAAGATTAAAGATTAAAGATTCAAACTAAAAGATCAAACGTCATCTTTTAGTTCTTTAACTGCAGATTTTTCAGAAGAAGATAGATCTCCTCCAGCATCAAGGAGTTGCAGCCCAGAATCGTACACGGCTATATAATCATGGAGGCTGCACGAGTTCTGTACCAAGTCCGGGATTGAAGAGTTAGTTTGTGAGTTTTTGGGACTTGAGTCTTTTGTGAGCCACCTTGATGGTACCCTAACATCAAGTGTTGGACCTATGTGTGTAGAGTTGATCTCTTGTGTCTAGAGTTGATCTCTAGTGTGTAGAGTTGATCTCTTTTGTTCAGAGTTGATCTCTGGTGTGTCTTTGACTTAATTGTAAACACAGGAGTGTGAGTGAGAGGGAGTGAGCGGAGGTTCTCATATCTAAGAGTGGCTCTTAGGTAGAGATCGCACGGGTAGTGGTTAGGTGAGAAGGTTGTAAACAGGGGCTGTTAGACCTTGAACTAACACTATTGAGAGTGGATTTCCTCCCTGGCTTGGTAGCCCCCAGATGTAGGTGAGGTAGCACCGAACTGGGTAAACAATTCTCTTGTGTTATTTACTTGTTTAATCTGTTCATACGGACACATATAATCTGCATGTTCTGAAGCGTGATGTCGTGACATCCTGTACGACATCTGTCCCCTGGTATCAGAATTTCAATTGGTATCAGAGCCAACACTCGAAATCACAGAGTGAGATCTAGGGAGATAAATTCTGATGAACATGGAGAAAGAAGGCGGACCAGTGAACATTATTTTTTGATTAGGCGAGAAAATGACTTAAGTAAATGACTGAAGCACGTCAAAAAAGGGGTACGGAAAGTAAATGAAACGAGAATAAAAAGTACACGAAACAAATGGGGACCACCATGGGTACATAAGAATGAAATTGAAAAGTTTGATTTCGGGTAACTTATCGGTTGAAGACCGAAGAACAATGAAGAACGAACGATGAATGACGAAGAGCGGTTGAAAATCTTCGCGTAATTACCCACGGAAACATTACGGAAACGTTACGGAAGTGCCTCGGCCTGAATTTTCTTCACGGAAACAATTTTCCTCAGCAATT